>NW_026652286.1:45186770-45645041 GCF_009828535.3 Hylobates moloch
TTGATGGGGATGGCATTGAATCTATAAATTACCTTGGGCAGTATGGCCATTTTCAGGATACTGATTCTTCCTACCCATGAGCATGGAATGTTCTTCCATTTGTTTGTATCCTCTTTTATTTCATTGAGCAGTGGTTTGTAGTTCTCCTACATGAAGAGGTCCTTCATGTCCCTTGTAAGTTGGATTCCTAGGTATTTTATTCTCTTTGAAGCAATTGTGAATGGGAGTTCACTCATGATTTGGCTCTCTGTTTGTCTGTTTTTGGTGTATAGGAATGCTTGTGATTTTTGCACATTGATTTTGTATCCTGAGACTTTGCTGAAGTTGCTTATCAGCTTAAGGAGATTTTGGGCTGAGACGATGGGGTTTTCTAGATTTACAATCATGTCATCTGCAAACAGGGACAATTTGACTTCCTCTTTTCCTAATTGAATACCCTTTATTTCCTTCTCCTGCCTGATTGCCCTGGCCAGAACTTCCAATACTATGTTGAATAGGAGTAGTGAGAGAGGGCATCCCTGTCTTGTGCGAGTTCTCAAAGGGAATGCTTCCAGTTTTTGCCCATTCGGTATGATATTGGCTGTGGGTTTGTCATAGATAGCTCTTATTATTTTGAGATACGTCCCATCAATACTTAATTTATTGAGAGTTTTTAGCATGAAGGGTTGTTGAATTTTGTCAAAGGCCTCTTGTGCATCTATTGAGATAATCATGTGGTTTTTGTCTTTGGTTCTGTTTATATGCTGGATTACATTTATTGATTTGCGTACGTTGAACCAGCCTTGCATCGTCTCTGGGATTTTCTTACAAACTTGCTGATACCCATCCTGCAAGTTCTATGCATGAAGAGGCAATGACAACTGCATCACAGCCTAAAAGAGCCATAAGATGCATCTTGATTTCAGAAATGTAAGAATGTAAAAAAATGTGGTTCTTATAATTCATGAAACGCAATAACTTCCTTTTGTATCCTGAATAAGACAACATTCTTCCTGGACTTCAATTTTCCACTAATAACAGTAGCTATCAATGCTAAATACCTACCATTCTTGGCATTTCACCTGTCTCATTTTACTTTCACAGAAAAGCAAAAAGGTCAACATTAATCTTGTTTCACACATACAAAATACTGAAGCTGAGAAAAGCTAAGCCACTCATCCAAGATTACCCAGCTAATAAGCAGCAGAGCTGGCTTTCAATCTATGGCCTACCTTCAAAGTTCTTATTGTTTCCATTACCAGTGGTTCTCAAAATTAAGTGCAGATAAAAAAACTCACGTGAAGACAGGCACTGTGGCTCACGCCTGTAATACCAGCACTTTGGTAGGCTGAGGCAGGTGGATTGCTTGAGCCCAGGAGTTTGAGACCAGCCTGGACAACATGGCAAAACCCCATCTCTACAAAAAAATAGAAAAATTAGCTGGGCATAGTGGTGTGCACCTGTAGTCCTAGCTACTCCAGAGGCTGGGTGAGAGGATTGCTTGATTCCAGAAGGTGGAGATTGCAGTGAGCCATGATCATGCCCCTGCACTCCAGCCTGGGTGACAGAATGAAACGGTATCAGGAAAAAAAAAAAAAAAAAAAAAACCTCAGGTGATTCTTCCATAGAATGGGAAAAAAATACTGCATATATTTGCAAATCATATATGTTATAAAGAACTCTTAAAATTCAATAAAAACAATTTTTTAAATGGGCAAAGTACTTGAATAGACATTTCTTCAAAGAAGATATACAAATGGCCAATAAGCATATGAAAAAATGCTCACCATCATAAGCTGTTAGAAAAATGCAAGTAAAAGCCACTTACAATATCACTTCACATCCACTAGAATGCCTATAATCAAAAAGACAGACAATAACATGCACTGGCCATGACGTGGAGAAATAGGACCCATCATGTATTATTGCTGGTGGGAATATAAAATGGAGCAGCTATTTTGGAAAACAGTTTGAAAGTTCCTCAAAAAGTTAAACACAGAGTTATCATATGACCCAGACATTCCATTTTTAGGTATATATCCAAGAGAAAAACATATATCCATACAAAAACTTGTACATGAATGTTCATAGCAGCATTATTAATAATAGTAAAAAGTAGAAACAACCCATATCTCTGTCAACTGATGAAGGGATTAATAAAATGTGGCATATCCATAGAATGGGGTATTATTTGGCAATAAAAAGGAATGAAGTAATGATATTACAACCTGATGAATCTTGAAAACATTACACCAGGCTGGGCGCAGTGGCTCACGCCTGTAATCCCAGCACTTTGGGAGGCCAAGGCGGGTGGATCACTTGAGGTCAGGAGATGGCAAAACCCCATCTCTACTAAACCTCACTGAGGCTTTGAGATGGCAAAACCCCATCTCTACTAAAAATTGAAAAATTAGCTGGGCACGGTGACGGGCACCTGTAATCCCAGCTACTCAGGAGGCTGAGGCAGGAGAATTGCACGAACCCAGGAGGCAGCGGTTGCAACGAGCCAGGATCGCGCCACTGCACTCCAGTCTGGGTGACACAGAGAAACTCAGTCTCAAAAAAAAAAAAGGAACCATTATGTCAAAAGAAACCAGTCACAAGATTCCACTTCTATAGAGACAGAAAGTAGATAAGTGGTTGCTTAAGGCTGGAGAGGGTGATGGGGAGCGACTACTAATGGGTACCAAGTTTCTTTTAGGGGGAACTAAAATATTTTAAATTGGCGTGACGATTGTACAACCCTATAAAAAAAAAAGTTGAATGGTACACTTTAAATGGGATATGTAATCATATATGATATACAGTCACATCATGTAACTTACATGATATGTACATTGTATATAAATAAAGCCTTGAAAAAAAACTCTAGACCAAATTAGATTACCTCTAAGATCTCTTTCTTGATACAACAGTCTTCGAGACACTGAAAAGAAGTCTCAGCACCATGCACAGTGGTTCATGCCTGTAACCCCAACACTTTGGGAGGTCAAGGTGGGAGGATCACTTGAGCCCAGGAGTTCGAGACCAGCTGGGGCAACATAGTGAAACCCTGTCTCTACAAAAAATACAAAATTAGCCAGGCATGCTGGTGCATGCCTGTGGTCCCAGCTACTCAGGAGGCTGAGGTAGAAGGATCACTTAAGTCTGAGAGGTCGAGGCTGCAGTGAGCCGTGATCACACCACTGTGCTCCAGCTTGGGTGACAGAGTGAGACCCTGTCTCAAAAAAAAAAGTCTCAGAACATCCATAAACAGACCTCAGAATCCAATCTCCCGTGACTCCTGGGAATCTACAGTTCAGAGAAAGTAACATACAGTACAGTAATTCCTCACTTGAGGTCTCTAGACCACCAGGTGTCTGCAAAGGCAGGACAGGTGCTTCTTGAGCCAGTTTCAATTCTTCAGAACATCTATAAGAAATCACATATTCAGCCTTCTCTGGGGTAAAGTTTTTTAAGTGTCTTTGACTTTGACGAAACTCACGTTAACGGTTTGAAAATAGTGATTTGGAGGTGACTGACAGCTCGATGTATCAAAAAATTAGAAAACAAATTATTCCCCAATAATATACTGTTTTTTGGGGGGGTTTTGTTTTTTGGTTTTGGGGGGTTTTTTTGAGACAGACTCTAGCTCTATCGCTCAGGCTGGAGTGCTGTGGCACTATCTCAGCTCACTGCAACCTCCACCTCCCAGGTTCAAGTAATTCTCCTGCCTCAGCCTCCCAAGTAGCTAGAGTAGCTAGGATTATAGGTGTGCGCCACCATGCCCAGCTAATTTTTGTATTTTTAGTAGAGACAGGGTTTCACCATGTTGGCCAGGCTGGTCTCGAACTCCTGACCTCAAGTGATCCACCCGCCTTGGCCTCCCAAAGTGCTGGGATCACAGGCATGAGCCACCGCACCCAGCCTCCTGATAATATATTATACTTTTTGATAGGCAAAATATTTTTTACAACTGGACTCATCATGAGTTCCTTGGTTAAAAGCTTGGGAAACACAGATACAGGGGGGAGTACAGTAGTATGGAAACCAGGACAAATAGCTTAGAGTCTTGACCAATATAATTCATTTCATTTCACTATGCCTCAGTTTACACTTTCATCTATAAAATGAACAAACATGATAATATCCACCTGGCTAAAATTCAATAAATTTTCCATATTATAGACCTCCTTAAAATGTCTTCTAAGAAGGTAGTTCTTTATATTCTGGGTCACTGCAAAAAATTTTTCTTAACTGACTCTACTCAGCACAGCATAGGATAAACAATCCTAAGAAGAAAAGTACACAGACTCTAGTATGTAGAAACTTATGGTAAGTGGTCTTACAAAGCAAAGAGAAAAAAATATAATAATAAACTAAAAAGAAAGTAGACTCTACTTGTCTACTGCTGATAGCAAAAGTCAACAGGAAACACATCAGTATAAAACCTCCCCAAAGCATGGAATGTCCCTGATTAACAACAAATTAGTTGTCTTTTCATCTCATACTTCACTCCCAAATACTAGCTTCCAAATGCCATTCGCAGAACAAATGAACTGAAGAAGGGGAGGAGAACAAAGGAGAAAAACTGTATCATAATTGGTCTCCTCCCCTCGAAATTCCAAAAGATAAGAACTGGGGATTGTGGGGTGGGTTGCAGCAGTAGTGGCTCACTTCTGTAATCCCAGCACTTTGGGAGGCCGAGGTGGGAGAATCACCTGAGCCCAGGAGTTCAAGACGAGCCTGGGCAACAAACAAACCCTGTCTCTACAAAATTTTTAAAATAAGCCAGGCATGGTGGCACGTGCCTATAGTCCTAGGTACTTGGGAGGCTGAGGCAGGAGGATCACATGAACCCAGGAGGACAAGGACACAGTGAGCTAAGATCACACCACTGCATTCCAGCCTGGGCAACAGAGCAAGACTCTTGACTCTTAAGAAAAAAAAAAAAAAGAAAGAAAAAAGAAGGGACGTAAAGGGGAAGAACTAGATAAAATTTAGCATAAAATTCTATTTACAGTCTAATGTGCTGCAGATTTTTTTTTAACTTTTTTCAATGTTATAAAAACTTTTGACATTTTCTCAGGCTGGGCACAGTGGCCTGACGGTAGGCTTGCTTGGGCCCAGAAGTTCAAGACCAGCCTGAGTAACATGGTAAGACCCCATCTCTACAAAAAATACAAAAATTAGCCGTGCACCTGGAGTCTCAGCTACCCTGGAGGATGAGATGGGAGGATCACTTGAGCCCGGGAGGAGAGGTTGCAGTAAGCAGAGATCACACCACTGCATTCCAGCCTGGGCAACAGAATGAGACTCTGCCTCAAATTTAATAATAAAAAAAATTATCTACTACTAATTTCTTTAAGAATAAAAAGCTATTTGTACTTTTCTAAGTGAATTCATACTAACTTAAATTGAGCATAAAGTTGGAAGGGGGCACTGGTGAGAAGGAGCACTAGTCTCAAAAAAGGAAAAGCAAGTAAGATCCTTTACAACTTAATTCATATAAAAACCCAAGTTTGGGCCGGGCGCAGTGGCTCATGCCTGTACTCCTAGCACTTTGGGAGGCCAAGACGGGTGGATCACTTGAGGTCAGGAGTTCAAAAGCAGCCTGGCCAACATGGTGAAACCCGGTCTCTACTACCAATACAAAAAAATTAGCTGGGCGTGGTGGCAGGCATGGTGGCAGCTACTAGGGAGGCTGAGGCAGGTGAACTGCTTGTACCCAGGAGGCAGAGGTTGCAGTGAGCTGAGATTGCACCACTGCACTCCAGCCTAGCCAAGAGAGGGAGACTTTGTCTCAAAAACAAACAAACATCCAAGTTCAGAGATTTCCAATGAATTCTTAAAAAATCATTCCACTTACTAGGGCAGACAAGAGAAGCCAGATCACCTTCTTCCTCAGGCAACTGAAGTTATCATGAATACCAAGAGGAGGCAAGTTTCAACTTTTTCAATATTGTCTTTGAAAAAAAAAAGCAAATCAGAAACCTAAACTCTTCTTTTAGTAGGTAATAGAGTATCCTATTCACAACTCTATGGGAATGAAAGGATTCATTCCATTAAGTTAATATAGATAGAAGAACACACTAACTCCTTTAAAAAAATAACCTGTTAATCCTTGGAGCACCAACAATCTCTGTCTTTACATATTATATACTCTACAACAAATAAGACAGTGTATTTAAAGTGATCACGTGAACCAAAGTATGTAACACAAGCTCAACAGAGGCCCCTATAGCCCCCCTACAGGGTGTATACAGTGTCTCACCCAAGAAAAAATAAGATACATTTAAATATAGCCAGTTACATTCATTTGACAACAAAGGTATAAAGATACAAAAATGAATAATAGCCCATAACTTCAAAGACTTCACCTGAGGGAAGATGCCAGAAGCATGTGCAAAATCAAAATCCTTTGAGATCACAGAGAACAAAGAACTTGCAGTTATTGGTAATCAAGAATTTGTCAGGTGAAAAAGTGGGAGGAAGGGTACCAACAGGCAAAGACAACAGCATACACAGGGGCATGAATGTAGAGTGCACAATTAGACAACCTGACGTCCCGAGTGACCAGAGCAGGGTGAAGAAAGAGGAAGGATGCATGGGCATGAAATGGTAGTAACTAAGCCAGGAAAGGAAGCTTGCAGCTGGGTTCCAGAGAACCATATATACTATGACCAGGTGTTTGGCCTTTATGTAGAAGGCCACAGAGGAGTGATCTATAATAATGTTTTTAGAAAGCTAACTGGTGGTAATGTGGAAGACATATTTAAAAGAAGAGATGGGAGATGGAAGATATAAGGACACTACTGCAATAATTAGGATACTAGTATATTGCAAGCAAAATGTGATGGATCAGCAATAATACAAACTAAGCAACAGCAATAGGAGCAATAGACTGTATCAACTTAGCTTAGATGTGTGCCACATCTCACATGCATTGTCATTTGATCAATACAACCTTGGGGAACAGAGGCCATTATTGCCCCATTTTACAAATAAGAAAAATTAAGTTTATAAAGATTAATTCATTTTCCACAAGTCAGCACAGATATCAGGACACAAACTCAGGACTGTCTGACTGCAGTGTCCACATTCTTGACCATAAGCTCCTGCACCAAGTTACAGACAATAGGGGAAAAATGGAGACAAAACGCAATCAAGAAGTCTTTAGAAGACACAATCAACAGAAATTATTACAACCACTGACCACCCATACCCCACACGGGATCTTCACTTACACACTAATTCTGCCTTCCTGAACTGCTTCTGAAATTTATTACTTTCTTCATCTAGATATTTCTTAGTTCGCTTAATAAGTTAAAAAACCTTACATTTTTAACCATGTCAAGAGTTTCAGATATCTTGCACAGGAATTTTTTTTTTTTTTTTTTTGAGACAGGGTCTCACTCTGTTGCCCAGGCTGGGGTGCAGTGGTGCCATCTCAGCTCACTGCAACCTCCGCCTACTGGGTTCAAGCAATTCTTCTGCCTCAGCCTCCTGAGTAGCTAGGACTACAGGCGCACGCCACCATGCCTGGTTAATTTTTGTATTTTTAGTAGAGACAGGGCTTCACCATGTTGGCCAGGCTGGTCTTGAACTCCTCACCTCAGGTGATCTGCCCGCCTCAGCCTGCCAAAGTGCTGGGATTACAGGTGTCAGTGACTGCGCACGGCCTCGCATAGGAATTTTTAAGTCTAAATATTTTCTTATGGTTATAATAAGGGGAGGAAGACAAATACAGAATTAAAATTGTAATTTTCAGTCAGAAAACAACAATCTTGATATATCCAGGGTGGATGAGAATAGATTTATATGCCTTAGTCAGAAACCCTGAAGACAGGTATATGGCAGAAATGCTTATAGTGCCTAAATATAGGAGAGGAAAAAAGGAAATTCTTAAAACTAAAATCTTTGGGCTACAAACAGCAATCCAAACACATAATTTTATCATAACACCAGAGTTAACATTTTTCATGAAACCAACACGAAGTTAGTGTACCACCAGAAAACTAGGTAACTGATGAGGCTTATAGACCCAATTCCAATTTGATAAATGTATTATAAAAGGGAAATAAGAATTGCAGCCACTCTTGTTTCACCATGCAAATCATCTTCCATTCTTGACGAAAATCTTTGTTGAACTGTCAGTCTGTATTACAAGATTGTTAAATAAGTGGTATTTCTTTCATTAAAATAAGTCATCCATCCCTCTAGTAAGAAAGATACTAATTTTAACAATATTAGCAAGATGTCTTAGCTATTCAAAGTTACCTTGATTATGAATATGAGTAACCTCAATAATAAAATATGATAAACACACTTCTCACTAAATTTGGCACTCAAAGACAAAGTTGTATTTGTCATGTTCTAACCCAGTGAGAGCATATAACCATCTGGGGCTGACTGGCTCACCCCCAGATATTAACCATTAACCACAAGTGTTGGTTTAAAAATCTAACTGTGTAAAACTGTTAAGGTCAATAAAATGATTGTTACAATTCCGTGGAAAGATTATTTAAAGAAGAATCTTTAATTATTATAATTTGACTAGCAAGACTTTTAAGGTCCTTGTTTTTTCTGAATACTATGTGTGCATGCATTATAGGTCCCCCACTGAAGGAAAAAGTTTGTATTGTGTTAGTTCCAGTTCTAATTTCCAGCTGAGTCAAAGTTCTAACAGCCTTAAAACAGGAAATCCAAAAGGAAATTCCATCATCAGTTCCTGGGGCTTGGTAACTCAAAGGTTCTTTGAAACAGAGAAACAGAAGTCCTTGAACTATTTACTACAGTCTTACCTCATGTCTTCAAGCAAATCACATTCTGCTTGATGTTTGGCTTGAAGTTTTGTCATCTGTTCAACTTGAATGTTTTTCAGTTCTTGTGTAACTTTCACCTAAAATATACCATATATTTATGAAGGTCTTTTTACAAATTTAACCCAAAAAAATTGCTTAAGGAAAATATATCTGTCAGAATATGTCTCTTGCTCGCCTCTCCCCTGAAGGCCATAAATCCAATATTCTCCATCTAGTTTTATTTATTGAAGATACTTATTTAATGAAAAATTAAAGCCAAATAGCCTGAACAGAGGTTGAATGAAAATACACGACTATAAATATTACAAACTAAAGACGTGCAAAATAAACTGCCAGTCATTCCATTTCACGCACAAGCTCAATCCATGTCTAGGTCTTCCCACAGTTTTAAAAGAGCCTGTCTTCTATTTCTAAAAAAGATTCAAAGACAATAACCACCAGGAGAGGTGAGCAGAGTGTGGATGGGGGCTGGGAGCCTAAGAGTGCCTGATACCCAATGACCAATATTTACACCCTCATAATAATATGCCTGAATCGACTACATAAATTACTCCATAATGGCTGCGAAAAAGCACACTGTCTCAGAATGATGCTTTCGACTTGCTGACAGCGCATCAAATCACAATCTCTTTCTCACAAAGGAGAAAGCAAAAGTGACCTTCCAGCATATGCAGTGCTTTTAAACTACCCCGGCAAGCCGATCCCCGTGGAGGCTCCACTTCAAACAGCGAGAACAGCAAATGCCTGCTGGCCAGAGAGCCTCGCCCGCCAGGCCGGGGCCCCAGGGTTCGAAGTTACGGTCAGTCTGGAATCTCGGCCTTAGCAGTGGGACCACCCGGAGGGGTGGGGGTACATGTTCGAAAGAAAAGGACTCACTTAAATGGAGAAACCCGGATTAGGAAAGAGAGAAAGCAGCGGCAGCAGATACGGGTGAGTTAGGCGTTAGGCAAATGTTTGCCCACGAGGGGAGGACAGAACGGCCTCATCCACCCAGTGCCCAGAGTAGACATTCAGTATCCATCTGTAGGATTAAAAAAACAAGCACACAGCCTCGGCCCCTGGGAAAGCTGGGGAAGGGCGCAGCGGGGAGGCTGATGACAAGCCGGGTGCATCCGTCACTCCCACCCTGGTCATCCAACCCCGGATCGCAGTGCACACGCCACGCACCTCCCGGGCCCGGTCCTCGCTTTTCTGAAAACACCAAGACAGCTTCCTCGCCCCTCAGCCAGGGACGAGGCAGGACCCGTCAATGCTTAATTTGTTTTCCCTTGGGGTGGGGAGGCGGTGACTATTCCAACTTCTTTTCGGCCGCCCCGTGGGAAAAGCAGGCCAAACCCTAAGGCTAGGCTAGGAACAAATCCCCCGCAAATTTGCAAACGGGCGGGGCTGGCGACAAGCGGCTGGAGGGCTCAAAGCTGGTGCAGACTAAACAATCACACACGCACAAGGCTCTGCAAAGCTGCAGGGGCGTCCCCGCCTCCCCCTCGGTGCAGCCCCGAGAATGCACTTTGCAGCGGGCAGCACTGCCATGCGCGCGCACACACACAAATGCACACCCGAAACTCTTGTGAAATGTCTGGGGGTCTCCTGCGTAGAGGAGGGACGAGCCCTGGCGGCCCCTCTGTCGGAAAGGCAACTCACACGCGCGCCCCCCACCTGGAGCCGGCGGCAAGTCGGTGACAAGCCCAAGGTGAGGGCGGTCACGGCCCCTTGCGGGAGGGGGAGGGGGCGCAGCGGTCGCCCCAGCCGCGTTCCCGGTACGATCTCTCCGAACCCCAAAGCCCCCCAGCTGCGCCCTTACCTTCCTCGGCGGCGGCTGCATGATGCTGAAGGGACATCAATCCTCCCCGACGGCAGCGTTAGCAAGGACCAGGAGGAGGAGGAGGGCCGGAGAGAAGGGGACGGCCCAGCGAGCGCGCGTGTGTGTGAAAGGAGAGCCTAAGAAGCAGGACTTGCCCCGGAGGGAGCAGGCCGGCGGGCGGCAGGAGGACCCCGGCCAGAGAGCGAGTGTGAGGAGAAGGGGGAGGAGCGCCGGGAAGGCCCGGGGCCCAGGCGGCCCGGGGGTGTGTGAGGAAGGAGGCGGAGACGGCGAGGGGGCGGGGGCCCCGGGAGCGGGGGCGCGAGGGTCTCAGCCGGCCGGGCGGCGGGTGAGCCGCAGCCGCGTTGTCCGCGCTCCCGGTCGGCCGCCTGCGCCGCCGCTCCCGGCGGACGCAGCGGCCCCCACCCCACCCACTCAGGCGGCCCGGCCCTCGCTGGGCCTAACGCCCCCGCCCGCCCGGGAGGAGGAAGGTGGCGCCGCTCTCCCCGCTAGGGCTCCACCACTCAGGCCGCGGGAATTTCCGGCCTCGCCGCGCGGCGCAGCGCCCCGCTCAGGATGCTGAGGGAACCGCTCCGTCCAGAGCGGGGTTCGAGGGGCCGGTCCGGGCTGCCAGGAGAGAGCGAGGCCACGGCACGGGGCTTCGTACCGCGGCAGGGGAAGGGGGAAGCTAACGGATTGGTCGGCGGGTGGGAGGTGTGGAAACGCCAGCGCCACGCGAAAATCCCCCCTTTCTCTCCGAGAGTGGCACGTTCCAGACGCCTTCTGGCGTCCCTCCCCCACGCTGGGAGCCAGCCGGGGGCTTCCCGCGCGCTTTCCCGCCAGCTCGCCCCGGCGCGCGTCTCCGCTCGGGGGCGCGCACGTGGGCGGGAGAGGGCTCCGCGCCGACGCACGCGCACAGGCCGCCCCCGCCTCCTGCTTGCCTTTGCGGCTGCAGTGTGTGTGTCGGGGGCGCGGGGGACGACGTGTGTGTGTGTGTGTGTGTGTCGGGGGCGCGGGGGACGACGTGTGTGTGTGTGTGTGTGTCTCGGGGGGCGCGGGGGACGACGCTCGCAGGGAAACGTTTGCAGTGGGGAGGGGGGCAGCATGCCTGTGGGATACGAGAATTCCGGCGTTTGCTTCCTCTCAGCCACTCAGCACCCTACTCTCCCTACTAGGTAGATGTACGCGAGAGAGGCGAGCAAGGACAAGTCGCTTTGCAGCTGGCCGCAGGTGCCAGGCCATTGCAATTGTAGGGCGGATAGGCAGTTGCTCTGTAAAGGAAACGGCGGCACTCTACTGCAGGGCATTCAAGTCAAACATCACTGACCCTGCGCTGAGAGGGAGCGGAGAGAACGTTAAGGCCGAGGCCCCCATTTCACAGACGGGGAGGCAAGTGCCCATGGAGGGAAGCCTTTCTGAAGGTTACACAGCAGGACTAGAATCTGCGTCAGGAGGGGTTCTATGGGTTATTTTAAAAAAGAAACAGGTGCAGGATAATAAGCACGAGGAAAAGTAGAGAAGGCAGGAGGGGCCATAGAGGAAGCCCTTGTCGGGGAGTCAGGATCTCTGGGTGCCAGTCCACTTTGCCTACTCCTAACAGGCTAGGTGAGCTCGGGCTTCCTTATCTGCCAGTGAGGGTGCTTATCTAAGCAGTGCACCCCACCACCACACATGAACCTTCCTGCTCTGTTCAGACCATCTACAGGGAGGGTTATCGGCCTTCCTTGGGGTCCTCAGAAGAGGAATACCTCTTCCCCATGCCCAGGGAGTTTTGTTTTTTTTTTAGTCACGGGGCTGTGTGGAGACTGAGCTGGATTACTCCACCGTTTTTTCAGAAGTTGAGATCCCAGACAGCTGTTGTTCTCAGAAGTGCAGTCAGGCCTAAGAGGAAGGTGAATGAGGCCTGGAGAGACGAGTAACTTCCCAGATGACCACATGGCCAGAAATTGAAAAGGTGGAACTTAAACCCAGGTTGTTTACATTGAGTTAGACTAGATTCTTGTACAGAAAAGTGATAGAGCTATGTTTTGAATAAGATTAATCTAGAGCTGTGTATGAACTAGGAGACTAGTCTTGCTATTTCTGGCTTCAAAAGTTAGCCCTTCACCAGAATCCTTAATTAAATCAGGGAAGGCCTTGGCCAAGGGGACAGGTGGATGGAGGCCCAGGGCCCTGACAGCTGTGGGGTGGCAGCTAGAGCCCAGGCCATAGGTAGCCTAGGCTGGGCTCCAGGCTCAGCTCCACCACCAATTTATTGTGAAGCCTTGAGCTAGTCAATTCACTTATTTCAGCCTTGTTTCCTCACTTGTAAAATGGAGGTATAATGCTAGCCTCATAGGCTTGCTGTATTAAATAGAATTTCTCCTACCACAGGGCCTGGCATGTAGTGCTTAATAAGTGCTTATTGAGGCCGGTCGCCGGGGCTCACGCCTGTAGTCCCAGCACTTTGGGAGGCCGAGGTGGCTGGATCACAAGGTCAGGAGATCGAGGCCATCCTGGCTAACACGGTGAAACCCCGTCTCTACTAAAAATACAAAAAATTAGCTGGGCATGGTGGAGGGCGCCTGTAATCCCAGCTACCGGGAGGCTGAGGCAGGAGAATGGCGTGAACCCAGGAGGTGGAGCTTGCAGTGAGCAGAGATGGCGCCACTGCACTCCAGCCTGGGGGACAGAGCGAGACTCCGTCTCAATAAAAAATAAAAAATAAAATAAGTGCTTATTGATTCATCATTCATTCAAAAAATGCTTGCTAAAGTCTTGCTTTGTTCCAAGCCTGTGCCAGGCACTGGGGTTCTAGAGATGAGTAAGATAGAATCAGCCTTCGCTAAGACTGAGTTCCAGACCAACCATTCCTTGAACGACATTGGGCTAGTGGAAGAGGGGTAACGCGGTACTTGGCCCGGATGCAGTGTCATGCACATAACAAGTGCTTAACAAAGATTTGCTGAATCCTAGTCTTGGGTGCAACTGGTCTGGCCCAGAGATTGTCCTTCCTTCACCTCTCTTCTTAGGAAGTGAGCACTGAGGTATAATGGTGCTGGATGTTGGGAGACATGGGATCCAGCCTCTACCATGGATCTAGTGGGTCTTCTCTGGGCCTTGGTGCCAGCCTGCAGAATAAGATAAGTGAGTGACCCTAGAACTTAGGAGGCTCTTCACAGAAGAAGTCAGACCCTGGGGATTTAGTTTATGCATATAGGAGGGCATCCTCTACCTGATTTGCCGTCATTCTGAAGCCAGGAGTGGCACTGACTTTCTGGAATAATTTCCTTTGGAAGTGTTATAAAGAGCTAAGGGCAACACCAGATGGGCTTACCTACTAACTCCTATTTCAAAACTGTGATTTAAAAAAATTGTTTTAATACTTACCAAGTGTCTTTTCCAAACCCTAAACTTTCATATTACTTTTCCAAGCTAATCTTTACCCGTGAGATAGTATTATTTTCTTCATTTTTACTGATGGAGAACTGGAGGCTCAGTGGAGTTAAGTGACTTGCCCTGACATCATAGACTTGAGACCATAACCCAGTTGTCTGATGAGGAATGTTCCTGTATGAAGAAGGTTCAAAGGAATTGGGAGAGTTCCTAACGCAGGAAAATAAGCAGACCCAGGAGGATACAATCCATTATGTTCCAGACTCTAGGGGACCAGGGAAGGGATTTCTGTGACTTATGTAAGCCTGACTTGAAATGTACCATTTTGAACAGGGTTGGGGACTTCCAGAGCCTTGTTCCTGCAATGCAGGCAAGCGCTGTGTTGCCAGTAACATCGCTTGAGATTCTTTGGGGAAATGGTGCAGAGCAGCATGCACTATGGCCCCAGAGACAAAACTGGGACAGGTCTTAGCTGCATCTCAGGAAGGAGCTTTTCCAGGCACAGCTGCCCCTGGAGGGAGTGAGCTCCCTGTCCCTGGGGCTGTGCAAGCAGGTTCTGGCTCCCTTTCATCAAGGAGACCACAGATGGGATCTCACTCTGAAAAGAAATTAATAACAGCTGCCGTTTATTTTGCCTCTTCCATGTTCCAGACATTAAAATAGGCATGTTATTTACATTGTTTCCAACATTCACAACAACTCCTCATAATACGTATAACCCCATTGCACAGGCTGCAGCTCAGAAGTGAAATGACCTACTCAAAGTCACACAGCTAGTGAAGGAAAGGGAGGCCTGGCCCCTGGCTCTGAAGCTGTGCTCTCCCTCCAGCATGCTGCAATGTAATCTCCCATTTCATTAGGAATATGATTCTAAGGTTAAGTCAGAGCTAGGATCAAAAACTGGCCTGGAGCAGGTATATGAATGGGTATCAGAAGATCAGCTGTTCTGATATTCCAGGGCTCCTGGGAAAACTGACAAGGAGACAAAGTATACAGCAGCCCTTTAGCATGGTCAGAATATGAGTAGCACACTACTCCCAGTGCAGAGCACGCACCTAGGACAGTTTGACTCCATCAAAGGCTCTCTTCAGAGAAAGTAGCTGCCAGTCCCCCTGCCCACACTGCACCGTGGCATCCCTGAGCATTCCTGCAGTTGAGGTCCATCAGGTCTCTCTACTCTGTCTTCCTCTGTGTCATTATCCCCCACCTGCATTGACACAGACTGCTCAGGAATGCTTGTCAGCATGTCTGGATGCCAGCTATTCCCTGCCTGGGCCCCACCAAGTCCAGCTGGGGATGCTGCGGCAGACAGTGTGGTCTATGGACCCCACCCCCATTCATCTCCTTCCTACCCCTAGTCACCTTTCCCTACCCATGCCTTTGCTCCCTGAGCTAATTCCCTCAGCACTGGCCTGCTGCCAGCCTGATGTGAGAGTGTGCCGGTCTCTTCCACTATCAGCTCTCAGGACAGAATCCCAGCACAGGTAAATGAGGCTTCAAGATTGGTGGCCACCAGAAGAGATCAGGGGCTCTCCTTAAGACACACAGTGAGTTTGTTCAAGGCACTAGGCCTTGAATTCCATAGTATTACTCAACAAGCCCTTATCCTGGGCTTAGTCTTGAGCCGGTCTCTGGGGTGATGAGCTGCCCACCAGGAGCTCCTAATCTCAATACAGAGACCAAGGTCACAGCAGTGAATCTTGCAGGGCCAGGAGGGTCATAGGGACCCAGATCCTACCAGGTGGTAGCAGAGATCTAAGGCCAGAGGCAAGTCCCTAAGAAGTAGGCACTGGAACCAGGAATTATCTTGTCAAGTGTTGCCCCTACCAGGGAATATTACAACTTTTGGTGGCGGGGGTGGGGGTGTACGGCGAATGAGCAGTCAGTCCCAGGGCTATCATAGGAGCTGATAGGCACATGGTTTTGACATTAGGAGGCAGGAAACCACGGTGCTAATTCTATCTCTGCCAGGTACTCGCTGACTGTGACCTCTAGCGCATCACTGTCCTCTCAACCTTGGTTTCTACATCTATAAAATAGGAATAACAAATTCTGTCCTGTCTTCCTCTTGGAGGGCTGTGCAGGTTAAATGAAATAACAGGTAAATGATCTGCAAGGGCTGAGGAGCCACATAAACAAGTAACTGCTGATCCTGGGACACATCAGGGAAGGTTGAATGACGCCTGTATTGAACACTGATCAGCACCTTCCGCCATGAGGTGCACTGTGATTAGGCACCAATGAGTAAAATACTTTTGGTGGAGGGATGAGGTTACAGGGATCTGAGGTCAAGCAAACCTGGGTTAGATGTCTGATTTCTCCTCTGCCAAGCTTAGAGTTTTTGATCAAGTCTTGAAACCTCTTTTCAGCCAGGTTTCCTTATCTATAAAGGAGAGATAATGGCTCTTTGCAGGGTTGCAGTGGGAATCAAATGGGAATGTTTATGTAAAGTGCCTGCAACTGTGCTGGCCCACAAGTGTGTTTCCTTTGTTGAGTTTTCCTTCAGTTTCCCGTCATTTTGTTATGGCTTTATTTGTAAGTTAAAAAATAAACCACAAAAAGAGGAATTTCCATGGGGGAGATTGAGCCCCACTAGAATCCTAGTTCTGCTCCTTACTCATTGTGAGGACCTGGAAAGTCCCTGCCTCTCCCTTAGCCTGGGTTTTCTCATCTGTAACACCAGGGGTTCCACCAGGGAGTTTCTCCAGAGCCTAGCCTGGGAGGTATGGGATGCTACCAAGTCTGTGAGCCCCTTTCAGGGAAAAGACCCTTCAGGCTGAGCTGGGTAAGGAGGGCCAGGCAGGGATCAGGGGAGAGAGAGGAGAGTTGTGGGAGAGGGACAGCAGGATGCAGAGGTGGCAGTTCTGTCACCACCATGGGCTGGCCTGTGAAGAGAGCAGGCCTTGTTCAGGATGCCTGCCTGCCTGTTTTCCCACAGCCTGCTGAGTTAATGCCAAAACAAAATACACTTGCTTGCTCCCTGCCTGAGGGCAGCAGGCCAAAATGAGTGTCCTGGAGGGCTGGCAGACACCCTGGCATCCTGCCTGTCTCCGTGGGCATCCGCCCTTCCCCTGTCTGCGGCACCACCCTCAGCCAAAGCTGGCCTAGGGTGTGGAGAGGAGCCTCCCCAGGGTCTGCACTCCTCCTCCAATTTGCAGCCTTCCTAAGTGGACACCTCCAACCCCTACACCTGCCTGTCCTCCCAGTCCAACCTTGGCCCGAGATGTGATCTAATTCTCACTATGCTGCTGTGGGCAGAGCACATGGCATCAGAATGCTAGGAGCTGCTGTTGGTCGCCACGGGAGGGAATTCCCCAAATCAAGAAAGCCCTTCCAGCGGAAGGGAGCAGGTGGCGAGCCTCCCTGAAGAGACAGACACTGCCAACGCTACAGGCAGAGCCAATCGTGGGGTAAGAAGCGTCAAATCTACCACCCCCGGCCTTCTGTCTGATGCTTGTCTACACTGTGTACATTAATAATAATAGCTCATGCTTTATAATAGTTACTATGTGGCAGACAGCCTTCCAAGCACTTCGCATAAAAAACTAATGTAATTCTCACAACTCTGAGGTAGGTACTATTACTAGCCTCATTTTACAGATGAGGCATTCACAGATTAAGTATGCCTATGATCATGCAGCCAGTGGCAAACTGAGATGTATACCCAATTAACCAGGCTACAGGTTCTGTGCTGTTAACTGCTAAACTAATCTGCCACCAAATAATGATATCCCCCATAAAACCCAGGTCCAAACTTGGAATATGACAAGATGCTTGCCTTAGTACCTTAGAATCCAATCATCTTTCCAACTTGCCTAAGCTGAGAATCACCGGGGGTGCTTGTTTAAAATACATAGCCTCCAGCCCCCGCTCTGAGGATTCACTAAATTTGAAGTGGGAGGAGAGGCAGTGCCTGACATGTGGAAATCACACCATAAATGCCTGTTAAATGAATGAATGCTTCTGACTTCTCTGAGCCTCTGCTCATCTCTAAAATAGAGTTACAGCTCCCTACCCTCCCCCATTTCCAAGTGTGGCTGTGGGTTAAGCCAGTGTATGTGTCTGCTCCAGCTTTGCTGGGTGTGGGAAATTGTTTATAAGCATACCCGGCTGGCTCCTAATAATAGCTGTAATAATAATAGCTGACATTTCTTGAATGCTAGGGAGTACCAGGCACAGCTCTGAGGGCTTTGACTGTGTTAACCCATTAATTCTCACAACACTCAATGATCTTGATTGTAAGAATGGAGCTAAGCCACTTGCCTGAGATCACACAATTAGTAAGAGGTAGGCTATTTGAACACAGATGGTCCTGCCCCAGTGTCTAGAGGTTAACTGCTCCATCACAATTACCAGACTCACCCAGACCTTCCTCATGGGAACTGGGCTGCCACCATTTAATTGAGCAAATGATTTCTGTACCTGTAGTATTCTAGGAGGGGAGAATGGAAAGTTGAATTAACAGGTACCCTCAATCTAGACGGAGAGGCAAGATATAGAATTCCCTAAAAATTGTTTGAGTCTGAGTAATTCCAAAGCACAAAATCAAAGTGCTTTGGTTGCTCTAAGTGGGGGAAGACTGCCGCTGTCTAAAGGTGGGGCCCACGAGGGCTGCATTGGAAGTGGGCCTTGATGCATGGGAGGCAGGCATTCCCCGCGGAGGGACAGAGACCGCAAAAACCACAAGCTGAATGGGCCTCAGCCACATTTGGAAACATGGCTCTATCCATATCTCTCTTGCATAGAGAATCCTGTGAAATGAGGTAGATGGTATAGCCTTGGGTGGCCCTCTTGAATGTCTGCTCACAATTGCCTCCTTCCTTCCCTCCCTCCCTTCCCTCCCTCCCTCCCTCCCTCCCTTCCTTCTTTCCTTCCTTCCTTCCTTCCTTCCTTCCTTCCTTCCTTCCTTCCTTCCTTCCGTCTTACTTTCTTGTTTGTTTGATTGAGATGGGGTCTTGCTCTCTCACCCAGGCTGGAGTGCAGTGGCATAATCACAGTTTGCTTGCAGCCTTGACCCCCTGGGCTCAATCAGTCCTCCCACCTCCGCCTGCTGAGTAACTGGGACTTCAGATATACGCCACTATGCCCAGCTAATTTTTTTGTTGTTGTTGTTTTTTGTAGAGACAAGGTTTTGCCACATTGCCCAGGCTGGTCTCGAATGCCTGGGCTCAAGCAATTCACCCAGCTTGACCTCCCAAAGTGCTGGGATTACAGGTGTGAGCCACCGCACCTGGCTCTGCTCACAATTTTAAAAAGCAGTAGTCCTTTATGGTTTTATCACACTCCACAAATATTGGCTATCTCACACATCCTATCAATGTCCCCATCCCCTTAGACTTCTGGGAGGAGATCTTGTTTATGGCACCCAGCAGGCACACTGGATGGATGGATTTGAAGGTCTATAGACCCAGAGGTTTAACAGCAGTGGAACATTAAGAGTGGGCAGCCAGGTCATGGAATACAAGGCCCAGTCAGCAACCTAAGGGAGGATGTGCCCAAGGGCCTGAACAGGCCTGTCCTTTGCTCATATTCAGCCTATATCCTCACCTGCTGTGCGGAGCTTGTGACCTGGGGGAGGCTTGTGAGTGAGTGGTCCATAGGAGAGGATGGGGTGTGTCTGAAAGTCAAGATAGTCTGGGCTTGGTCACACTAACTCCAGTACCTTTCCTGTCTGCACACTGGGCACTCAGCTTCCAAGTAGATGTGCATTTAGAAGCTGCGCATCTCAAACAAACAGGCACATCAGCTTCCAAGCAAGCCTGCTAATAGGCTATTTTGACCATGCACCCACTGCTCAAGACCCTTTTATGGCTGCCCACTGCTCTCCAAGTTTAGCCCAAGCTTTTTAACCTGACATTCAAGGCCCTTCACTGTGTGACTCCAGCCAGCCTACACAACCTCATCTCTCAGTCCTACCATTTTAGGTACTCTTTGTTCCAAAGACACAGCATATATGTACACACACACAAACACACACACAACTTTTCCAGCAACTCATCAGGCTCTTTAGCAACTTCATACATCTGAATATGCTGTTCCCCCCTGCTTTTAACACCCTTCTCTCTTTTCTCTACAGGGTCAGCTTAGGGTCTTGGTTAAGAGCTTAAGTCAAGTTCCAATTCAGACTGACCAGTTGGACCTTTGGCCCTGCTGCTCTCTAGCTGTGTGGCCTTAACTCCATAATCTGGATGCTGTGTACCTCTCCAACATCATCTCACAGCATCTCCCCTCCACCGTGTTCTACTATGTTCTGCCCTGGGCCTGTTTACCCTTGGCACAGCTCTAACTCTGGGCCTTTGTCACTATGTATGTTGGGATAATTCAGTACCCTTGAGGCCCACATGCCTCTGTCACTCTGTATGTTGGGATAATTCGGTACCCTTGAGGCCCACGTGCCTCTGTCACTCTCTAGTCTGTCACCATCAAGACCAGAACATGCTTTCTAGATGGTAGCCGAATGACTCTGAAAGTAAAGCTTCACCTGTTCTCTCCGGGGCAGCTGGAAAAACCTTCTCCAAACCAGCACTGATCACAGAGAAGTGACTGCATCAAGGCCAGAGGCATCTTCCAGATATTCCATCTGGGTGAGAATCTTTCAGCCATATCTGGAAACTGTTATTCTCCATTTGCACCCACACCCACACCCTGCACTGTGCCCCGGGAGGCAGACCTTTGTGGGCTCCCTCATGAGGCCTTCTTGCCAACTGGCTTCCACTTGGGTCTGGACATGATTCCTGACCCCTTTGAGTGCTGGGCCGTAAGACTTTTCCACTGTTGCCAGCCTCTGGGTGGGTGCCTCAGCATCCTTTTGTTTGTTCTCTTACCCTGCCCACACCTCAGTACAGTAGTCCCCTCATTAAAGTCTCCTCATTTGAACCATTAGGGGTGAATTGCTTCCTGCTGGTCCCCAAATACCTGACCCTGCACCTGGAGATGATTGATCTGAATGGGCAGATCCAGGTGGAGGGTCAGGTATTTGGGGACCAGCAGGAAGCAATTCACCCCTCATGGTTCATAACCCCTACAAAAAATAAAAAATTAGCCAAGTGTGGCAGCACATGCCTGTGGCCCCAGCTACTCACAAGGCTAAGTTGAGAGGATCATTTTAGCCCAGGAGCTCCAGGCTGCAGTGAGCTGTGATGGTGCCCCTGCACTCCAGCTTGGACAATGAGGCAAGACTCTGTCTCAAAAAAACAAACGAACAAATGAAAAAAACAGACCCAATCATGTCAAGACTTGCCCCAGAACAAAGAGCTCACCAGTGCAGCCCATGAACAGCCCCTCCCCATGTTCATGCTTTGGGCCAGGCATACTCAATGCTAGCTTCTCTGGGCACATGAGGGTCTGATTCTGACTTATCAAGAGCTCTTGTGGGCAGAGTCAGATGAGACAGGGGCACCTGCACCTGCAATGAGGTGACAGTGAAGTAACAGTGACTAGTTTGGTGAACCAACACTACAGAACAAAACAGGCCTCAAGGCAAAACATGGTCAGACCACTGCTCAGGCAGCACGAGCGGTGCAGGTCGGTGTAGGGGAAGCCAAGGAACTTGAGCTGCTCAGGGCAGCCCTGCTGGAGGGCCTACAGGACCTGGATAGGAACCATGGGATGCTAGAAAGGGTGGGATGGGACATTGGGAGGGGTGGGAAGTAGGGAAGGAATATCGCAGGAGAAAGAGTTAAGGCCTGGCAGAAGGAAGTGGGATCTGAGGGCAGGAGCAAGAGGCAGGGGCTTGGTCAGGCATAGCCCCTTACCCTGCCCCGTCCTGGAACAGGTCTCCAGCCTGAGGACAGGCCCCTAGCATCCCCCACAAGCCATCCCCTTCCTTCAACTGGAAGTCACCCCAACCCTTTCACTTCCCTTGCTTACCGCACCTGCCCAGACCACAGCCACAGCAGGGCTCAGGTTTCAATTCTTGTTTTCTCCACACCTATGTAGTCTCTTGAAAAGTTTCTATTTCTTGACAGGGGCTAGGCCTGACACCTGACACCCTCAATCCTCTGCCACTGCCTCTTTACAGTTGTTTCTGCCTGGCCCCAGCCCTGTACTTTGGTTCTCTGCCCTCCTAGCAGCCCAAGCAAGCCTGCTAATAGGCTATTTTGACCATGCATCCGTGGCTTAAGACCCTTTTATGGCTGCCCACTGCCCTCCAAACACATTCAAGCCCCTTCACTTGTGTGATTCCAGCCAACCTATGCAACCTCATCTCTCAGTCCTCCCATTTTAGGTACTCTTTGTTCCTAACATACCACATATATGTACACACGCACAAACACACACAGACAACTTTTCCAGCAACTCATCAGGCAATTTTTAGCAACATCACACATCTGAATATGCTGTTCCCTCAGCTTTTAACACCCTTCTCCCTTTTCTCTGCTTGATAAACTCATATTTGCCCTTTAAACCCCAGCTCAAAACCCCTGCTTCTGTGAAGTCTTCCTCCTTCTCCTAAGTCAGAATTAATCTCCCCTCCTCTGGGTCTCCATAACTTTGTTCAGATCTTGATGATAGCAGCAAGCACAAGCAGACCGGTCTTCCAGACTTGTATTTAGCCATATCCTCTTCTGAATTCCCCTTCCTTTCAAGACTCTGGCCCCAGGTGGTCCACTTAATATCTATATGACCTTGGGCAAGTTGCTTAACCTTCCCTGGATCTCTGGATAAATGCTGAATTAGTGCTCTACGTCCACAGCTTTTCGGCACCTATACATGCATTGATAATCACAATTAACCAATGATTCTGTAACTATGTCCCACCAGGCTGTGAATCCCTTGCCTAGCAGGGTAACAATCCAGGTTCCTTGTAACCAAATTGTCTCTGTATCCCCAGTGCCCACCATTCTAGAAACCCTTATTGCACAGGCAAATTTAACCCAAACTCCATTTTTGCAAATGGAGAAACTGGACCCAAAGAGGCACAGAGATTTGCCTAAGGTCATGAACCAGCTTCGGAGTATTCTCCTTTGCCCTCCCTCCAAATCTTTGGGCCAGCCTCTCTCCAATGACTGTCCCTGGCCTAAGCTAGGGCTCTGGACCAGAGAACAGGCCTGCACCAGGCCCCACTTGTCACTGTCCTGTGGACTCTCAGGGTAGAAACTACCAGATGCCCAGACAGTTTTACTTCCCTCCTGGCTGCAGAGACCATGCTGAGAGCAACTGTCAGACCTCAGACACTTCCGTTTCACCCAGAGCCAGGCTTCCTTTCCACATCTTCCTTAGGCAGCAAGCAGACCTTGGGCCACAGCCTCCGCACCAGACCCTGGAGAGTTTTGTTTCTCCCTGGGGGCTCGGCCCAGACAGCCGCAGTAGTAAACTCCCCCCTAAGGGGCCTAGCGGGAGGTTTGTGGCAGGAAAGTTTGTGGCAGGAAAGCCTGATTACCCAAAAACCCTAGAAACTGGAGTCTTGACCTTGATGACACCCCATCTGACCTGTATGGTTGGGGACAGAAAGGCCTCACATAAGGAAACTCCTGGAGAATCATAAGCCCTCAGAGCCCTTGGTATAACCTGTTCATTTCACAGATGGGGAGACTGAGGCCCAGAAAAGTATTTGCCCAGAGCAGATATGCAGTGATGTACCCAATGCTGAACTTAAAGGTTTTGATCTGTGGTACCTTTAGTTGCTTTTGCCCATTTTCTTTCTTTTCTTTTCTCTTCTCTTTTCTTTTCTTTGACAGAGTCTCACTCTGTCACCCAGCCTGGAGTGTAGGGGTGTGACCTCAGCTTAATGCAACTTCCACCTCCTAGGTTCAAGCAATTACCCTGCCTCAGCGCCCCGAGTAGCTGGGACGACAGCATGCACAGCCACACCTGGATAATTTTTGTATTTTTGTTTTATTTATTATTATTATTTTTTAGATGGAGTCTCGCCCTGTCACCCAGGCTGGAGTGTAGTGGCACGATCTTGGCTCACTGCAACCAAGCGATCCGCCCGCCTTGGCCTCCCATAGTGCTGGGATTACAGGCCTGAGCCTCTGCTCTTGGCCTGTTTTCTTTTTCTATTTCCTTTCTACCAGCCTGGCAGATGCCTCCTCTCTCTGCTGCCTTGGTGAATACCTGCCTGCCTGCAGCAGCAACTTCTCGCCCCCAACATTGGCTGCCAATTAACCTTTAAACCTTTTACAGCCAGATCACCATGGGCTTCATGCTCAAAGTGTAAAGTAAGAATGTAAAGTATTAGTAAATGGATTCACATTAAGGTTCTGGGGATCATCTTAGATATCTAGAGGCCTTTTATACTTAGAATATGGTTTCTGCAGCAATTCTTCAACAGAGAGAAAAATCCAGACATCAAAATGAGGTTCAGGCCAGGCACAGTGGCTCATGCCTGTAATCCCAGCACTTTGGGAGGCCGAGGCAGGTGGATCACCTGAGGTCAGGAGTTCGAGACCAGCCTGGCCAACATGGTGAAACCCCATCTCTACTAAAAATACAAAAATTAGCTGGGCGTGGTGGTGTGTGCTTGTAATCCCAGCTACTTGGGAGCCTGAGGCAGGAGAATCACTTGAACCTGGGAGGCAGAGGTTGCAGTGAGCCGAGATTACACTATTGCACTTCAGCCTGGATGACAAGAGGGAAATTCCATCTCAAAAAAAAAAAAGAAAAGAATGGGGTCCAGGAGTATGTTTTCACTGCTCTTTGTCAATCCTTTCTCCAGCTCACATTTCCCCCACACACACTTGGAGGGTGCCTCTGGAAGGACGACAACAGCTTGCCCCTCCATTTTTCTCACTTTGGTAATTCATTATCATCCCTAAGGCTGGAAAGGGCATTAAAGATCAGGCAGTTCAACTCCAAGTTCGATTCAGAAATTATTTCCTCCATCCATTCTTCTGCTCCAAAACCTTGACTAACTCATGCCAGATCCAGTACTTGGTGCTGTGAGATCCAACAGGGTCTTGCCTTCAAGGAACTCACATCTGAGAAGGGGGACAGGTCTGTAAAGAACCCCTACAGTGGAGTGTGTAATGTGGTAGAGGGGAAAGTGATCAGGTTTCTCAGGGAAGGAGATGTTCTCCTGGGATCTTGAAGGATTAATTCACCAAGCAGGGAAAAGGGGGAAGAGCTCCAAGCAGCTGTCAATATTCCTACCACCAGAACTTGCCCTGTCAGTCAGGCCATTTCTTACTCAGACTCTCAGACTTCTGCACAACCCCTTGCCTTTCTCTCAGGCTTTATTCACCTACTGTGTCTGTCAAAAAACGTTCCCAGGCACTTCATCTGTAAAGGTCCTGTACTGGGTCCTGGAGACTCCTGGCCTTGAGAAACCCACAGCTTGGTGGGGGATGGATGCATAGAGAGCCAATGACCACATAGTGTGAACATGGGAAGGTCAGAACTGAAGAGCCAGCAACAAATGCTATCTGAACCATCCTTGGGAGGACAGGGGAGACTTTCTGCAGGAGGTGATATATAAACCTGACATCTGAGCTATGGAATCTCCTACATCCTCATAGCACTCCTTTAAGGTAGGCCTTATTATTCCATTTTAGATATGATAAAACTGAAGCCCAGAAAAGGGCAATGCCTTACCCAAGGTCACATGATTAGTGAGCGAGGTAGGTATGCATTCACCCCTGGGTACCCAGCAGCAGAGGTGGAAGTGGCACCATTGGAAGAGCTGGGCCTCCGGGGCCAGGACCAGAGGTGGAATGTTCAGAAGCACAGAGGGAGGAGCAGAAGCTGAGAACCTGGAGCTGATGGAAACTACAGGTTGTGCCATCTCTCCCAGACATACAGTGGAGCAGAGAAGGGACAGGAATATCCAGCAGGGCATCAGCTTGCAGCTTCAGGTCAGCAGAACTGGCTCAGTCCTTAGACACCATCTTATCCAGCCCAGGGGAAACAGGTTTGTCCAGGGCAATTGATGAGGATGCATAGTATCACAGTGGCTGACCCTGGGCTAGATAGAATTCAGAGGCTTTGTCCTCCAGCCCAGTGCTCCACCCGTTGCCCCAGCTGCCACTACATTGTTCAATCCAATCTACGTTTGCTGATGGTGTGCTCTGGATTTGACACTCTTCCAGGCGCCATGGAGACCACAGGGATCCTCCCCATCACTGCTGTCAGGAGCTTTCAGCTGCATGGAGGAAGTCAGGTTGGGCTCCAAGACCTAGACTCCAAGTAGCATGTGGGAAGTGAGACAGCAGCAGGCATGAACACAGTGCTGGGGAGTGGGGTGAGGAGGACCCTTAATGGCACAAGTGCCACGAGCAATCCTTAGACTTCAGATCTCCCATCTGTCCCAAGAAGAGACTGGAGTCAACAATCTCTGAGGTCTGCTAGTTCAGATGGTCAAGCCTCTACCCTCCTTTGCCTTGCAAGGATTGGGAGGCAGGGCTGGGTCCAGCTTCTGGTAGGCTAGGGGATGGGAGGCAGAGGAAGTGGCTTGAGCTGCTTGAGCCACCCCCACCTGCCCACCCCGGGGCTGTCCCATTACCGGCAGGGAAATCACAGACTCAGTGCTCAGACATCTGGGAGGTGCTGGGTGGCCCGGGTATTTTTAGAAGGCCAGAGGCAAACATGCCTGGAATCCTGGGTGTTGCTTAGCCAAAGAAGCTGGGAGGCCAGCAGAGGGTGAACCAGAAGAGGTGGCCTCGGCCCTGGTCCTAACTTTACCAAGGTCAGCTGGCCTTGCCTTTCCCCAGAGGCTAGTGCTCAGGCCTATGGTGTGCAAGCTCTGGTTCCCCCAACTTGTCACTCACTTCTGCTTCCTTCTGGGCAGTCAGATGCAGAGCTGTTACAGGGCCTCAGGGAGAGCACTTGATCTCTTGATTCATTCAGCCAGTTCTTTCTGTGTTTTCCGTGGTCCAGGTGAGCTGCTGGGCCCTAGGGATACAGAATAGAAAGGAGGCAACCCTGGAAGGGCTCAGATCTGTTGGGTGGCGGGGGGATGGTGGGAAGATAGGAACACAGACAGTGATAACACCTTGAGATCGCTTTGGAAGAAGAGGAAGTATCGGCCTGAGGGAGCTCAGAGGGTCCCCATCTCCCAGGATTACCACAAGGACCAGCTAATTATCTATGGACAAAAATGTAAGCTGCCCAGCTGGGGGACCAGCTCTGGGTATAACTAAGTTATGATTATCAGTCCTTTCTAGAGCCATGCCTTTTCCTTTAGCATGATTTCTGAAAGATAACATCTCAGAAGTGGAATACAAGGTAAGATTATCTTTTCAGCTGCTGACTTATCAACTACCAGAAAAAAAAAGCCCGGTTTGCACTGACAGCTCTGTCCCTGTCTCCTTCTCCCCATCCTATCCCTTCCAATCCCTCCAGGCAAATCCACACTATCATGTTACAGATAAAGACTCAGGTTCCAGAGGGGCAGGTCCAGCCCAGGTCAGCTCTGAGCTATCTGCGACCTGCAGATTCCCAGATGGTTGAAATCACAGGAAGGACGCTCCCAGGCCTGCCTATCAGAGGAAGAGGGCTGGGGCATGGGGTGGGCAGAGGGCGGGAGTCCAGCCCCACACTGGGCCCCATCACAATTGACACTGCAGCTTAAACCCAATCTGTCCCACTCACTCCCCAGGATTGACTGGCCTTTCAGCCCAGGATTTCTCAAACTGAGCTCTTCAGTTTCGTGAATTTCCAGCCTTATTCATGGATGTCTGCAGATATGCTACCTGAATTTTTTAAGTTTTGTACATTCACTTTAATCATAATCTAAACATGTTAATACAAAAATATTCTGTCTTGACTGGAATGCGCAGCATCTTATGAAAGAGGCAGCTCTAAGCATCAGTGTCCATATCCGGATTTATCAGCAGACTAGTTCCAAAGAATCTAAGGGAACCACATTTAACATCAATGTAGTGTCTCGAACTGACTTAATCAAGTTTGAGACTCATTGCTCTGGCTAAAATGCTTATTTCCTTCCTGTAAGGTCCTGGGTAGAGAAAGAAGTATCTCAGTTGGGATCAGAAGCCTGGGTTCTAATTTTGTCTCTGCTTCCAACTCACTGAATAGCCACGGACAATTCCCTATCTGTGTCTTATTCTAGATCTCAGTTTATTCATTTGTAAAATGGGAAGTTTGAGTTAGACTATCCCTATGGTCCCTTCTGGCTCTCACATGCCAGGATTCCAAATTGTGATTGAGCTGCCCTCTCACAGCCACCCCTGCCCACCCCACACCCCCACACCCCCACACCATCCCCACTGAGGCCCAGTACTGCCGGGGGCTCCTGGGTTGAAAAGTAGAGCCTCCGGGAGGGCGAGTGTCAGGCAGATGTAAAGGGGGTGGCCTGAGTGGGAATGAAGGTCATCAGGAAGAAAGCCACCAGGCCAAAGAGAGTACTTACACCCAGCCAGGCTGTCAGCTGAGACCTACCTCCCCAAGCCAGGAGGGCTCCTCCCAGGATAGTGGGGGATCAGGGAACCCAGCCCTCACCTGTGTGGGATTCTCCTCTAAGATTCACTGTCAGCCATCTACCCTCCTACCCCATAGCGCTGCCAGGAACCTAGAGCAACCTTCTCCTATAACCCCCTCCCCCATCCCAGCTCACACTGGGGTCTCAGGGAACAGGGCCCCCAGTCAATGCCAGAACCACCCCACTGACTAGACCTTCCTCAGCTCCCATCCTTCGGACCTGCCTAACTCCCACAGATTGCCTAGAATTCAGATTAGGAGTTCCCTCTGTCAGGAAGCTCTCCCAGATCCGCCATCCCAGGCAGGCTGAGGACCTTCATCCAACCTGCCATCTGTACTATCCTCTGTCCCTGCACTGATCCATCTTAACTGTTTTCTGTTGATCTCTCCCTCCTGGCTCCCAGCTGCCTTTGTTAATTCAGACATTGTGGACATGACATCTTTCTCACTTTGCTGGGAAAAGATTTGAAGCTCTGTCCCTTGGCCAAGGAATTCTAGACCTGGAAAAGCACCTGGAGTAGTAGGAAGTTTTCTCCTGACCTCAGGGCTCTGACATGCCTGCCCTTCAAGTCAACGCACAGCAGCACTGGGGGCAGGCTTTTCCTGCAAAGGACAGTTTGCTGAACAGATAAACTAATCTGGGCACCCTACATCCAGGCCTATCAGTTTGTCCTATCTTGTTGTTCTCTACTCTGCGGAGTCTTCTGGGGACACAGGCCAGAGGAGTGATGTCACGTGGGAGGACAGGGCAGGATGGGAGGGAGGAATGGGACTAAGGAAATGCTTGGGGAGTAGGTGGGGTGTCCCCATCACATCTAGGTGGAGGTGGCTATGTCTTCATCTGGGTGTGAGACCATCCTAGCTTTCAGTATCCTGGTACCCACCCTAGCCCAGTTGAGGAGCCTTCAGAGGCCAGAGGTCATATGTCATCACCTCCCAGAGAAATCCTGCCTAGCCCCAAAGTTGCCTGTTCCCAGCATACCAGCCCAGGAGAGAGAGAGCATGGGGCAGTGAGTCACGAAAGTGTATGGCTTTGGGCAGATCACACTCCCGTCTATACAATGAAGAGGTGGACTCTGTAAACCCTAAGGGCTCGTCTGGTCAGGACAATCTGTAGGCAGATGAAGTGGAAGAGACTGCTCCTATGTGCAGGTGCTGGCTGGATGCTCCCATGTCTCTCCTCCCATCTAACTGCTTGGCCAAGGAGGGAGAAAGCTCCATGGAAAGCTTTCCCTCTGCTTGAGGCAGAGAAAGGCGGCATGGATATTTTGTGTATGTAATAAAAATATATGCGGAATATAAAAATTACAATTTTAACTATTTTAGATGTACAATGATGTACAATGCAATGTCATTAAGTACATACACAATGTTGTGCTCCACTATCCATTTCCAAAGCTTTTTTTTTTTTTTGAGACAGAGTCTTGCTCTGTTGCCCAGGCTGGAGTGCAGTGGCATGATCTCGGCTCACTGCAACCTCTGCCTCCCAGGTTCAAGCAATTCTTCTGCCTCAGCCTCCTGAGTAGGTGGAATTACAGGCACCCACCATCATGCCCCTCTAATTTTTTTGTATTTTTGTAGAGATGGGTTTCACCACGTTGGTCAGGCTGGTCTTAAACTCCTGACTTCAGGTGATCCGCCCTCCTCAGCCTCCCAAAGTGCTGGGATTACAGGTGTAAGCCACTACGCCCAGCCCATTTCCAAAGCTTTTCATCATCCCAAACAGAAACTCTGTAATTATTAAACATTAACTCCCCATTCCCCTTCCTCCTACCCCTGATAATCTTCTGATAACTATATTCTGCTCTCCGTCTATGAATTTGCCTTTTCTAGGTACCTCATAAAAGTGGGATCATACAATACTTGTTTTTTGTGTGTATCTGGCTTCTTTCACTTAGCATAATGTTTTCGGGATTCATCCATGTTGTGCATGTGTCAGTACTGCATTCCTTTTTAAAGATTGAATAATATTTCACCTCATGGATATACAATTTGTTTAGCCATTCATCTGTTGATGGAAAATTGGGTTATTTCCACTTTTTGGCTATTGAGAATAATCCTGCTATGAACATTGGTATATAAGTATCTGCTTAAGTCTCTACTTTCCATTTTGGGGGATATAGACCTAGAAGGGAAATTGCTGGATCAACATGGTAGCTCAACGTTTCACTTCTTAAGGAACCACCAATATGTTTTCCACAGTGGTTACACCATTTTACATTTTACCAGCAGTGCACTAGGATTCCAATTTTCCTACATCCTTGCCAACACTTGTAATTTTCCTTTTAACAAAAAGTTATATCCATCATAATGGGTGTGAAGTGGTTTCTCATTGTGGTTGGCCTGGAGATTTTTTTCCAAAAGCATATTTGGCCAGGTGCAGTGGTTTGTGCCTGTAATCCCAACCCTTTGGGAGGCCAAGGCAGAGGATTGCTTTAGCCCGGGAGTTCGAGACCAGCCTGAGCAGACTCCTGTCTATACAACAACAACAAAAAAATAATTTAAGAAAAAATTAGCCAGGCACAGTGGTGCACACTTGTAGTTCCAGCTACTTGGGAGGCTGAGGTGGGAGGATCACTTGAGCCCAGACGTTCAAAGCTGTAGTAAGCTATGATTACACTGCTACACTCCAGCCTGGATGACAGAGCAAGATCCTGTCTCTAAATAAAAAACAAAGCAAAACAAAACAAAAACCATATTTTAGCTGCAGGGTTCTTTAATCAGAGGAAAAGTTACCCAAAGGCTGCATGAAGCCTTTGGTGAGGAGCTGGTAGTGGTTAACTGGAGGCAAGAAGGGCAGGTAAGGTCGCATGGGGCTGATAACTATGCACGTGTGTGTGCGTGCATGCATGTATATGTATTGAGGGGGTGCTCATGTGTGTGAGGACACTTTCTCTTGGTCTCCCTCTCCCTGTCTTGCCCCACACAGAGGTCCTTTCTGAGGAACCCAGTGGCATAGTATAAAAGTCCCTGACTAACAGTCACTGGAGTCACTTCCTTTCTGGGATACTTACCGGGAGGAGGCCATGTGTAACAGGGGCAGGAAGCTTCTCTCTTTCGTCCTTAGGGGAGGACTTAGCAAGTCACCTTGGAGGAGGCCCTCTCTGTTCTGTCCACCACTTGAGTTTATCAGATGTAAATAGCGCCTGGGAGAACAAAACAGGAACTTTTGTGGCTCAACAAAGGCCGCCTCTCCCAACATCAAATGGGATGCAGAGCTGAAGAAAAAGGCAACATATTTGGGAGGAGTGGGACATCAACAAAAGAGCCCCAGGGCACAAATGGAAGAAGGCCCAGTCACTTTCCTTGTGAGGTTCAAAGTTATCTGGCTGCTAAGATGACCATCCCCAGTGAGCCCCACTTGTCGGAAAGAAAGAACCCCTGAGCCCCCAATGGTGTAGGAAGGGGGCCTTGGACTGGTGGCCAGGCTTAACTCTGGGGCTGAGGACCTAGAAGCCCCTCTGGACCTTCCTCCTGGTGAAACTTGCTGGAGCTCAGGAGTGTGAATGAAAGCTTGGATTTGGGGGTCATGTGTTGATGGCTGCTGGGACTCTGAATAGTAAGATGGAGCAAGACTGGGACTCAACAGTGCCTTTGTTGGAAAGGAGCTGGTCTAGTCCCTGTGGGTTTTGAGCACTCCTGTGACATGCGGGAAGGCCTCCAGAGGGCCAGATTGAACTTCCTGCTGATAAAATCTTGTGGAACTCAAGCAATTAATGGGGAAAAAATTTGACCATAGTTTTTACCTTAAGCTGGTGGAGGGACCACACAAGTTACATGCAGTTTTCAAGTTATTTGGTTCTCTAGTTCCAGAAGTGGGGCAGGATGAGGGGGATCAGGAAAGTATATTATTCCTTTTTGCACCCAAGCTAGCTCAAGACAACCCTGGGGAATGGGAGGGAAAGTCTCTGGGCCTCTTTCCTTACTTAGGTTTCCTTCGCGGGTCCCCTTCAAGAGCCGTTCCTCATCTTCAGGATTCCACCATGGCCCCTTGCCTATGTCTACAGCCCATAATAGTACTCAAGTACTCAGGTTATTTCCTGTTCACTCTCTCTACAAAGCTTATCCAGCCTGGGTCCAGGTTCCTCTGTTCCCCATTAGGAGTACTGAGCTCAGCTAATAGACCAAATTGACCGAAGGAGCTGATGACAACAGGTGGTTAATCCAGCCACCAAGGGCTTCACATGCATCCCTTCCCTGACTCCATTCACATTTCACCAAGGATCACAGTTACTCCAAAGGCACAACAATCTGAGCAAAAGGTTGCTGGAATGTACTGCTTCAACAGCCTTTCAGCTCTGTTGTGCAAAGAAGGTGTAATTCTACTGGTGGAATTTTAGGCACTTTGAAAGAATGTTTCTTGCAAATAGGCAACCTTTGCTCACCCGCAGAGAAGACAGCATTTTCTGCCTACACATGCGGGAGCCTACATGAGGCCCAGCTCCAGCTGTGACCTTCAGTTCCACTCCCTAGGCCAAGATGCTAAATTCAGATCACCCATTAGTTCAGAAGCAGGTTAGACCAGTCACCATGAGCATGTGCCTGGGCAACCAATCTTGTTTATGCAAAAGGAGTCTTTAGTCTGCAATGTTTTGCACACCCAGCACACAAATGAAAACATTTCTTCTTGACTACACTTGGAAGGAAAAGAAAGAAAAGCAGGATAAAGGGCAAGATAAGAGAAGACAGCAAGTGCCAAGGAACTGAATCCTATCAGCCACCAAACCTTCATTTAAGCAGCCTGCTCATCTATGACCTACATTTATGAATTCTTTCTTGCAACCAACCAATCAACCTTCATTCAACTAATCAATGAATGAACCAGTCTTCATTCAGTCAAGCATTCTGTATTTATTGGAACTACTAATTTCATTCATTCATTCACTTTCTCTAACAAATCAACCTTCATTCAACCAACAAAAGAATAAGTAGTTATTCACTCTTCATTTATTCAACTAATCATTCCAAATATCAAAGCTCAGGGCTGCAAGAGACCTCAAAGACCTCAAAGTTCAACCCACTGCAAACTTATAGGAATTCCGTCCATTACAACCTTGCCAAAATACACAGCTCATTACCTTCAAAGGTTGCCTGATCTGTTATGGAGCAGCTCTGACTGTGAGAAAAATATTTTAAAAGCTGAAATGGAGTCTGCTCTCCTTGTAATATCCATACCTGGTTCTGATACTTCCTTCCAGGCCACCCGGAATAGCTCAGCTTCTGTGCTTGGAGACCTTGTCTGCAGGTAAAGGTGGAGATTATGTTCTCTGTGGCCCCTTCTCTCCCTCCCCGTCCCTGTGGGTGATGTTCCCTTGTTGTTCCAGTCTCTCTCCTCTGGTCAGGAAGGTACCACTCAGTCCAGGGCTTTCTCCTGGTTTGGGATTTGGAATGGGAGCCCACATTCTAAGTGTGATGTGGTAAGGGGACAGTCACCCCCAGTTCTGAATGGACCAAGCTCCAGAGTGTTTGTCATGCCAGCCATTTTGCTCAAGGGCTCTCCCTTCACCCTGTTCCACAAGCCTCCACCTCCCTTATCTACAGCTGAATGCCTCAGGGCAGCTAAGCTATGGACTTGCTGGAGATTTCAGAGCTGGTTCAACCCAAAAAGCTTGGGGCCCAAACTGGAAGACAAGGATTAAGTGGGCCAGCCATTCATTTGTCTGAGGAATTTGAACCTGAGATCTGAGGAGGAAGCTAAGCTGTTGGAAACAGGAGATGAGCAGGGAAGACTCAGAAAAGAGGGAGTGGGTAAGTGCCTGAGTCAGTGCAGGCTATGAGAAAGCAGAAGCTGAGCTGGGGCAAGGGACAGGAGGGATCCACTGCATCTGTAGGGTTGTGGGAGCAAGTGACAGCAAAAAATGACCAATTTAAGCAGAAAAATAATGTGTTAAAAGGACTCTGGGTAATTTGCATAAACTGATCTCCAGTTAAGGGGTGATTTAGCAGTGTAGTATATATTTGGTTCTGAAGAATTATAACACATGACAGGAAAAAAATATGTTTCAGAAAATGTAGGTAATTCTGTAAAGTGATGAATATGTTAATTAGCTTGATTGTGGTAAGCATTTCACAATGTATACCTATGTAAAAATATCACATTGTACACCTTGATTATATATACATTTTATTTCTCAATTATACCTCAGTAAAGCTGGAAAAAATATGACTTCAAATTAATATTTTTCCTTCTGGGTACATAATTTAAAAAATTATTTGATATTGTAATTATAAATACTACAATATATAAAATTTTACAATATAGAATTACATATTTTATATTGTATATTTATAATTTTATATTGTATATTTTATAATTTTTACAATATAAAAATTATTTTATATTGTAATTTGACATCTATGTCATGTACAATGATTTAAAAATCAAGTCATTGTTCTCATATATAACAAAAATTCAGATCTGAAATTATATAATGATACTACCATAATCACAAGAAAATTTACAACTTCCCCCATGCCTTCTAAGGAAAATATACCCAGGTAGGTTGCAGATTTTTGATTTGCTGAGAACGAAGTCTTGTTCAGGATCAGGGTGATGGCCTTTCCTATGCTAGATCATAGCCTTATATATCACGGGTAAGGAAGAGAACCCCAGAGCTAATTGTGCTATAAAAAAAGGTGGTATGGGGAGAGGGCAGGAAAGGTGGAGGTGGGGTTCACTGGAGAGGAGAGGAGCCTGGGGTTGCTTGAGAGGAGAGAGAGTTGCTGTGGACTGTTTGATGTAAAACACTACTCCATCTCTAGACAGGAATCTACAACACAATAACCATTCCTCACTAAGGCCTTGAGGTAAAGATTTACTTTGGGGCAATTCTAAGAGAAATGTTGAGTCTTGCTCTTTGGTGAGGGGTATAAATGGAGGCACACACCTAGGCTGCATTTTAGGATCCTGCCCAAGGTTTTGTGTTTTTTTTGTTTGTTTTTGTTTTTGTTTTGAGACAGAGTCTCACTCGGTCACCCAGGCTGGAGTGCAATGGTGCAATCTTGGCTCACTGCAACCTCTGCCTCTGGGGTTCAAGCCATCCTGGTGCTTCAGCCTCCCAAGTAGCTGGGATTACAGGCATGTGCCACCACGCCCAGCTATTTTTTGTATTTTTAGTAGAGACGGGGTTTCACCATGTTGGCCTGGCTGGTCTCGAACTCGTGACCTCAAATGATCCACCTGCCTCAGTCTCCCAAAGTGCTGGGATTATGGGATTATAGGTGTGACCCACCATCCCCAGCTCCTGCCCAGGTTTTTTGATGGGCCATTCAATTCTCAGCTGAAACTGGGTGTTAATCATTACCCTATGTAAAGAACCAAATGCGAGCCTCCCTCTCCATCACTGCCAAATTACCAGGGCAGGCTGATCCAGCTGAAACAGAGATGGTGTTGGAATGTTCCCCCAAAGCCAGGGGGAAGTTATATCTTTGAGGTCAGCATACTGACCTAAGAATGAATTTTTCAGAAAGTGTATTAATCAGGATTCTTTGGGCTGCAAGTCATGGAAATTCATCTCTAGTGTGTTAAGGAAATAAAATAAAGCCCAAACATAAAAGGGGAGTTTGGAATTATTGGCTCACATAAATATGAAACCCAGGAGTACGGCTAGCTCCAGGAATGGCTAGATCCAGGCACACAAGTCACCAGGAATCTATCTCCATCTCACCATTCTTTCTTCCTCTGTGTTGGCTTCCTTCTCAAGTTACTCTCCCCATGTGGTAGAAAAGTGACTTCCAAGAGTTGCATCTTGACATCATCAGCCCTGCTAGAAAATGTTGACCTTCCCAATAGTTCTGGGGAAAGTACCAGTCTCATGTAGCTAACTGGATTATTTCCCCAACTCTAGAGAAGGGAATGTGGGGTCCGCCACATAGGAACTCCTTGAACTGAGAGTAGAGATGGGAAAGTCTCTCAAAGGAAATCAAGGTGCTGATAGCAGAAATGAGAGTGGCAAAACAGCAGTCAGTGAAAAATGAGGCCACGTACCCTGTGCAGTGAGCTCAGGGACTGATGTCAAAAAGCCCCCAAACTTCCTTATATGACCCAGGCTGGAAACTGATATTTAATCCAGCCTTGAAGGACACATGATTTATTAAGAAACCAGTATCTCCAGGAAGGGGTGAGGTGGACTGAGGCAGATACCCTGGGCTGATTTGGGTCCCCACTCCCTCTCCTTTTGGCCTTAGCTACAGAGACAGGATTTCCTGGAGCTGGACCTGCTGCTGCAGGGCTGGCTACCAGACAAGCACTGAAACCCTAGGTCAAGGCCACATGCTACCAAAACAGAGAGACGTTTGCAGGAATGCAGCCGCAGGGATAAAAAGAGGATACTGAATTGTGATTAGAGCTTCCTGCTGTAATATTACAGGATGGTGGTAGGAGAGAGGGAGAGAAGTGGGAAAAATTAAGAGATTTTAGGTTCTGACAGCAAGAATCAAACACGGATTCCGAGCCGCAAATCAATCCCTCAATTCCTGCACAAGAATGACCCATGCCACTTAAGGAATATGCAGTGAGAAGGGGAGGCCAAGATTCACAGGACAACAGGAAGGAGAAAAGCGCTCCCAATATGCACTAAGATTGAAGAGATGTGTACTATGAGCCATAAGATGTGCTTGACCACAGCATGGAGAATCTGGTCCTGCTAGAAGAGATATCCGTGGATGTAATTTATAGGGAAACCTCACTGAAAAAAAGCAGAATTCCCTGGAAACTGGATTTCCTATGCTGGATATCTTCCATTCCCTACCCTTTCCCACCCTGCTCTTTATAGGAAGATGGCCACTACAGACTTAGTTAACAACAATCTGTGCTTCTGGCTTCAGGTTGGGTTTGGCCAATGGAGAGGCCCAGCTGGAGATGAGAGGAAGGGAGGAGAGGGAAGTCAGGGTATTTATTCCCTCTATTTTTTTTTTTTTTTTTTGAAATGGAGTTTTGCTCTTGTTGCCCAAGCTGGAGTGCAATGGCATGATCTTGGCTCACTGTGACCTCTGCCTCCTGGGTTCAAGTGATTCTCCTGCCTCAGCCTCCCAAGTAGCTGGGATTACAGGTGCCTGCCACTACGACCAGCTAATTTTGTATTTTTAGTAGAGACAGGGTTTCACTATGTTGGCCAGGCTGGTCTTGAACTCCTGACCTCAGGTGATCTGCCCGCCTTGGCCTCTCAAGGCATGAGCCCCTGCGCCTGGACTTACTACTGCTTTTTTTCTTGTGACATTCCCTTGGGCTGGCCCTGTCCCTCAACTAGACTCAACTGCCCCTTCGAAGTGGCAGACTCTCTGTGACCCTTTCTCATTCCAGATTCCGGTAACTGCTCTGTCTTCTTGGCCATTCAGGCCTAAAGGTGGTGACAGCTCTGCTGTTCCCCTACACTTTGTAAATAGTCCCTTCATAAATCAAACCACCTTCCATTTTCATCTGTTTTCATCGGAATCCTGAATGATATTACCCCTGACATTCTCCCCATTAGGTAAGGTGATTTGAAAGGAGGAAGGTGGGGCTGAGCTGGGCAGTCCTCAGAGAATATGAGCGAACCATGGAGTTATGGCTGGAGGAGCCAGTGCTGACTGGGGAGTTGGAGGGAATGCAGACACACCACTCAGCCTCCTGAATCTGAGACCCTGCAGGACGGGGGTGGGGCAGGCAGGAGGTCAGCACTCACAGAAGGTTCTTGGAGCCAGCCTGAAGCCAGGGGCTAAAGCCCTGGGGATACTCCCTTCCACTGGGAGAGTCTGGTCACCAAGAGGGTTGGCACCTGCTGGCACCTCACAGGACCCTGAACATGTGGTCAGATTGAAGGACAAACTAAGGGACACCAAGGACTCAGGAGTTTGAAACTTTCTGGCACGCGTTTTCATCGTGACCAGGAAGGCCACCTTGTGGCAGATGCCCTCTGAAGAAGCTCAGTAAATGCATCATTGTTTTCCCTTTACAGGAAATGGGGATCTCAGAGCTGAGGCAGGCAGGGGCCAACCTACTGCTGGGAGGACCAAAGATGTGGGGACGGGACCTGTCTCTGAAGGCAGGAGAAGTGAGAGAGGGGTCCAGATGGAAAATTCCACCAGCCCCCCAGCCCCTTTGGATGCTGATGCTTCTACATTTCAACCAGCAGTGGTTCCAAATCTCCGTGTTTCTCTTCCCTGTCAAAGCTAAATGTGGGGGCTGCTACCAAGAGGATGCTTGAAGAGGCTGTGGGGTGCCTGCAAGAAGGGGAGGAGCTTCTCCAGGCATGCTCACTGAGCTCGAACCCTGCAGGCTCATCCTGTGCTGCTGTGGAAATAAAGTGTGGCGAGGAAGCAGGGCTGTGGGCAGGGAGGACCTGACCTGTGTTCCTGTGAGGCTGGGGTCATTTGTGAATATAGATAATGGAACAGAGAGTTCCAAAGGTAGCAGGCCCATGGAGGCACCTGGGTCAGCATAGCTTGTCAGGACCAGGGTATGGTGGGTTTGGGAGGAAAATAGAGGCACTCCTCTCAGTTCTTCATGCTTCCCATGGCTCCATGGGAAAGAGCATGGGGGTTAGAGGAGGGGCAGGAACCAGAGAGCCAGCCGGCAGCCACTGGGCCAAGCAGTGGGCCCCTGGACCTGAAGGAGGGGCTAGAGGACAGAGAGATGGCAGGGTAAAAGAAGGCCAGGCTGCCCATATCTGTGGGAGTCCTGGGCAATGAGGGGGCCAAGGTAGGATTGAATCCCCCAAGAACCATACATATCACCTCTGTGGAGCCCACCACATCACAGACTCTGCCAAGGGCAGACAGAACCAGAGTAAGGCCAGGGAGCCCTTTCCCCTGCAGAGTGAAGTCAGGCCAGCAGGAGATCTCACCAGACTGCTTCTCCACCCCCAGGTGCTAGTGGCCAGAAAAGAGAGCAGAGTGTGTAACTGGCATGCCATTCCCCATTCCACAGCAAGCCCTTCAAGCACAATTCAAGCCTGGCTGGGGTAGGAGGATTGCCATTAATTGGATAGGAGATTGAAGTTTTAAACTAGACTGATCCGAGTTGTAATAATTGAACAAGACCAATAATTGAAGTTATTTAAAAGAAAAACCTCTATCTATGACATTTTAAAAAAAAGAGGAAAGTGTCAAGAAAAAATAAAAGCAAAAAAGCAGGCAGGCATGGTGGCTCACACCTGTAATCCCAACACTTTGGGAGGCCAAGGCAGGAGGATTGCTTGAGCCTGGAAGTTTGAGACCAGCCTCAGCAACATAGTGAGGCCCCATCTCTACAAAAATAAAAAATAAAAAATTAGCCAGGTGTAGTGGCATGCACCTGCAGTCCCAGCTGCTTGGAAGGCAGAAGTGGGAGGATCACTTGAGCCCAGGAGGTTGAGGTTACAGTGAGCTATGATAGTGCCACTGTACTCCAGTCTGGGCAACAGTGAAACCCTGTCAAAAAAAAAAAAAGAGGCAGAATTGTGCCATGTGTCTGCCTCCAGTAAAAATTCCTCAACAACCAGTTGCAGTAACACAATGGCCACTGCCCTCCCATCTCTACTGGAGTGCCTCCAGGAACCTGAGAAAAGAGCATCTGAACCAGAGTGCCTGCGAAAGTCCTGAGACTTACTCTGATTGGATCATCTTGGGGCACAAGGCCATGCCTGACCCAATCACTGTGGCTGAAGGATGGATGCACGGATTATTCAAGCCTAGGTCATGTTTCCCCCGCTGGAGTTGGCTTCTCTGGAACCGGAGTGGTCCCAAAAGAAATGTGAGAACTGCAGGGAAGACAGAAGGAGGATGAATGTGGAGAAATACTGAATTGAGGATTTACCCCATTCACTCATGTGAGAGCATAAAGTTTCTGCCTCAGGAAGAGAGTGGGACTAAAACTAAAATTTCAGGTGTTTTATAATTCTTAGAATAATAGCCATTGCTATACTTAAAGAGTGTGTTAAATGGTGCATACAGAGTAACAGGGCAGAATTAAAATCCTCCAGTAAGAACAGGGAGCGAGGTAGAGAGAGGAGATAGCAGAGAGTCCCTAAAGGGTGTCCAGGGCCTGAGGACTAGGTGGGGCATCAAGATGGAAGGAGAACACGGCTGAGCCGCTTCCGGAGAAAGCACATGTCTGGTGGGAATTTTGTGATGTGAAATTGTGAAAGTGAAAGTGAAGGAAGCCACAAAAAAAGCCTTCTCTTCTATTTCCCATAGGAAGCCATCAGTTAAAAAGTCAGTTTCTTCTGTCACAGACCATAGTGAGGAGACATGATGACTAAATGCAATGTGGTACCCTGAATTTGATCTTGCAACCGAAAGAGGACAAAATGGGTGAAATCCAATTAAAGTGTGGAGTTTAGTTAATACTAATGTACTACTGTTTCTTAGTTGTAACAAACGTAGCATAGTAATTTAAGAGGCTAACTGGGCAAGGGGTATAATCGTATAAGATGACAGTCCCCTTTCCCTGGGAGCACTCGGGCTGGGGAGTATGCTGACTGCCATGCACAATGTGGCCATCTAGTCTATGAGAAACAGGGCCCAAGACTGAAGGTCTCCAGAGAAGGCCCCTAGCCTTTGCAACTTTTCTAATCTAAAATTATTTCAGGCCAGGTGTGGTGGCTCATGCCTGTAATCGCAGCACTTTGGGTGGCTGAGGCGGGTGGATCACTTGAGGTCAGGAGTCCAAAACCAGCCTGGCCAACATGGTGAAGCCCCGTTTCTATGAAAAATACAAAAATTAGCGGGGCATGGTGGTGGGCACCTGTAATCCCAGCTACTCCAGAGGCTGAGGCAAGAGAATCACTTGAACCTGGGAGGTGGAAGTTACAGTGAGCTGAGATCATGCCACTGCACTCCATCCTGGGGGATAGAGCAAGACTCCGTCTCAAATAAATAAATAAATAAATAAATAAATAAATAAATAAATATAAATAAATAAATTCAAAATAAAGTCTCTTTTTAAAGTCACTTTCTCCCCATCACTTTACAGTGTAGATTCACTTTTACTGCATGAAAGAGCACCACACCTGGGATGTTATATCTATAAATGAACACTCATCTGCCTCTAGGTACCCTGGCATCACTGCTATAGTACAGGGGCAGTGGAAAGAGCCAATCTCGACTCTAACTTCTCTAGGATCCTGAGAACTGGGGGTGAGTGCCTGTGATAGCCTGTGATGCACTTAGCGGGTGGTGCAGCACATAACAGGTCCCCAGTGGAGGTCGGTGGTCTTCAATCTGCCCCTAGCTGGACACCTTATAATATGCCTGCCTCCTCCTCTGGGTCTCCCACATTCCCCGGCTACTCCTCCCTGTGCCTCGGTGGTGAGGTGAGTTGCTCAGCTGCTTAATGGAGCTTTTCTACAGGTCTGAGAACCCCAGCTCTGAGGCTCCTGAATGTTGGTGCAGGTTGGCTGTGCCTTACTACCTGCCATGTGTGTGGACAACTGAGATGACTTGGTGCTGGGTTCTGAGCTGACTCATTTTATTTAATCCTTACATCCACCTGGAAGGGCAGGAATCACTATCTCCATTTTGCAGGTGGAGAAACTGAGGCTGCCAAGGCTGGTATTTGCTTTCTGTCAGAGCAATCTCCTGAGAGAGAGAAGACGGACAGCACCAATAACTCTGGGGCTAGGTAGGCTGATAGGTAGAAAAAACTGGGATTATTGGAGAACTTGGAGAAGAAAGGTCACTTTTGTGTCCCACAGTCGGTGGACTTTGGAGTCAGGAGGGTTTCCAGGGAGAAGGGGATGAAGAAAGCACCCCCAGGAGTAGGAAACAGTGAGAGGCCTCACACTGAAGTGGAACACCTAGAAACCCAGCGGTTCACAGGAAGCCTGTCTAGGTGGCCTGGGGCCCAGGATCCATGCAGAGAGTGGGATAGGACCATAAAACAAGCAAAAGAATCAGGGATTGGTGGGATGCCATGGGCTATTTCCATCCCACTCCACAGGCCCTACTTCCCCTCAGGAGCTGCCCCTAGGCTAATATTAGCATTCTATCCTTCAGAACTAAGGTCTGCCCACTCTAAGGCCTCTTTGTTTCTGTTGGAAGGAGGTCCCTTGCTAGGGCCTTTATGGGTCTGTGCTGGGAAGACTCAAAACAGGGCATAGATGGGAGAAGCTTTTATGCATCTATTTTGTGCCAAGCCCTAAATGGGCCCTGGGGCTCAGGATGACCCAGTCCCTTTCCCTAAGAGCATTTGAGCTGGGGAGTATGCTGACGACCGTGCACGATGTGGTGAGCTAGTCCATTATAAACAGGGTCCAAACTAGTGGTGCCCAGAGGAGACCCCTATCCTCTAGGGAGACTCCTTGGCAAGACCTCCCTAGCCTCCTCCCACTGCTTCCTGGTGGGGGGCAGCCAACAGCAGTGCCAGTGGGGAGGAGAACTCTGAGTTCTACCCCTGGCTGCCCCTCTAGGAGAATCAGATCCAGGATGGGGCAGGCCCCTGTCAGGTCTGGCAGGGTGAACTGGGCCTTTCCACCCTGGAAGCCCTCTTCCGGCTAGAGGGGAGTATCTGGGCACAGCCCCACAGTGACGCTGCTCACAGGCCTCACTGCCAGCAGGTATGATGCCATGCACCACCCCAGGTGACCTTTACAGCCCATATAATGGGTGTGATGCTGTGAACCTGCCATCTGCCAGCTGTCCAGGAGCAGACCAACCCAGGAGGGCCTTACCTCCTGGGCTCAAGCTCAGGACACCCAAGTGCAGGACTATCTTAAGTGCCCTGGAGACCTCTCCCTGTATGTGCACTGCACGGAAGTCCTCTGGCCCTCCAGCTCAACCTGCTCCACGCATTTCCACAGAACTTCGAGGAAAAGGAAGCCTCTGTGGTGGTGGGAAGGCAGGCAGTGCACATTTAGATGTGGGCCATTATGTGGGGACCTTACTTCAGGCAAGCACTCATTCTATTCTTGTGAAATGAGTCAGAAGGGGTCAAGGTGATTCCCTGTCAGAGGAAACCGCACGATTTCAGGAAAGAAAGGCTTGGAGACACTCAGAGGCATGTGGTACACTGAGAGCTGAGAGGGGAATGGAATCAGGGTCTCGGATAAGATGTGGAAGGAAAGACCATGAGGTTGGAGACAGGGTGGATTCCGCCCTGGAGAATGTAGAACCTGTGATTGTGCTGTAGGTGCATGGATGGATGGGGAGCCCAGAAACAGGGGCCTGACTAGGCCTACCTGACCCCATGAGAAGCACTGGATTCTGGATAATCAGAACCAAAGGGGCTACAGAGCCCACAGCATCCAATCCAGTACACTGATGGGAAAACCAAGGTCTAGAGGAGAAGGGGACATGTTTTAGGTCACCCAGTGTGTCAGGGGTAGGGTTCCTGCCTTCCAGGCCAGATCATTTACCAACCATGTTCAGGTAAGTAAAACCCAGCCAGACAGTACCCTATGTAGGGCTTGTGAAAGGGAAGGGCACCTAGAGAGACTATCTGGTACCCCTGCCTTATTTCTCAGCTAATGAAATGAGCATCAGAGAGGGGCAGGGACTTGCCTTAGGTCACAAAGCCAGGGAGCAAAATCTTCCCAGCAGCCCCAGGTGTCCTGACTCCCGCCTAGTCCAGGACTTCTCACTGCATCACTGTCTCCCGAAGAGAGGAAAGAGCAAGGAGAAGGTTGGGCATTGTGGCTCACACCTGTAATCCCAGCAATTTGGGAGGCTGAGGCAGGCAGATCACCTGAGGTCAGGAGTTCAAGACCAGCCTGGCCAACATGGTGAAAAACCGTCTTTACAAAAATAGAAAAATTAGCCAGGCATGATGGCAGGTGCCTGCAGTCCTAGCTACTCAGGAGGCTGAGGAGGGAGAATTGCTTGAACCCGGGAGGCGGAGGTTGCAGTGAGCCGAGATCGAACCACTGCACTCCAGCCTGGGTAACAGAGTGAGACTCTGTCTCAAAAACCACTGCACTCCAGAAAAAAAAAAAGAAAGAAAGAAAAAAAAGAAAAGAAAAGAAAGAGCAAGGAGAAAGGAGCTCACATTTACTGAGCACCTGTTATGCACCAGGGCCCTGATGTGACATCTCTTCCTTCTAATCCCCACAGCAGCCTTGGAGGCAGATGTTGTTGCTCATGTTTAACAAATCAGAGGAAAAGGTTCAGAAGTGCGAAGCACTTTGCCAAAGGCCGCACAGATGGTAGATGGTAATGCAGGAGCTCCGGCCCAGGTCTGCCCACTTCTACAGCCTGCGCTCTTGTTCTTACCCAGGCTGGGTTGGGTTTAGGACCCAGGGCTGACAATGCAAGGACGTGGTAGGGAGGAGGAAACCAGGAGTGAATTCCAGGCACTGCCTGGGCTCTCAATTGCTCAGTTGTCCCAGTGACAAAAATAAACAGAAGTGACCTTGGACAGCAGAGCCCTGCCTCCCACTGAAAGGTTCTTTTTTTCTCTCTCTCTTTTTTCTTTCTTTTCTTTTCTTTCTTTCTTTCTTTCTTTCTTTCTTTCTTTCTTTCTTTCTTTCTTTCTTTCTTTCTTTCTTTCTTTCTTTCTAAGTCTATTGATCCACACTCAGCAATAAAGCCACACAAAATAAACAGCTGATGGGCAAAAAGCATGGCTCCTGGCTTGCTGAGTTTCTCATCTCCAAGTGGTTTCAGGCCTCAGAACCTCAGATTCTCAGATCAATTTAGAAATTTATAGACTCTCACAGCCCTAACATGAGGGGCCTCCCAGGCTGCTGGTCTGCCCCACCAATGGAGGAATTCACGACTTCCCAACTGGCTCTTCTGTGGACCTTTGTTCCCATTTCTTAGGAATGGCTTCAGGGCTGTAGGCCCTGCCCAGGTGGTGTCAGACCCAGAGCAGAGAAGAAGCAGAGCCACTCTCCTCCCAGCTTAATAGGTCAATCTCAAGGCCATGGGGCAGCTCCATTTGTGCCTCAAGGGAGACTATGGGGATGTCACGAGAGGCTGGTCTTAGCTCAGTGTGCAAAAGGCAGTCTCAGAGCTGAAGGGGCTGCTTCTAGAGACAGGCATGAGGGTGTGAGAGCAGGCCTGGATGAGTCCAGAGGCTTTCTGCCTCTGCTAATGCAGCAGACATCAAATCTACCTTTGTGCTGGCCACGTCCCACTGCATTCCTTTCATCTAAGACCTCAACCTTTTTTTTTTATTCCATCCAAGTACAAAGTCTTGCATTTCTCTTTTAAATTCCATCTTGTAAATATTAGCACTTCATCCTAGTACAGTGGCTTTACATGGTGCGGTAGAGTTTACATGCATACCCTTCATGTGCATCATCTCCTTCCATGCTTAGGACAGTTTGCTGGACCTCACAGAGGTGATTGATGTAGCATCCCCCCGGGAGCTGGGTGAGATTACGGACCCCAGCAGCAGCTTCTGAGATGACCATGAGCATTAGGCCGGCAGAACCCCATTCCCTGAGGAGTGATGAATACAAGCCCATGGAGCCAGAAAAGGGGAAACCGGTGCAGCCCACAGGGCGTCTGGAAGGGCTTCCCAAGGGCTGCTTCAGAGGCAGCGCAGAGCCTCAGGCAGGACTCCAGGAGGAGCAGGAAGAGGGGAGGATGAGTCAAGTCTACCTGGATTGGTTTGAGTGGAGTCCTTCCTGAGGCTGGGCGGTGTGGGCGATGGTTCTGTAGATGTTTTTGAAGCCCCCCAGCCCCAGCGTCTGTGTTCCCTTAAACAAGTATTACAATCTTCCTTCCCTCCCATGAACAGAAGAGGAAACTAAGGCTCTGCCAAGACTAGAGCCCAGGTGTCCCAGATGGACTACCTAGCCAGGGATCTTCAGCAAACCAGGCTGGTGCAACTGTCTGTCCCAAGCTCCCTGAGTTGGCTTGAGGAGAAGACTTGCTCCCTGCCCTCTTGGAACTCCTTTCTGGTTGGACAGCTGGGTGTTGAATTTTGTGTAAGGTTATTTAGGCAAGAGTATTCCAGAAAGGCTGATGCCGGAGATTTAGACACTGGCGCCAAGCCTGTGAGCATCACTCTGGAGCTGGACCGTGAGTCCATCCTATGCTCCTGTCTCTAGACCTAGGTTGGGTTGTTCAGAAGCTGGGTCTGGAAGCAGATCAGAAAGCAGGGTCCACCCCAGCCCAGGGGCTGGGCCTGTGGGTGCGTCCAAGCTAAACCTCTACACAAGAGTCCATTGTGGTTGCTCAGCCTGGCCCTGGGCTCTGCCAGCCCTTCCGGCTCCCAGAAAATGTTTCCCGTCTGGCAGCTCCCAGAGCAGCCTGTCCTTGGCCAAGATGCTGACTGGCCCCACACGCAGGCCTCTCCTACCCAGTGAGGGTCCTGGAGTCCTGGCAGCTCAGAGCTCTTGAGTCCAGCCCCCATTTAACAGTCAGGGTCCCTTAGGCTCAGGGAAGTAGGCACAGGCCACAGCAGCACACGAGAACCAGAATCAGGACCAGAACCCGGCACTCTGGCCATTTTCTCAGCTCTCACTACCAACATGAGGCAAAAAGATGCAGACTCAGAGAAGGGAAGGGGCTGTCCCATTACACAGTCCTTTGTGGCAGAGTCTGGAGGAAATGACTGGTGCTTAGCTGGCCGCTTGCCCACCTAGACCCCTCTGATCTGGGTTCTCTAGTTTCAGCTCTGTGGCCTCGTGAAGGTTGCTATTCCTCTCTGCATTTGGGAACTGAAGGCTCCCCACTGTCAATCCATCCCTGACATCCTAAGCTTTAAAATCAGGCATGAGCGCACTGGATGGGGTGAGGAGAAGCAGCTCTGGAATTCGGGTCTTTGACAACTCCGCCCCATCTGTGTGTGCCAGGCTGTACCAGAGCCAGAGGCTTAGGGCCTGGGGCTCCCCAACCCTTACTTGGGCTGACAGTGCCACCTGGTGCCCAGTCGATGTGACATGAGTCCCGCTAGAGATGCAACCACAATCCTTCACTGGCTGTGGGACCTCTGAGCCACCCCACGCTAGGCGCTGGGGATATAGAAGAAATTGTGACCCCAGATGTGAGGGGAGAAGACCCACAGAGAGTGACCACTCAGGATGTGGAGGCTGTGACAGCAGAAAGTCCGGGGCCGAGGAGGGTCCCTGAGTACTGCAGGGTCAAGAAAGAGAGGCATTGCCATCAATATAACTCTCACTGTCTTCTAGGCCGGGTCCTATGCAGGCCTGGGGACCCTCAAGGAATCAATTATAATCTAATAGAAAAAAGTAGGGTGGGGAAGGGAGCTCAGAATCAGGGACTTGGAGCTGGGTCTTGAAGAATGATAGTAATTCATCTTGTGAGCCCTGGGCATTCCAGGCTCAGGGAACAGCCTATGCAAAGGCATGGAAGAGTGAGCTTGTGTGTATAAGCTTGAGGGTGACAGGCGTGGAGAGGAGGGGGACAGCAGAAGTGCCAGAATATGAGGTCTAAAAAGTCACAACGCTGGGTACCTGTGGCCGACATAGCTTTTCTGAATTTCCTTGCCCCACACCTACCTCCTTTCTTGAACTTTGATGTCTGGGCAGGTACAGAGCCCCTGCCTCAAACTCCAACCCCATTCCCTCTGGGTCTGGTTACCTAGAGGAGGTCCTGATTCCTGAAAGCCTCCCCTCTTCCCCCAGGGCAGGAGCTAGGTCAGGCTGCCCATAGGCTGATCTGAGGGGACACAAACCTATGACTTCCCTGGCCTCCAAGAAGCCCAGGCCCAGCCCTTAGATTGGAGAATGATCTTTAAGTAGTTATTTAACTCTAGACTCAGGTTCCTCAACTGATGGGGATAATAATGGTACCTGAGTCATGGGATGTGGTGAGGATTAAATGAGAAAATGCATAGAAAGCCACCTATTTGCACCTTGCTGGCATGGGTTGATGCCAGGTAAAGGGGCTCCTCCCCATTGCCAATCCCCCTAGCATATTTCCTTCTAGGGGGAAGCTCAAGGGCTCCAGATTTTGGCCCCACCTGGGCTGCCCACCCCCCAAATTCAGGCTTCTTTCTACATTTCCTGAACCCAGGGAAGCTCTGTTGTGTACCCAGCAGGTGATTGGTTTTTCATGTTTCCCTCTGATTGTTTTTTTTGAGACAGGGCCTCACCCAGTCACCCAGACTGAAGTGCAGTGGCACGATCTCAGCTCACCGCAACCTCCACCTCCCAGGCTCAAGCGATTCTCCTTCCTCAGCCTCCCAGGTAGCTGGGATTACAGGCACACACCACCACGCCCAGCTAGTTTTTGTATTTTTTAGTAGAGACGGTGTTTCACCATGTTGGCCAGGCTGGTCTCGAATTCCTGACCTCAAATGATCCACCTGCCTTAGCCTCTCAAAGTGCTGGGATTACAGGCGTGAGCCACTGTGCCCAGCCTCCCTCTGATTTTTTAAAAAATAAAATGTTCAAATACAAAGGAAAAAAGTATACAATAAGCAAATGAGCACCCATACGTTTTTCTAGACTCAACAATTACTGTTTTGCCTTATTTGCTTCATTGCTTTGTCATTTTTTAAAATTTGAACTAGGGCCGGGTGCGTTGGCTCATCCCTGTAATCCCAGCACTTTGGGAGGCTGAGACAGGCAGATTGCTTGAGCCCAGGTGTTCAAGACCAGCCTGGGCAATGTGGCAAAACTCTGTCTCTACTAAAAATACAAAAATTAGCTGCGCATGGTGGTCCCAGCTACGCAGGAGGCTGAGGCAGGAGGATCACCTGAGCCTGGGAGGTCAAGGCTGCAGTGAGCTGAGATCACGCCACTGCACTACAGCTGGGGTGACAGAGTGAGACCCTGTCTCAAAAAAAAAAAAAATTGAACACATTCGAAAGCAGTCAGAGATACCGTGACACTGAATGACCCCCAACACATGGGCGTGCAGCTCCAAAGATTTTTCATACGTAACCACAATCATAATAGTAAGAAAAGCAATAATTCCATATTATCATCTAATATCCAGCCCATATTCCTATTTCTCCCAGCTTTCCCAAAATGGATTTTACAGCTATTTTGGGGAGTTTTGGGAGTATGGAGGAGGAATTCAAGATCCAGTCAATGTTCGTTCATTGCATTTGGTTCTTGGTATCTTTGTTCTTTTTCTTCTATTTATTCTATTTATTTATTTATTTTTGAGACAGGGTTCTGCTCCGTCAGGCTGGAGTGCAGTGGCATGGTCACCACTCACTGCAGCCTTGACCTCCTAGGCTCAAGTGATCCATCTGCCTCGACCTTCCTAAGTGCTGGGATTACAGGTGTGAGCCACAGCCCCCAGCCTATAACCATGCTTTATATATTTTAGATACAAATTCCTTATTCGATATATAATTTGCAAATATTTTCCCCCATTCTTGTTGTTGATTGTGCTTTTGGTGTTCTAAGAATACATTGCCAGGCCAGGTGTGGTAGCTCATGCCTATAATCCCAGCACTTTGGGAGGCCAAGGTGGGTGGTAACTTGAGGTCAGGAGTCGAGACCAGCCTGGCCAACATGGTGAAACCCTGTCTCTGCTAAAAATACAAAAATTAGCTGGGTGTGGTGGCACATGCCTGTAGTCCCAGCTACTTGGGAGGCTGAGACATGAGAATCGCTTGAACATGTGAGGTGGAGGTTGCAGTGAACCGAGATTGCACCACTGCACTCCAGCCTGGGCAACAGAGCAAGACTCTGTCTCAAAGAAAAAATAATAATAATAATACATTGCCAAATCCAAGGTCATGAAGACTTACCCCTATGTTTTCTTCTAAGAGTTTTATAGTTTTATCTTTTACATTTAGGTCTTTGATCTATTTTGAGTTAATTTTTGCATATGGAATAAAGTAAGATTCCAACTTTGTTCTTTTGCAAGTGGCTAACAAATTTTTCCAGCAACACAGAGCTGAGAGGATTGGGATCTCGGAGAAGAAGGAGCCCTGCATTCTTGGCTTCATCTGCCTGGAGTGGAGTTTCCATCATGCTGAGGTGGAGGTGCACGGGGCCAGGGAAGGAGCAAGTTGTAGCTCAAATGTCCCAGACTCTTACTATTCTTACTGAAATTTAGTAGGTTTTCTTGAATAAATGTTTCTTCATCTGCTGTATGCCCTTAGGACAATTCCCAGGAACATACATGTATATTGATATCAATATAGATATAAATATATAATTATGTATGTATAACTTTTATCAGTTTTACTTGTTCTGCTGGAGATAAGGTCTGGAAGGTTTTCAGAGCTGCTCATGCCACCATTCCAGAAGTTATCCACCAGTTCATTGCTTTTTGCTCAGTAGTATTCCGTTGCATGTCTATGCCACAATTTGTTTATCCATTCACCTATTGATGGACATTTGAGCTGTTTCCTGTTTGAGGCTATTACAAATAAAGCTGCTTTACAAATAAAGTTGCTTTGAACATTTGTGTATAAGTCTTTGGACACATGCTTTGATTTATCTTGAGTAAATATCTAGAAGTGGAGTGGCTGGGTTATATGGCAAGTTTGTGTTTTAATTTTTAAGAAGCTGCTAAACTGTTTTCCAAAGTGATTCCCCCATTATGCACTCCCACCAGCAGTGTGTGAGAGTTCCAGTTGCTCCAGATTCTCACCAACACCTGGTATGGTCAGTCTTTTTAATGTTAGCCATTCTAATAGATGTGTAGTGGTATCTCCATTGTGGTTTTAATTTTCATTTTCCTAATAGGTAATGATGTGTTTGAACATTTTTTCATGTGCCTATTTACTATCCATACACCTTCTTGGTGAAATATCTGTTCAAATCTTTTGCCTCCTTTCTTTTTTTATAATTGGGTGGTTTGTTTTCTTATTATTGAGTTTTGAGAGTTCTTTCTATATTGTAGATACAAATCTTTCTTGGATATGTGTACTGCAATAATTTCTCCCAGTTAGTAGCATGTCTTTTCATTCTCCTAACAGTTTCTTTCAAAAGGCATATGTTCTTAATTTTGATGAAGTCCAATTTACAAATATTTTTCCTTTGTAGATCATGTTTCTGGTATTGTATTTACAAAATGTTTGCCTAACTTGGGGTCACAAAGATTTTGTTTTATTGTTTGGTGTTCTCTCCTTCCAATTTTTGGTTCCCATTGTGTGTATGGTTTTATATCTTGCTTTTTTCCCCAAAAAAACTTTAAAAAATTTAAATCTATGGAAAAATCGAAAGATTAGTATCATGAACAATGGCATACTTTTTGCCTACAAGCATCAATTGTTAATACCTTGCTACATCTGCTATATCTCCCCGGATACGTTTTTCCAGAAACGTTTGACAATAAGTTGCAGGATTTTGTAACACTGACTTTTTGCAAAGTCTAGGAAACCCATCCTGAAAATGTTCTTTAAAAAACATCAACAGCAACCTGTGCCATTTTCTGCGATAACAAAGGTTGTACTTGCCCAGTGTAGAAGACTGGGAAAAAACAGAGCAGCAAAAGAAGAAAATAAAACTGTTCCCTCCCCCTATTCCAACCCCATAATACCAGGAAAGCCACTTACCTGAGAGGTGGGTAGGAAGGACACACAGAGCTCAGATACTACCTGAAATTTGGGGTGCAAATCCCTGACTCCCACGGCAGCCCCCTATCCTGGGGTCACTTTCTGCAGAAGAGCCCTCTGCTGGGAAGCTGAGGCCAAGATCTCCCCAGCCGACCTTGAGCCTGCTCCACCCTCTCTGGGCTTAGCTAGTAAAGTAGATAACAAAGTGGCTTGGCTTCTGTCCCAGGAGACTATTTGTATCTTTACCGTGGTTACTTCTTATTGTGAACAGGCTGGGCACCCCTGTCTCCAGCACCCCACCTCCAAGCAGGCCTATCCCAGCTGATTTTGCCTGGAATAGCTCCTCTTTACCAGCCTCCATCCTTCAAAGCCCAGCTCAGGGTTGCTCCCCACCAAACCTCCCTTGACATCACCCCACCATTAGAGTTATCCTTGCAGCAAATCACTCACCTGTATCCTCGCAGCAAATCACTCACCTGTTGTGGGAGAGGCTTGTGCTGGAACTGCTGTACACTCCTATCTCACTTAAGCCTCACAACAACCCTCAAGAGAGGTTATCAGGGCCATTTTGAAGGTAAGGAGACTCATCCTCAATGCATAGGGCTAGGTCAGTCACCTCAAGTTAGGGCAGAGCTAGGTTCACTCAGACCCCTGTCTCTGCCTTTAGAGACGTTGATGCCGTTGTTGCAACCCCAGTGGCTTGTGTGCACAGAGATCAGGGCTGCGTCTGATGTATCTGGGCTCTGGATGCCCCCGGTTCCTACCCATCTCTCCTCTTGCTTCAGATGCAGCCAGCTGTAGAGTTGCCTCTTCCAATGCAGCCTTCCCTCACTCCCACTGAGAGTAACTGCTCCTTTTCTGCACACCCTCATGCCCCAGAATCAATGGCCTGACTCTTCTTCTTCTCCAACCATACTCAGACATCCTCCTCCAAGTGCCCAGGCCATGGTCCTGCACACGGATCCTTAATCAGCTTCATTCAATGTATTTTAATATTTATTTTAATTTACTTGCATTATCTTTCTTCCTATTAATATTCATTTTTTTTACCTTCGTTTATAACGTTGGCTTCTTATCCCATCGATACATTTCCAAATTGTAAAAAATTTAGGAAAAAATAAAAATCACCCCAAATTGTCACAGATAATCATATTAACATTTTGGTAGATTTTTTTTTTGAGTCTGGTTTCTGTAGACATATGCATTTTACAGAGTTGAGATTACATTGTACGAATAGTTCTAAAGACTGCTTTTAAAAAGCTAACATTATACCATGGATATTTTCCCCATGTCATTAAAAATTACATGTGCCACACCCACTGGGAAGGCTCGGATAAAGAAGACAGATAATAACAAAATGTGGCGAATCGGAACCTTCATACAATGCTGGTGGGAATGTAACATGGTGCAGCCCCTTTGGAAAACAGTTTGGAAGTTCCTCAAATAGGTAAGCACAGGGTTACCACAAGACCCAGAAATTTCACTGCTAAGTATATATTCAAGAGAAATAAAAACATGTGTCCACACACAAAACTTGTACATGAATGTTCATAGCAGCATTATTTATAATAGCTTAAAAAATTGAAACAACCTAAATGTCCACCAATGAATGAATGGATCAACAAAATGTGATATATCCATACAATGGAATATGATTCAGTCACAAAAAGGAATGAAGTACTGATACATGCTACAACATAGATGGACCTTAAAAACATTATGTTAAATCAAAGAAGCCAGATGCAGAAGATCACATATTGTATGACTCCACTCACACAAAATATCTACAATAGACAAATCTATAGAGACAGAAAGTAAATATACAGGCTAGGGGGTGGGGAGGTCTAGGGAGACATGAACAGTGTCAGCTAATGGGCATGGAGTTTTGTTAGGGGGAGATGAAAATGTTATAAAATTGACTGTGCTGGTTCAAAACTTTGTGCATATACTAAAAGCCATTGAATTGTATACTTTAAATGGGTGAATTGTATGATATATAAATTACATATCAATAAAGCTGTCATAAATAAAAACAGACAGCAGCGTTTTTAATGTCTGTAGACATTATTCCTTTGCACAGCTGCATCATAATTTATTTAGATTTATATTGCTGGACCTTTATGTTTTCTATTAATTCTTTCATTTCAAAATATTTCCAATACACACGAAAATGAATTGAATGGTGTGATGAACCCCTGTGCCCATCACCCACTTCAACAATTACCAACAGTTTCTGCTTTTACACACATTGATTCGATGAACATTTTGTTTGTCTTTGTCCACATTCCACACTGTTTCCTTTCATTTATGCTGAATTCAATTCCACTCAAACCACTTCCTCAAACCCTCACAATGCCCTCCCAGCATGCTGTAGTGATATGGATCCGACCTTGCCCTACCCGGTCTGGTGGGGGCTACCAGTCTGGTGCGGGAGGTGGATACTGGATTGGAGTGATCGGTAGGGATGGAGGGTGTGTAAGTGGAGAGAGCCCTCACCCTATTACCCAGGAAGGGCACTGGACTCACCCCACCCGGAGACGCCCATCCACCTCTGCCCAGCCCTGCCTTTCTCCCCTGCTGCCACACGGAGGCGCCAGAGCAACCCTTCCACAGCTGCTTCTGGACGTTCTCCCATCAGCAACGTGGATGGGTGGCTGAGGTGTGATCTGTGCCTTCTGCAGATGATCCCGGCCTGGTGATGGCCCTCTCTTGGGCTGAGACTCCTCACGTGGAAGATGAAGGAGGTGGATGTTGTGAGTCCTCTGGTCCTCCAGCACTTCAATCCAGGCTCCCACGGCAAGCCAGTTCTTGGCAACTGTATACCTAGGGCTCCACTCCCAGAACCTGCTTCTGGATGGCCTGGGGGATCCGCCTGAGTGCCCCTCCACTCTGGGTCCCAGGTGAGACTGACACCCACCCAGGCGACCACCTGCTTGTTACAGAGCCCTGCAGGAGGCAGCTCACTACCCACGAGGAGGGACTTAGGCAGCGGACTTGCTGAGGGGTGTCTGCCCCGTGATGCCTCACAGCTCCACCTTCTGGGAGCCATCCACGTGTGGGCAGCCTCAGGGGGACTCCAGCTCCAGGAGCAAGATCGGGTCGTGGGTGGAGGAAGGGTAAGTGAGTCACTGGCCACTTCTGAAGGCCCAGCCTAAACGATGTCCGGCCCAGCCCAGAGGAGATCTGGTCTCCAGTGGTCATGGCCTGCAGGGCCATGAGGGCTGATGTGTCTGGCATAGCTGAGGGCTGAGTCAAGGGACAGGGTGTTTGCTTTCCTGAGAGGGCTTCTCCGGAGTTGGGGCATCTCCAGCCTTGCAGCTTCTTCTGTCTATGACAAGGGAAAGGTGGTGGGCCAGGCTCTGAGCTCTGTTCGAATGTCCGTCCCTCCTTGGGTGCTCCCTCAGCCGCAACCCCCTCCACCCTCCATAGCTTTTCACCACTCGTCCCCAGCCCTCCCCAGGATGCCTCCTTTAATCCAGTGAACTGGCTGCTACCAGTCAGGGCACAAGTCATTCCCAAGCAGTTCAGTCCCTAGGGGAAGGAAGGGCCAGCTCACACATCTTGAGTGCCTACTGTGTGCCAGGCAGCCCCGCGTGGCACACTTTGTGTTATTATCACGTTTCTTTCTCACAGCAGAGCCTCATGAGACAAATATTATCACACTCATTTCACAAAGGAGGAAGTCAAAGCTGGCCCTGCAGTATGAAGACTCAAGCCCAGACTTGCCGGCTCCTGCCTGCATCTCCCTCCACCTGGGTCTCCTGTTTCCCTACCTGCAGAAAGCTCACACTGCATCATCGTGCATGGCTCTTACCCTGCCCACCCCATCCTTGTTGCTGCTCACCTCCTGCATCACCTGTGCCCACTCAACAGCACACATGCCCACAAGCTCACATGCACCAAGATGGGTGCACTGGGTGCACGGATGCACATGCATATTCCAGTCCTGATTGCTGCTTATCAGCTGTGTGACCTTGAGCAAGTCACTTAACCTCTCTGAGCCTCAGTTTTCTCGTCTCACAGGGGTTTTTATGAGAATCAAATAAGATACTGAGTGTAACAGTCCTAGTACCTTCCCTGGGCATAGTGCTCAATAAAGATTAGCTATTTTTTAAACTTTAGCTATTTTTATTTCATCAATATTTTTATTTATTTTATTGTATATGTGCATCTTTGTACACTTTTTACACATGCAACAAGAGACATGCAGTAGACACAGAGGCCCAGGGATTACCACACACACCTACTGCCCATGCAGGAACCCACAATGAACCAGCCAGCCACCTATGGGTGCCTATGTGCTCATGCCAGGCTCTACTGCAGATGGGAGTTGGGGTTACCTGTGGCAGGGATACCTGTGTACAGGAGAAGATGGGGCCCTGGCCTTGGGGTCCATCCAAGCTGCCCGGGAAATGAGTTTCGTGCTCCAAGTGTGATCTGCAGGCCAATCTGGGACCTTGTTAGAATCTTGAAGAATCTCATACCTGACACCAGATCTTCTGAATAATGATCTGTTTTTTTTTTTGAAACGGAGTCTTGCTCTGTCGCCCAGGATGGAGTGCAGTGGCGCGATCTCAGCTCACTGCAAGTTCCGCCTCCCAGGTTCACGCCATTCTCCTGCCTCAGCCTCCTGAGTAGCTGGGACTACAGGCACCCACCACAATGCCTGGCTATTTTTTTTTTTTTTTTTAGTAGAGATGGGGTTTCACCGTGTTAGCCAGGTTGATCTCAATCTCCTGACCTCGTGATCCGCCTGCCTCAGCGTCCCAAAGTGCTGGGATTACAGGTGTGAGCCACTGCACCCGGCCCAGATATTTTTAGAGATGGGGTCTCGCTCTGTCAGCAACAGGCTCCAGTGTAGTAGTACAATCATACTCAACAGCGCACTGCAGCCTCGAACTCCCAGGATCAAGCAGTGCTTCTGCCTCAGCCTCCCAAGTAGCTGGGACCATAAGCACATGACGCCACATCCAGCTAATTTTTAAAAAAGTTTTTTGTAGAGATGGGGTGGGGTCTTGTTATGTTGCCAGGACTGATCTCAAAGTCCTGGCCTCAAGTGATCCTCCCTCCTTGGCCTCTCAAAGTGCTCGGATTATAGGCAGGAGGTACCACACTCAGCCAGGATCTGCATTTTAAATAAGATTCTCAGAGCACCAAGGCAGAGAAGAGGAAAGTGGGTGGAGCTGCATCCCTAGATAGGATGAGGCTGACTGTAGGCCTGTCCCAGGTGTCTCCAATCCACGCCTCCATCAATCAGGCTAACGCACCTCCTGGCTCCTCCTCTGCTCTTGGGAGCTGACGCTAAGGTGTGAGGTTATCAAGTTCAGCCTTGGGAGGACAGGCTGGCCCCCTCGATCCTGTTCTAGGAGAACATAAATAGTAAGGTCTCTCCTTGGTTCCTCTCAGGGCTCTGAAGGGCTTGGGGCTGGGAGCCACATAGGATCCAAGAAACTAGCAGGGGGCACCTCCTGCCTGTCGATCCTCCTTCTGAACCACGTTCATCCTAGCTTGTGAATCTCCCCTCCCAGCCTCCAGGTAGGTCACTGCCAAAACTCTGGCTGACCTCTTCCATCCTGAGTGGGGTGTGGGCTCAGTCCCTTGGGGCCGTGGGAGCCTGAAGCCTGGCCCAGATCCCCCCTCCCTATCCCTGTTGGGGCTAATTTTAGGGCTGCTTTGACAGCTGCCTCAGCTCAGCCTGGGTCAGTTCCCAGCCACTCAGTGTTGGGGTCAGTTAGGGTCACCAAGGAGTGGGCCAGGCCAGCCCCACCTTTGGCTGCAAAAGATGAAACTAGAATCTTTGTCCCCTGTCCCCCCTCCCCACTGCCTGGAGAGTCCCACCGAGCTGGCCTCCATGTTCCATGCCCTGTATGTGAAACTGCAGAGGAGCCCAGGATTTAGAACAGCCCATGGAGATCAAGACTGAGTATCGGTGCCTCCATGCCTGGAGGGTGCAGAGAGGTGAGGCCCCTTCTCAGTGGCCCTCTCTGATGCCAACCCAACACATATTTCTGAACTCAGTTACTGTGCCAGGCTGTCAGAGATTAGGAGCAGATGGCACCTAGAATACTTTCTTTCTTTTTTTTTGAGATGAGTCTCGCTCTGTCACTGAGGCTGGAGTGCAATGGCGCAATTTCGGTTCACTGCAATCTCTGCCTTCCAGGTTCGAGCAATTCTCCCTGCCTCAGCCTCCCAAGTAACTGGGATTACAGGCACCCACCACCACGCCCGGCTAATTTTGTATTTTTATTAATTTTGTAATTTTGTATTTTTGTATTTTTGATAGAGATGGGTTTTCGCCACGTTGGCCAGGCTGGTCTGACCTCAGGTGATCTGCCTGCCTCGGCCTCCCAAAGTGCTGGGATTACAGGTGTGAGCCACCGTACCCAGCCACACCTGGGATACTTTCTAGAGGGAGGATTTTAGCTTCTGAGAACAAAGGGATGGAGTCCTTCCTCTGTCACCAGTGCTCTGGTCCTTGGTTTCCTCCCCTCGGAAAGGGTGTGGTGATACCTGCTTACAGACTAGCTGGGGGTACAGAGGAGGAGAAAAGGGCTGGAAAGCGTGCTGGGAATTCTGGAGTCTGTAGTACCCACAGGGCTGCCACTCGGCTGGGGCCTAGGTTCTCTCCCACGAGAACCTAGAGGTTGAGCAGCTACAACAGTCTTCACCCCAGCCTGTCCCCAGCCAGCAATGTTGCAGAAGAAAAGAGGAACAGATCTTGAAGCTGACATGGGCAAAAGGGAAGGGAAATGCAGGCAGGGGCCACAGAGGGAAGCTGTGGGTCTCCTTCCCCCACCTGCAGCCTTTGCTCCCTCTGTTACTACCTCCTGTCTTTCCAAATCCTCCCCCCATCTCCAGCTCCTGCCTCCTTCCTGACCCTAGGGGGCTAAATAAGATGGGGCACTGAGCACCCTGGGGGGAGGTGAGCTGTCTGGTGGGCTTTGTTTAACTTTCCAGAGCTCCCTCTCTACATATAACCAAGGAACTTTCTAAAGACAGGGCTGGGCTTCAGTCCTCCAGGGGCAGCCCTATGAAATGGGCTCAGAAAACCTCAGATTTGAACCCCCAACCGCGTATCTGTCTGTGTTACCCTGAGCCAGCTGGGCCTCCCTCTGAATCCAGGTGCCTCATCCTAACTCACGCTGGCCCCATGAGGCCTTTACAAGCTTCTGCCTGGTTCCTGGTTCTCATGGTGCCCTGGCCTTGTGTGTGAATGAGGGTGTGTGTGCACACACTAGGCTTTGCTGCACATGGTGGCCGCAATCAATATTGAATAGCCCACCTCAAATCCTTTTTGAAAGGCTGAGTACCTGAATAAATAGATAAATGTTGACTGAGTCTAAAAACACACATGCACCCTGAGAAAAGCCTTGTTTATCCAGCCTCCCTAAATAAGGAGTCAATTCCCACAGCGGACTCTCCAGATGATTCAGGATGGAGGAACCTAAAGATTTGGAAGAATAGAGGCCTCCTAGGTGGAGGGAACATCATGAGCCACAGCTGAGAGCTGGAGGATGCTTGGCTGCAAGTGGAACAGCCACATGAGATGATAAGGCTGGCAGGGTCCAGAGCCTGGAGGGCCTCGAATGCCAGGCCAAGGAGCCAGACCTTATCCAGAGGGCAGTGGGAGCCATGGAAGGGTTTTGAGCAGGAGAGTGACAAGGCTGGGTTTGTGGCCAGCAGGTCCCTCTCTGGTTGCTGCATGAAGCATGGACTGAAGGCAGACAGTGGTGTCAAAGGGCCCTCTGCTTTCGAGGTACAGGAGGAAAAGATGAAGGATGAAGTTGGGCAGTTCTGCGGAAGGTGAGAGGTGGACAGTCCCCAGGATAGCACAGAGGGGTGGCCAGGATTTAGTTAAGGATGGGAGGAGGGCAGGCAGAAAGTCAGAGGAGGCTTGGTGGCTTCTGGGTTCCTGGCCCAGGTGACCGGCTGGTTGGTGATGCTCTTGCTGAGGTTGAGACAGGAAGAGCAGGTCTGGGGAAAGATAAAGAGTTCAGCTTTGGACATGTCAGGGGGGCAGGCGTCCCAAAGGAGGATTGGTTAGAGGGCTGGAGCCAGGTAAATGTGGACAGATTTTCCCTGAAAGACATTTTACTGGATGACTTTAAAGTATCCCAAGTATCTTGGGGACAGTCCTTTGGCACCAACTGCCTATGGTCCCCAAGACAGATAGGACCAGGACTTGGGTCCCAGAGAAGGGTCAGCAAAGGGTCTGACTAGGGTGAAGGGGAGAGTCTAAGATTCTTGGCTCAGGAGTACCCCCAGGGTAATGCAGGAGTGGCTGGCACAGAGGTTTAGAGGTAGATAAGGGGTAGGAAAAAGCCATGGATGGGCTGAGCTGGCAGGCCTCAGAGACCAGTCAGCCCAGAGCCATCATTGTACAAACAGAGAGACCCAGGCCCGGCAAGGCCTAGGATGTGGCAGGTCACAAGCCAAGGCAGACAGGTCATCAGCTTCTGGCTCAGTGCTGTACCCTGAGCCTGACTGGTTGGGAGGGGTCAGCTTGGTGTGGGCCTGGGATTGAGCTCCTGGGCCACACCTAGGTGCTGTGGGCTTGTGTGGTTCAGGTGGAAGAACTGGGGCAGGCAGGTGAGAGCCCCACCCTGAGAAGCACCCTAAACCCACTGTCTGTCAGTCCGCCCCAACCCTGTGCTTTTACTTTCTCAGTCCCAGGACCCAGGGTGGGCTGTAATCAGAGAAGGGAACTGGAACCTGGACCGGGGGAACACAAAGCTCTGCACACAGCCGGTCTCCTGGCAGATGCTGAGATGCTCGTGGGAGGGTGGGGGACTGTGGCGTCAGGGGCCATGTTCCACACAAGGTGAAATGCAGTAAGGGCAATTTCCACAAAGCTTGTTGAGCCAGGCACTGTTTTATGATCTTGAAACAGTGAACAGGATTTATATTCTAACTAGACATTGACAATAAGCAAACTAATACATAACATAACAATGGAAAGACGAGATGAAGAAACAGAGCCCAGAGGGATGGGCACCTTCAGTGGGGAGCGGGGAATGGCCACTTGACAGAAGACACCTGCAGGCCTGATGGGCTGAGTGATTTTAATCAAATCTATGTCCCTCCCCCACTGACCCATGTACCCCTACCCTGCCTGCCACCAGGCACTCCACCTTCTTCTCAGCTCTAGCTGCACCACTGGGAGTTTCCACTTTTTTTTTTTTGAGACAGAGTCTTGCTCTGTCACCCAGGCTGAAGTGCAGTGGTGCAATCTTGGCTCACTGCAACCTCCACCTCCCGAGTTCAAGCAATTCTCCTGCCTCAGCCTCCCAAGTAGCTGGGATTACAGGCTCCCGTCACCACACCCAGATAATTTTTGTATTTTTAGTAGAGACGGGGTTTCACCGTGTTGGCCAGGCTCGTCTTGAACTCCTGACCCCAAGTGATCTGCCCGCTTCTGCCTCCCAAGGTGCTGGGATTACAGACGTGAGCCACTGCGCCCAGCCGCACCATTGAGAGTTTCTGAGGGGCTGCCCTTGACTGGGCCATTACCGGGGCCTGAGGAGGACTGTGGAAATGAGCCTCTCACGAGGTCTAGTCCCTCTCACAAAGTCCTGCCCAAGAGCCACCCCACCTCTGCCCACTTGGCTCCTCCAGCCTGGGAGCCAGGTAAGAGCTGAGGAGCCCTAGGGCCTTGGCACTGAGTCAGATGTAGCCTGGGAGGTGGAGGTGACTCACTTGGGGGTGTCAAGATCCAGGAAACCACAGCCCAGGGTTAGGGCAGAAACCTGGAGACTCCCTGCCTTGCCTTGCCCCAGAATGATGAACAGGAGGGCCTTGGCCTTTCCTAAGAAGCCCCCAACCGAGGGTCCTCCTGCTGTCATGGAGGCCCAAGTTCCAGTCAAGTTGTTGAGAGGTGCCCAAGGACCTGCCAGTGCCTGCTCCCTTTGGGCCTCGGCCTCCTAGTCCACTTATCGGGGGAGCAATGGGGCTAGATAAGCTTCAGCGTTCCTTGCGGCTCTGAATTTCTGTTTTGTTGAGTATGTTACAGGAGGCCCACAACCTCTGATGGTTCCTGGGGGCTCAGGGCAGGGGTGAATGATAGATGCTGAAAAGCGGGGGTCAGGGGAGGGTTTGCAAGGTTTAGTAAATGTCAATACAGGCTATGTTGTTAAATTTGAATTTCAGATTAGCAATGAATAACTTTTTAGCATAAGCACATGTCCCAAATATCCGTTATGTTAATAAATTATTCACTGTTTATCAGAAATTCAAATTTGACTGGGCATCTTGTACTTTCTCTGGCCATGCTAGGTGGGAAAGGTAATTGGAGCTGGAACTTCATCAGATGAAGGTCTTAGACTCAGACAACTGGAGCTCTCACCACCTCCCTTGCTGCCCTCAGGGTCCCTTATCCATGGACTTCTTGATGATTTGTTGGAAGGTAGGGGGATGAAGGAGTGAGAACCCTGGGGTTAGGGAAAACTAAGAGCTATGTAGAGAGGCAGAGAGACCCCTAAGACCCCAAGAGGCAGCACCTGAACTCTTCCTGGCCTGCACTCAGCTAACCTCGCCACCTCTCTTCCCCAGAACTCCTGCAAAGCTCAACCTCATTCCTACTGCCACACCCTTGCTTGTTCCAGCCCTGCCTCTTTCCATCCTATACAAACTCTACCCACTGCCTCTGCCAGGAGCCCTTTCTTGGCTATCCCTTAGCGTTGTGACTTCCTCCTCTGGGTTCCCAGGGTGCTGTCAGTCACATTCCTCCTCATGGAGCCGTTCAATCAATGGAGCACCCTCTCTGGAGGAGGCTTTGGAGCAGACTCTGGGCAGTGATCAGGACAGACACAGCCCCTGCTCCATGGAGCACATGGTCTGGTGGGGAGGCAGACACACAATCACAAAACAGGAGAGAATGAATCGCCCTTTCACTGGGACCGACTGGTCCATGTCACTAAGGCCACATGCAGGCAGAGGCCACGTTCTGTTGTATTCGAGCCCTACCACAGAGCAGGCTTCAGTGAATATTAGTGGCATAAGTGAGAGTGCAATGATGCAACTAAAGCTGGGGATGGTGGGGACGCTGACTAAGTCTGAGAGGTCACCACGCAAACAGCCTGAACGCAGCAGCTCTGGCCGTGGCCTGGACCTGGTGAGGCTTGGCATCATGGCATGCCATTGCTCACGAGAATCTGGCCCTGCAAGAGTCTGCATTTCCAGGGGGCAGGGACTGGATCTTCCTCTCCTCTCATTCCCTCTTGCCCTGGCCAATAACCTGACACACGAGATTAGTTGACAGAGAGCTGATAGACAGGAAATACTGTGTGGCTGTTCCACTGAGGCTGGAAGGACCAGTCACACCACATTGTTCTTTCTCCTCTGCACAGAATGTTGCTTCGGGCAATTTTAGAAGGTAGTCACAATCTCTTTCCAGTATTAGAAGAGATGAGCGACTTTCTCCCTGTATGCAGATCCCAGTGGTGTTTAGCATCTGCTTGTCCAGACCCCTTCACAACTATGGTTGGGGACTCTGCGATGACTATGACAGGGCCATGCCTACCTACCCTTCACTGAGCCCTGGCTTAATGAGCCAGGCCCCCCTACAGACACCATCTCCAGCGCCCAGATTAAAGAAGAAACTGAGGCTTGGGAAGTGTAGGTGCTAGAGTGGCTAAGCCAGGATTGTAACTCAGATTTGTCTAATGCTGAGGCTCAAGCTCCTTCTGTTGCACTGAGCTGCCTCTATTTTTTAAAGTAATGTCTGAGATGTTACTTATTTTTGGTACTCAGAAACTCACTCCAGCTTTATCCCACTTGGATCTTTATGACTTAGGTTGCAGATGCCATCAAAGCTGTTGCATCTCTGTGAATTGCAGCGGACTTTGCCCGGAGCAGTAAACTGTGGATGGAGGAAGGGAAACAGGAAGGCAGGTTTGAGACTGGTTCCCCATGGGTTCACTGGCACTTTCCTGGGTCGCCCCACCCTTCCTTCAGCCTGCCGCCCTGTCCTGAGTCATGCGGTTCCCTAGCACTCCTGGGACAGCTGAGCCCTGTGCATGCATGCGCGCAGCATTCCCCTGCAGCCTGCGCTCACACCACTCCCCACACACCACCCTCCACCTGGTCCTGGACATACTTCGCTGCCTCAAGGTATCCAATGGCCAAAATCCAAGGCTACCACTGGGGAAGATTCTTCATGGGTTTGCAGTGTGCCATGTCTCCCCTGCTACACTGTGAATGCCTCTAGGACAGGGACCTTTCATCCTCTCATTTGTGTGCTCAATAAGCACCCACTCTGTGCCAGGCACAGTGCTGGATGCCAGGGTATAATTGGGGCTGATGTGCAGTCAGTACACAATGGCACAGCTGGAGCAGCCCTGAGACCTCCAAGTGCTCCAGCACCCTGGCTGCCCCTTGGTGTACTGCCTGGGCCTCCTTACAGTCCTTCAATGAAAGGGCTAATATCTGGCACACTGGGGGGCTCCAGGAGCTCATGTCACATTGGCTCATGTCTTAGACTTCCTGGACCTCCCTGGCCTCTGTAGGTGTGCGCCTGATTCCAGGCAGGTTTGCACTGGGATAGACATGGGGCGGTTTCAGTGATGAGTCACCTGATGACAGCCCTGTAAAATATAAAGGAGTGCTGAGTACACGCATGCACAAGACCTTGAGTGCCCCTCTGTGACAGTCTCCTCACCAGTAACTGTCTGAGTCAAGTCTCGCCATAGGCAAATCCTTGTCAACCTTTCCTCTCCCCCCACTGGCTTCAAGATCCAGCCAGTTCTCTCTCTTTCTTTGCTGGCTTCTGTATCACTAATGGACTTGTGGCTTTGGGAGCAGGTGCCATTTCCCTGCAGGCTGTGGACTTCTCATTAGCTCCATCCAAGAGTTTTGACAGGAGCCTGAAGCCCTGTTTAAATTCCCGTCTTCTAGTGGAGTCTCACTGATTTTCTGGTTATGCTAGCTCCTGGTTCCAAGGTCATTGCCAGCCCTTATCTCATGGGCAGAGCTGAGACCTTTGGCATGCTTGGTGCCCAGCTGAGGTTCCCAGGTCTGTCCGCCTACCCCAGGGGCTCTCACACATCCTGGGATGGTCTTCTAGGGCCTGTCCGTGTGCAGTGTTCACAGTGGCAAAAACACAGCAACAACAGCAGATGCAAACGCTCCCAGCAAAAGGAAGGAGGGTTTTACACTCCTGGACCAGGGCTGGAACAGCGTTGTTTATTAAGAACATGGACTTTAGATAATTCTATTAAGATTATGCATGGAAAGCTCTTGTTTCAGTATCTGACACATACTAGGTGTTCAATAAATTACAACTATCATTAAAGGCATTTTGAGGAGAGTAGAATTTGCTATGATGGTTGATGGTGTGGTAAAGGTAGTGATTCTTGATAGTGATTATGGAGTCTCACCACTGACAATGGCAATGATAGTATTCCTTACCCAGGGAATGATATATCTCTCTGGGGATATTTACAGTAGGTGTGTAGGTCAACACTTGATAGACAGAGTCAAAAAGAGTAGGAAATATGTCCTATGGGTAATTTCTAGTTTGATTATGGAGACAAGATTCAGAGACACAAAAGAATTATAAGACTTCTCCCACTTGACCTGGGAGCCAAGGGCTTGGGAAAGGGAGGCTCAAGATTCCTAGCACAAGGTAATCATTCAAATATGATTCCCCAAAATGGCATTGACAGCTTTCCTCCTCTTTCCACTGTTGGTCACTGTTAGAACAGAAGGGAGGCTGGTGCCAGTGAACTCCTGCTGCATTCTCCTGCTCACTGCCTCCCCGCAACTTGCCAGAGGTTCACAAACCTTCAGGTAAATGACATGACAGAGAATGTCACTGACAGAAGGTTAGGGGTGAAAATGTCAGGATGGGCAAGTATCAGACCCTCCTGGCCTTCCCCCAGCTGCTCCAGAGGAGTTTTGAGCTGAATTGCACCCCTGGCCACAGCGGAGCCCACTACTGTGCTCACAGAACCACTGTCGGAGAGCTTCGAGGACTCACAGAGAGCACAAACACCAGGAGACTGGAAATTCAACTTTCTTTCTTTTTTTTTTTTTTTGAGGAAGAGTCTCACTCTGTCGCCCAGGCTGGAGTGCAGTGGCACAATCTCAGCTCACTGCAACCTCTACCTCCCGGGTTCAAGCAATTCTCCTGCCTCAGCCTCCCAAGTAGCTGGGATTACAGGTGTGCACCACCACGCCCTGCTAATTTTTGTATTTTTAGTAGAGACAGGGTTTCACAATGTTGGCCAGGTTGGTCTCGAACTCCTGACCTCAATTGATCTGCCTGCCTTGGCCTCCCAAAGTGTTGGGATTGCAGACGTGAGACACTGCACTGGCCTGGAGATTCAACTTTCAAAAGGTAAACGATGGAAACCACAGAGGGGAGACTTTTAGACCCTCTGCCAGTGTCATTCCAGATTACCAATACCTTCAATAGTCCAGACCCTTATTACCTGTATTTTACAGTTGTGGAAACTGAGGGTCATAGGGTTTAAATAAATGAATAAGTGATAGAATCAGGATTTGAATGTAGGGCTGTCTATTCCAAATCATTCCTCTTAACCACTATCCTGCCGGTCAAGGGCATGGTGATGCCCTTCTGAGCAAATGGATGGTATCTGTGATGCCCCTATGTACCAACCTTCTCTATCAGCAGAGGAGGAAGTGGCCCCTGGCTAGTGGGCGGGAGCATCAGTGGACATTATGCTGGATTAAGATGTCATTCTACTGTTGACTTAGAACATAATCATGGGGCCATGAGGCCGCACCCCTGTGGGAAGGCAGTGAAATGGCTCATCTAAAGTTCTTCCTGGTGTAAATGCCCTGGGGAAGATATGTGGTCCAGGGCCTGGGAAGCAGAACTGCTGTAGGATCTTATGGCTACCGAAGAGAGACCTGGACTCTTTTTTTTTTTTTTTTTTTGAGACAGAGTCTTACTCTGTCACCCAGGCTGGAGTGCAGTGGTGATCTTGGCTCTATGCAACCTCTGCCTCCCGGGTTCCAGTGATTCTCCTGCCTCAGCCTCCCAGGTAGCTGAGATTATAGGTACACAACACCACACCCAGCTAATTTTTGCATTTTTAGTAGAGACGGGGTTTCATCATGTTGGCCAGGCTGGTGTCGAACTCCTGAAATCAGGTGATCCACCATCTCGGCCTCCCAAAGTGCTGGGATTACAGGCATGAGCCACCGTGCCCGGCCAGACCCTGACTCTCTTAGTCTGGACTTTTGAAGATATTGAAGATATTGGTGTCTATAAGGATGCCCCCAAGTCAGGAGCCTATCAAAAAGAGGCAGGTCAGGAACTAGAAGGGGAGGGTGGAGATCAGGCAAGGCCCTATGTTTCTCCCTGGAGTCAGTTAGCACCTGGAGAACAAATGATACCTTACACAACAAACTGTTTAGTAGGTCACACTCCACCCCAGTCATGTCCCCATTGTCACCTCTATCTGAACAGCCTGTTATAGCCATTTTAAGGATGCAATTTTTAAGGATAATAATTTAAAATAAAATTTTAGAATAAGTAAACTTCTTAAAAGAATAGTTTTTGATGCACAGAAAAGTTGCAAAAATGGTACAGAGGATTCTCATATATCCTCACCCACTTTCCTCTACTGCTAACGTCTTATATTTGCCATGGCAAATGAGCCAGTATTAGTAAATTATTATTAACTAAAATTCATACTTTATTTACATTTCCTTCGTTTTTACCTAATGTCCTTTTGCTGTCCCAGGATTCCATCCAAGATGCCACGTTACACTTAAATATCATGCCTCCATCCTTTCTTCCTGGTCTGGGAGAGTTGCTCAGACTTTCCTGGTTTTTGATGATCTTGACAGTTTTGAGTATTCATCATCAGGTATTGTGCAGACTGTTAATTTGGGCTTTGCTGTTGGTTTTCTCATGATTAGACTTGGTTGAGTTCTTGGGAGGAAGGTCACAGAGGTGAAGTGCCACTCTCATTGCATTATATCAAGGGAACATTCCATCAGCATGACTCATCACCATTGATAACAGGCTTGATCACATGACGGAGGGAGTGATTGTCAGACTTCTCCATGGCAAAGTTACTCAAAGGATGCATTCCAATCACTGAGATGGAAGGGTCAGTACCCCCTGGCAGTCTGTATGGTGGGAACCCATGAAAGAACCCACCCGGTAGGTAAATTTCAGAGGGCAATGTTCAAGTTCTGGGTTCGACTGCCCCATCTCAGCATCTAAGGCTATGGGCTCTACCAGCACTGGCAGGAACCAGGTCTGATTCATTTCCATGTTCTCAATACCCAGCACAAGGTTGTCGGTTGAATGTGTAACTGAATTTATTTTCTTTTGCAAATCATTTTTTATTAAGGTGAAATTCACATAATATACAATTAACCATTTTAAAGTGTATGTCTCAGTGGCATTTAGTTCATTCACAGTGTTGTGCAACCACCACCTCTATCTAGTTCATATATATATATATATATATTTTTTTTTTTTTTTTTTTTTTTTCTGAGACAGGGTCTGTCTCTATTACCCAAGCTGTAGTGCAGTGGTGTGGTCTCAGCTCACTGCAACCTCCACCTCCCAGGCTCAGGTGGTCCTCCCACCTCAGCCTCCTGACTAGCTGGGACTACAGGCATGTGCCACCATGCCCAGCAGGTTTTTGGTTTTTTTGTATTATTTTTCACCACGTTGCCCAGGCTGGTCTTGAACTACTGGGCTCAAGCAATCTGCCAGCCTCAGCCTCACAAAGTGCTGGGATTACAGCTGTGAGCCACTATGCCCATCTAAAACATTTTCATCACCCCAAAAGAAAACCTGCTTAAGCAGTCACTCTCTGTTTCCCCTACCCCTCAGCCCCTGGCAACTGCCAATCTGCTTTCTGCCTCTATGGATTTATTTATTCTGAATATTTCACATAGACAGAATCATATAATATGTGACTTTTGTATCTGGCTTCTTTCACTTAGCACAATTTTTTTTGAGGTTTGTCCATTTTGTAGCAGTATCAGAACTTTACTGCTCTTATGGTTGAGTAATATTTCATTGTATGAATGCCACATTCTGTTTATCCATTTATCTGTTGATGGACATTTAGGTTATTTCTACCTTTTGGCTATTGTGAATAGTGCTACTATGAACATTCATATATAGGTATTTGAGTATCTGATTTCAATTATTTTGGGTGAATATTAAAGCATGATTGGATTTTTAAAGAAGGTGGTATTTCCTCACAGGCTTTTAGGAAGCTGATCAAACTTATGGCTCTGGTTATGGGCCAGGGCCTGTGAGAAGGGAGTTTCTGTCTTGGGCCAGGTTGAGGTAATTATTTCATCAACAGGATGGATAAAGACATGGTGCACATGTATCAGGTTCGCCCGTGACAAAAAGTCAGGAAGGGTGCTAAAAATCAACGCAAATATTTAAAATGGGGAACATATCAAGGCTTGCGTGTGATTTCTTCAAAAGATTGCCCAAACACAGGCTATAGGAGAACTGGTTTACCAACGATGATACAAAAAGGAGCTCAGAGTTTGAGCTGACCACAAGCTTTACATGAGCTAAGGCAGAGGCTGCCAAACAAACAAATGCAAATGCAGGCTGCATTAACAGAGGCATAGCATCCAGAACAGAGAAGGGGACTGCCCTACCCTGCTCCACACTCGGCCAGGCCCAGCTGGAGCTCTAGGACCTTTCTGACACTTTGGGGTATGTGCTGAGTCAAGAGAGGGTGACCAGGCTACAGAGGCCTGAAAACCAGGCCATGTGACAAGTAGGCAGAGGACCTGAGTGGGAGCAGGGTGGCTGGAGCAGAATCTTTGCTGCCTAGGTTCTGCAGGGCTGTGCCCCGCAGAGGAAGGCATTTTTCCTAGCAGGAAGTGAGATCTCTTCACTTTAGGGTTGGGTGTGCAAAGCGAGCAGGGGAAAGATTCAGAACCTCAGGTGAGTCCAGGTGATCCTGGGAGTCAGGTGGCTGCCCTGGCACTCCCATACTAAGAAACATATTTAGCACGAGGGGAAGAAAGGGGCAGAAAGCATGAATCTCCTTGGTGTTGGTTTTATCTCCTCTTTTCTCCTCCCTCCTCCTTTTCCTCCAGGCTGGCACCCAGCACTGTGCTATCCTAGGAAGAAACAGCTAAATCCCAATGAAAGTTAAGGATTTTTGTCAGAATGATGAGCTGAAATCAACAGGGTATAATTTAACTGACTGGCTTGTAAAAACCCAGGAAAATGTTTTGTGCCTTTATGGTGAATAAAAAAAAAGCAGGACACACAATTGTATTATACATTACAACCAGGTTAAAATGCCCAGAAAACCTTAATATCAAACACAACAAAATCTTAATGTCAGTTACCTGTGTGAATCAGGACTGTCAGGATTTTTTATTTCCTGTTTTATATTTTTCTGTATTTTTCAAATACTCTGCAATGAAGAAGTGTTATTTCTAGAGTCAGAAAAAACAAAATCCTTTGTTTAGTACTTGAGAACTAATTAAACTGTGTGCCCCACCCCCTTCCCTACTCTGTGTTTCTTCTGGGCCCCTGGATCTCCCTGCCACGGCCTTGTTCCCAGGAGGTGGTTGAGAAATTTCGGTAAACGCATGACGTCTTGCTTGAAGAGTCAGACAAATAAGTGATTCTAGGGCAGGAAGGAGAGCCCTAGCCCACTCTCAGGTGGAAAAGACCTGAAGGGTGGGGAGCCCAAAAGATGGGCACAGCCAACGTGATGGGGCAATCCCCAGGGTGGAGTGGGCCTCTCCCCTTCTGGCGGAGGCTGCATTTGGCCATCAGCCTGGATGAACCCAGCCCGGGCAGGGAACGTGGGCTGCCTAGAAGGGGACCTGGGGAGCCCATGTGGTGTGTGTGGCTGGGTGGCAACAGCCTCCGACACTGCCATGGGAAAGCATGGATTCCCTGAACACCTCCCTAGTATGCATTGGGCCGACCCTTTCTTTACACAGTCATTTAATCCACACACTAACCTACCAGGCAGGCGTCATTATCCCATTTTACCAGCAAGAAAATCCACTTCAGAAGGATTAAGGGTCACGCAGCTAGTATCTAGCAGAGGTGCTCTTAACCACCATGGCATACTGCCTTGAAACAGTCTTCAGCTTCCTGCTTGGCAGAATGGCCTGTCTCTTGCCTTTCAGTGTCTCTTGCCTTTCAGTGGCCCCACTGATGGTTTAGTGATTGCATGTGATGACACTTTAACTGTGGCCATGGAGAAAGGAGCTACTACTCACTTGTTCATCTCTCAGGGATGGCAGGGGCCTCATGCCCACCCCTTCCCCTGGCTCTCGTGGGCTGTTCTGGGCTGTCGGGGGAAGATCCGTGGCCTTGGAGATAGGGAGGAGACCCTTGGGGAAGTGACTGGTCTCAGGTCTCAGGTCTCGGGAATAAGGCTGGTCTCAGGTCCCAGGTTAAGGTGAGTTCCCATTGCTGAGGGCATTATAATCAGGGCCTGAACAGATCAGTTTGGATTCTTCAGAAGGGAGGAGCAATGTGAGTTTTTGAGCCAGCCTTTAGGTCACGGCCTAGGCTGACAAGTGTATGGCTGCACAAGCCGAGAAGAGCCCCTTCTCTTCTTAGAAGCTCAGAGAAGTTGCAATCAGATAGGACTTGAATGTGAGACCGCCTGATACTACCAGGTCCATCTGGGTTTTGCTGCCCCCATTCACCCCGAAACAGCCATTTTCTCCTAGAGTGGGGCTCAACCTCATGGAGACACCATGGGAACGAATGGCTTTGACATCTAGAGTCCAATGTACAGCTGTGTCCTCACACGAGACCAGAGGAACAAGGGTCAGTGGAGACTCAGGGTTTCAGAACCTGCTCTCAAGAAACGGTGTGGTACTGCCTGTCACTTGAGTGTTTTATGGGTACAGACACAAGGAAAGGCAAAACTGGAAATATATATACACTCACAAATAAAAGATTTCTATTTTTAAGTATATAAGAAATATGTTGTATATATAATTATATGCATCAATAGATAAATAAATAAAAATTGAAATCTAGATATGTATACATATAAATTTGTAGCACCGTCTGCCAATCTGGTGGCATTTCCCCATATATGTGAGAAGAAAAAGAAATGTATGTATGTGGCCAGGCGCGGTGACTCATGCCTGTAATCCCAGCACTTTGGGAGGCCAAGGAGGGCGAATCATGAGGTCAGGAGTTCGAGACCAGCCTGACCAACATGGTGAAACCCGTCTCTACTAAAAATACAAAAATTAGCCGGGCGTGATGGTGTGTGCCTATAATCCCAGCTACTCAGGAGGCTGAGGCAGGAAAATCACTTGAACCTGGGAGGTGGAGGTTGCAGTGAGCTGAGATCGCACCACTGCACTCCAGTCTGGGTGACAGAGCAAGACTCTCATCTCAAGAAAAATAATAATAAAACATAAATAAAGAAATGTATATATGTATACACACACACCCATACACATAAAATATTCATTTATGTATACTTATGCATTTCGCTATTATATATGTATATATATGTATATATGTATATAGAGTAATATATACTAATATAAACATCTATGGATAAAATAAACACAAGCTAAACATACACACACACACACACACACACACACACACACACACACACACACACACAAATGCACCTGCATTTATACCAGGGGCCATTAGGCCCTTTTGCAACCTACTAGCAGCGACAGGAGCCAAAGAAGCCACAGAAGTCTTTCCCTGCCAGTTCCATGTAATCCATGTGGTCTTGTTGTCCACCTGCCCTTTTTTTTCTGTCTTTCTGGTCCATTCATTCTCCTTAATAATCATTTACCACCCCTCAAAAAATTGTCTGCATTCCTATCTGCAAACACCTGGCCAGCGACTTTAGGGGCCAAGGGAAAACTTCCCCTTTGTCCTCTAAATATTTGCTGAAACATCAACTGACCAAAGGCAGATGAATAGGAGAAAAGGCAGACACATTCATTAACGTGCATGAGAAAGAACTAACGAGTGGCGATTCCAAGCCCCCGATGGGGTACAGAAGCTCATATGTCCTTTTTCATAGGGGAGGGAGAAGATAGGAATGCAGACAATTTTTTGAGGGGTGGTAAGTGATTATTAAGGAGAATGAATGGACCAGAAAGACAGAAAAAAAAAGGGCAGGTGGACAACAAGACCACAGAGGGCCTTTCTATCCTTTAGATCCAAAGATTCTCCCATTTCAGGATACTCAGATATGGACAGCGGGCAGGGGCAGAGGCGGGGCAGTGGGTTGGTGCCTTCCCCACCCTGGGTCAGAGGCTGTCAGAGCCTAGGCCCACCCACTCATGGTGTAACCATGGGTATCCTGGCCACATGCCAAGGACATGGTGTTTATGTGGCTCCCGATGAGCCTTCCTTCTCCTGAGGGTGGGGGAGCCTAGCCCCTGGGCTTAGGGTACAGCTCTCTCTGAACTAAAGAAACATTTCCTGGCAGGGCACAGAGGCTCATGCCTGTAATTTCAGCACTTAGGGATGCTGAGTGGGGGGGCAGATTGCTTGAATCCAGGAATCTGAGACCAGCCTGGCAAGATGGTAAAAACCCGTCTCTACAAAAAAAAAAAAAAAAAAAAAAAAGAAAGAAAAATTAGCTGGGCATGGTGATGCACGCCTGTAGTCCCAGCTACGTGGGAGGCTGGGGTGGAAGGATCACTTGAGGCCAGGAGGTTGAGGCTTCAGTGAGGCATTATCACACCACTGTACTCCAGCTTGGATGACAGAGAGAGATCCTGTCTCAAAACAAACAAAAAAAGTAAAATGACAAAGAAGAGAAATTTTATATCATGTGCTGGGGAGAAGGGGTTGTCCTAGCTGGGCACTGGGCACACAGAAGATAATTATCAATTTCTGCTTTTGGATGGAGGCAAACAGACCCAGCCCCAGCCCAGGAGGCTTGGTGCTGAGGCAGGGGACACTTCAAGAATGCAGGAGCCAGAGGAAGGGTCCCAACTCTAGGAACACATGCCCAGGGAATTTGGAGGGCTAATTCTTCCTTCCCTGCCAGTTCCAGGAAGGTCTCCAACAGCCTCTGGGGCCCACACTGGTGGCCTCAGAATAGCCAGGGGTATGCTGAGTCTGCCTGCTATCCAGGCCCCAGATACACTGAGTAATGGGCAGCCCAGCTCGTCTTGCTGGACATCAGGAGCGTCACAGCTGCCTCATATGGCCCGTTGGGTAACTGGGAAGAGGCTGACGGTTTGTAGGTGTTGAGTAACCACTGGGCTTCCTGAAACTTCTAGTTTCTTTCAGGACCGCTCCCCATCTTCCTCTTTCAGGGTCAGGCTGAGGGCTGGGGAGTATTCACATGCTCACATTCATTTATTCATTCATTTCAACAGTCTCTGCTCACCACCTCCCCTGCTCCTGCCCTGGCCTGGGCTTGGGGGGACCCAGAGAGACGTCCTTAGAGTTCTGCCCTCCTGGATTCTCTGGCTCAGACGATGGCCCCGTCATGTACTCCTGCAGCCAAGGCAGAAATCCCGGACTCTTCCCTCACGCCCCCTCGTGTGCCCCCTTCTGTTTTCCTGCAGTGCCCTGATGTCCTCTGTTGCATCGTTTATCATCTTTTATTGTAAAGGCTCCAATTGTCCATTTCCCCATCTAGATGCAATGAAGGCAGGGGCTATGTCTATCTTGTTCCCTGCGGTATTCTGGGCACCTGTCACAGTGCCTGGCACTTAATAGGTGCTAATGAAACATTGTTGATTGAATTACTTAGTCCTTTTGATTCCATTTGCTTGATATTCCTTGAATCCATACCCTCCTGTCTCCCCCAGCCGCAGCCTTTGCTCAGATAATTCCACCTGGGCAGTGGAGCAGTTTCCTAACTGGGCTGCCTATCTCACCTCCCCCATTCAGTCTATTTTCCACATTACAGTCGGAGTGGCCATTCTAAAGTGCCCATCTATCCTACTCTGACCCCTTCCCTGGCTTCCCATTACCTACAGGAACAAGGCCACTTTCCTGGGATGATAAAAAAAAGGACAGCAGATATGACTGATGAGACTAATCTCCATACTCTGTGAAAATGCTCAAGAAGATATGCAGAAATCCAAAAGCTTGCAGTGATGCTTTAGAAACTAAAGATAAGAGAAGATCACAGGGCAGGGTAAAGTGCAAGGGAGAAATTGCGCTAACTAGATGGTAGATAGGGCCAGATTGAGAAACACATTCTTAGACAACACACCACCTGCTACTCCCTTTGGAACAGAACAGCACACATCCTCTGTGCCGTTAACTGACCACGTCTTATCCCCCTCCCCTCAAGGTCTTTAAGGACAAAGACCATATCTAATTTATCTTGGTATCTCTGACACCTGGCACAGGACTTGACACATAGTAGGCACTCAATAAATATTTATTGAATGAATCAGAGGATTAAATGAATTAATGAGTGAAGAACCAAAGGTTCCAAAGTAGATAAGAGAGACTAATCCCCACTGCCTACACCAGTCTCAGAGACTCAGGGGCAGCAGTGACCAGATGGATGTTTGGCCATACCTTAACAACACAGGAATTATCTTCCAAGCCGGTCAGAATGATTGAGGGCATGGATTCCGGGATCAGATCATGTAGGTAGTTATGGTTCCACCAGATTTTAGCTGTGTGAGCTTGGACAAGTTATATAACCTCTCTGTGCCTCACCTTGGTCATCTGTAAAATGGAAATAGTAAAAGTACTATTTACAGGAATGTTGTACTGTTTACAGTACTGTTTACAGAAATGTTGTGAGAACTAAATTAATGTGTGTGCACAAATTTAGCACATATGCATTTAGTATATATATACACAAATGCACACACATAATAAATGAATTTACATACATAGAGTGCTGTTCAAGTGCCAGCTATTATTGATGATATGATGATGAAAATTCCCCTAATCGACCCCGGTCAGCTTCTTTTTCTGTGTCTACACTGGCTGTCCAATGGTGGAACTGAGACTTCCACAATTATTGAGCTTTACTGCATAAGGTTGAAAGGATCAGGGGGCAGTCCTTAGCCTGGCTTTATTTCTGCCTGATCAAGAGAAAGTGAACAAAAACAATCAATATGGAATCTGTGAGAAGATTTCACAGCACCGGCAGGAAGAAAATTGTCCTGAACGTTCAGATGCAGAGCTTATTATCTCAGAAATGATTTTCTGTAAGAAAGAATAAAACTCTAAAAGTCATCTGTTTGGTATTCTCAAAACAAACAAACAATCCAGGAAGCTTTGATTTAGTGGTTATTTGCTGAGTACCTCCCAAGTGGGCAAAAGATATGAATAGGCAGTTCATCTAAATGAAGATGCAAATGGCTTCCAAATATATGAAAAGATGCTTGGTCTCACTCATAAGAGAAATGCAAACCACAACTACAGTGAGCTATGATTTCTCACCTATCAGACTGGCAAAAATCCAAGAGTTCCATATGAAAGGTTATGAGGCCATAGGGATTTTACTTTGAGGAATTCACCCCTCCTTCATTTTCAGCCCTGTTGTTTAGCCGAGATTTCCCCTACTCCAGCTCTGGGGTTGCCCTGCCTGGCTTAAGCTTGCTAATTTCTCATCATCCAGAGATCATTAAAAATTATTAGGCTGGGTGCGGTGGCTCATGCCTGTAATCCCAGCACTTTGGGAAGCCGAGGTGGGCAGATCACCTGAGGTCAGAGGTTCGAGACTAGCCTGGCCAATATGGAGAAACACCATCTCTACTAAAAATACAAAAACTAGCCAGGCGTGGTGGTGTGTGCCTGTAATCCCAGCTAGTCGGTAGGCTGAGACAGGACAATCACTTGGACCCAGGAGGTGGTGGTTGCAGTGACCTGAGATTGCACCACTGCACTACAGCCCGGGCAACAGAGCGAGACTCCGTCTCAAAAAAAAAAAAAAAAAATTATTGGGCTACCTTGGGCAAACTACTTAAACATGCTGAGCTTTAGTTTCCTCATCTGTATAATGCAGACAAAAGTAGAGATCCATTAAACACAGCCAGTACAGTGTAAAAAATGGCACCTTCTACTGACTTTGGTAATTTGATAAATATACATTTAAATATATGTGGTTGACTAATCTAAAGACTTAAAAAGGCCAGGTGCAGTGGCTCATGCCTGTAGTCCCAGGACCTTGGGAGGCTGAGGCAGGTGGATAACTTGAGGCCAGGAGTTCGAGACCAGCCTGGCTAACATGGTGAAATCCCATCTCTACTAAAAATACAAAAATCAGCCGTGTGTGGCAGCGTGTGCCGGTAATCCCAGCTACTCGGGGGGCTGACGCATGAGAATTGCTTGAACGTGGGAGGTGGAGGCTGTAGTGAGCTGAGATCCTGCCATTGCACTCCAGCCTGGGTGACAGAGCGAGATCCTGTCTCGAAAGAAAAAAGGCTTAAAGAATTACAAACTTGATCTTCACCTTCAAAATCATTATAGAAGCTAAAAGCAAGAAAAACCTAAAATGTATAGCAAATAACAAAAAATAAAGCAATAAGGAAGCAAAAAAATGAAGTAAAAATGAGGCCACATTATTATGAAATATATATAAATAAATTAAGCTAAGTTATTGAAGGCAAATATTTTTATATTCTCATGTTTAAAAACAAAATTCAACTACATAATATGCTGCTTACAAGAAATACTTAAAATAATACAGAATATCCAAATACATGTATTAAAGATAAACATGTGAAAAAAGAGAAAAACAAGTACTAAAAGAATACATGGGGAAGAAATCTTGGAGTAGAAAAACCTTTCTAATTATGACTCAAACTCCAGAAGCCATAAAGAAGAGATTGGCCAGGTGCCATGGCTCACGCCTGTAATCCCAGCCCTTTGGGAGGCTGAGGTAGGAGGATTACTTGAGTACAGGAGTTTGAGACCAGCTTGGGCAACATAGTGAGACATTGTCTCTACAAAAAACAAAACAAAATTAGCTAGTTGTGGTGGTGCACGCTGGTAGTCCCAGGTACTCATGAGGCTGAGGAGAGAGGATTGCTTGAGCCTGGGAGGTCAAAGTTGCAGTAAGCTGAGAAAATGCCACTGCACTCCAGCCTGGGGGACAAAGTGAGACCCTGAATAAAAAAAAAATAAAAATAAAAATAAAAAAAGATTGATAAATTAAATCAGAAAAATTAAAACTTCAATGTTAAAAAAAGTTACAAACCTAAGTGCTATGATTTGAACATGTCCTCCAAATTTCATGTGTTAGAAACTTAATCCCTAAATTCATTGTTGATTGGAGGTGGGGCCTTCAGGAGGTAATTAGGATTAGATAAAGTCATCAAGGTGGGGCCCACATGATGGGACTGGTAGCTTTGTAAGGAGAGGAAGAGAGACCTAAGCTAGCATGCTTGCTCTGTATTGCCATGCGATACTTCTCACCATGTCATGCTGCAGCAGGAAGGCCCTCACTAGATGCCTGAACCATGCTCTTGAACTTTCCAGCCTCCAGAATCATGAGCAAAATAAATCTCTATTCTTTATTAATTACGCTGTCTGTGGTATTCAGTCACAGCAACAGAAAATGGACTAAGACACTAAGTAAAACCTAAAGACAAATGACAAACTAGGAAAAATTATTTTCAATTCAGGTCACAGACAGAGGGATGAATAATCTTCCTAAAATACAATAAGCTAATGCAAATCAATAAGACCAACAACTTAATAGAAAAATGGCTAAAGGATATACAGTCATGCGCTGCATATGACTTTTTGTGATATTTTGATTAGTGATGTTTTGATTAATGATGAACTGCATATACAACAGTGGTCCCATAGGATTATAATACTGTGTTTTTACTGTACCTTTTCTATGTGTAGATATGTCTAGATATACGAATACTTACCACTGTGTTACAATTGCCTCTAGTATGCAGTACAGGTACAGGTTTGTGGCCTAGTAGCAATAGGCTATACCATATAGCCTAGGTGTGTAGTAGGCTATACCATCTGGGTTTGTGTTCACGTTCACACAATGATGAAATAGCAAAATGACACGTTTCTTAGAAAGCATCTCAGTCTTTAAGCAACTAATGACTAATGGAAAAGGAAATGGAAATGGATCATAAATTATACTTTTGTTATGAAGATATGCACTCAAAACAAAAAAAAACCTGACAAAACTACACTGAGACATGACTTTTCACCTATCAGACTGGCAAAAATCCAAAAGTTTGGTATCACAGTGTTGGTGAGGCTATGGAGGTACAGGCACTCCCATACATTGCTGGTGGAAGGGTAAATGAATACAATCCCAGTGGCTGACAATTTGACAGCAGTTATCAAATCTTCAAATGCACAATCCTTTTGATCGAGTAATAAGTTTCTGTGAAATTTTCCTGCATATATTCATACCCAAGCAAAAAAATATGTACAAGGCTATTCATTGCAGCATTGTTTGTACTAGCAAAAAATTGGCAACAACCCAAATGTCCACCAACAGAGGACTGGTTAAATACATTATGGTACGACTATACAATGGGATACTATGCAGCCTTTAAAAAGAATGAAGAAGCTTCCAGTATACTGATTTGGAAAGATCTCCAAGATACACTGTTAAGTGATAACATGCAAGGGTCAGTGTGTATCTTTATGATACTCTTTTGTGTTTTTTCAAAAAGGAAAATGAGGGAGGCTGAGGCAGACAGATCACTTGAGGTCAGGAGTTTGAAACCAGCCTGGCCAACATGGTGAAACCCTATCTCTACTGAAAAAAAATATATATACAAAAAATTAGCCAGGCATGGTGGTGCAAGCCTGTAGTCCCAGCTACTTGGGAGGCTGAGGCACAAGAATCACTTGAACCTGGAGGGTGGAGGCTGCAGGGAGCCAAGATCACGCCACTGCACTCCAGCCTGGGTGACAGAGCGAGACTCCATATTAAAAAAAACTAAAAATAAGTAAAAATTAAAAAGGAAAATAAGTGGAAATGTTTGTATTCACACAAAGGAACTCAAGGATACACAATAAACTAACAAAAACACTTTCCAGGTTAAGAGTGAAGGGAGCAGTGGAAACCAGGCAGCTGAATGATGGGGGATGGAGGGAGACATTTCTCTGAATATCTTTTTTTCCTATACTATAAAATTTTTGAACCATATATTACTCATTCCAAATTTTAAATAGAAAAGTTAAACGACACAGCAAGTTTACATTTGGAAGCACAGACAAAGCTATGTTGGGTAAATGCAAATGAAATAAAGCAGGGGAAGGTAGTAGTGATGTAAGAAGTAAGAAATATTTTAAAATACGGCTAAAAGCATTAGATGGGACAAAAAGGGGACACTTTTATCTATAAAAAATATGTAAGCCATAGTGAGGATGAACTTTTATATATTGAATAACAGAGCATCAAAATAGATGAAATAGCAATAGAAGGAGAGGTTGATATAAACAAAAAAGTAGTGGGAGACACATCATTTTCAGCCTGCTGGGTTATATGAGGGAAAAAGAAATACTGAGGCTGGATGCAGTGACTCATGCCTGTAATCCCAGCACTTTAGGAGGCTGAGGCAAGCAGATTGCTTAAGCCTAGGAGTTCAAGACCAGCCTGGGCAATATGGTGAAATCTCATCTCTACTAAAAATATAAAAAATTAGCTCAGTGTGGTGGCACCAGCCTGTAGTCCTAGCTGGGCGGCTGAGCTGGGAGGATCACCTGAGCCTGGGAAGCCGAGGCTGCAATGAGCTGGGCTGGCCAACAGAGCAAGACCTTGTCTCAAAAAAGAGGAGAGAAAGAAAGAAAGAAAGAAAGAAAGAAAGAAAGAAAGAAAGAAAGAAAGGAAGGAGGAAAGAAAGAAACAGAGAAGGAAGAAAGAAAGAAGAGAGAGAGAGGAAGGAAGGAAGGAGAAAACAAAAGAAAAGGAAAGGAAGGAAGGAAACGAAAGAATGAAAGAAAGGAAGGAAGGAAGGGAGGAAGAAAAAATAAAGAGAAAATTATTTTTCAATATTATATATGTGTGTTACGTATATAGTACAACTAGGCAAATAAAATATCAAGAGGTGAATCTATAAAAAGAAAACACACATCTCCTTTAAAAATATCCATGGAATGCATAAAAAGTAAATTCTAAAAAATAAAATATTCACCAACTACAGACTTTACCCTTTCTTTACAGAATTTAACCTTTCTTCCCCCACATACCTGCAACAAAACTAGAACCTCATAACATGTTTAAGCAATAAAAAGAACTCCAAAACCTAAATATTCCCCTAAAAAGACTTTTGGTTGTGTCAAAGAGTAATTACAAATTCAATTACTACTAGTTATAAAACAATGATAAAGAAAGCTTTACATATCAAAATGTATGTAACATGGACAAAGCTGAATTCAGAGGGAAATGATAGCCTTAAAAATGCTTACATTATTGAAAAAGAATGACAACAAAATAAGTATTCACATTTATTTATTTATTTATTTATTTATTTATTTATTTATTTAGAGACAGAGTCTTGCTCTGTCGCCCAGGCTGGGGTACAGTGGCATGATCTTGGCTCACTGCAACCTCCAACTCCTAGGTTCAAGTGATTCTCATGCCTCAGCCTCCCGAGTAGCTGGAATTACAAGCGTGTGCCACCATGCCTGGCTAATTTTTGTATTTTTAGTAGGGACGGGGTTTCATCATGTTGGCCAGGCCAGTCAAACTCCTGGCCTCAAGTGATCCACCCACCTCGGCCTCCCAAAGTGCTGGGATTACAGGCATGAGCCACCGCACCCAGCCTAAGTATTCACTTCAATAAGCTTGTAGAAAAAGAACAGAAAAGCTACCCAAGGTAATTAAGAGGGAGAAAATAGTAAAGATAAAAGCCAGAACTTAATTACTTAGTAAACTATAGAGCTGAGAAATAAATTCAAATGTGTTTTAAACAAGCAAGCAAAAAAATTCCTTAGTATGGCATTATAAACCCCTTCGTGGCTTGGCCCTGGTGAAGCTCTTACCTTTATCCCTTGACAATGTCCCTGCACACTCAACTCCTGCCATTCTGAACTATAGACTCCTTGCTATTTGAACTCAGCAACCTGGTTGATGCAGATAAAATTTTGGAGATAGGGCTGATATCCCTGATTCTTTGAGCTCCTGTCACTTCTTACCACTGACATTCACTAGTGAAGTCCACCTGCCCTGTAAGGCCCAGCTCAAAGGCCCCCTCTTCCAGGTAGGCTTTGCGGATTCGAACAACTACAACACAAGCCAGTGTGGGAGGAGCACCACTAGAGTGGGTGAACCCAACATTTGTAGATTAACAGGTTAATGAGCGAAGCTAAACCCAGCTGTGGGCATGGAGGAAAGCCGGCTAGTGGAGGTGGCATTTGAGCTGGTTCATGGAGGAGAAATGGGATTTCAGCCTACTGGAGCAGGGGAAACAGCCCCCCAGGAAGAAGGAAAAGCATGAGCCAACATGGGGGCGTGTGTGTGGAAGGACAGAGTGTTTGGAGAATGGTGGGATGTTCCATGTGACTGCAGCGTGGGAGGCAGAGGAGGAGTGGGGACAGGTGAGTGAAGAAAGGTCAGCAGGGTAGGTCACACAGGGCCCTGAAGGACACTGCACCGAGGGCATATGCTTCATCCTGCCACCGGTGATGGGGAAGGGTCAGAAGTATTGTGAGGCTGAGACTGCCAGACAGTGAGTTGCCTGAGCCTCACCCTCACTGAGATGGAGGAATGTGGGGTGGTGGATGGTTTGTGGGAGATTCCATAAGCTGGCAGGCTGTCCAGGAGGAGCTAGGGGGAGATGGGGTCAGAGGCCTGGGGAGTGGGGAAGGTGCCCATCTCTGAGTCTATTTCTCCTCCCTGACCCATTTCCTGGTTCCTGCAGGCCAACACCCTCCCCAACCCTCATCACGACCAGGTAGGGTCTAGGAGGCAGCTCCTGGCAGCTACCCCAGTCACCACAGATAGAGTCACACAGCTCCATTCATTTGTCTGTCCCAGCCCCCACAGGGGCCTCTGTGGTCAGGTCTTTGTGTCTGCACAGTGGCCCTCTTTGTCCTGAGCAGCCTGTCCCCATCCCACGTCCCTCCTGCCCTTCTCTTTCTCCTGCCTGGGTCACAAAAAGCACCAGCTTCGCAGAGAGCCAGGCCAGAACTCTGATCTTGGCTTCCCCCACTGAGTCTCTGTGTGACCCTGAGCAAGTTATTTTGCTTCATGGATTTTTAGTTTTTTGGTTCTGTGAAAAAGAGCTGTTGTAAGCAATCAAACTCCTGGCAAGGAGTTTGGTCTGCCACCCAGTGCTGAGACCCAGATAACAAATCATGAACTCAGAGACCCTTACCTCATCCTCATGCTATTCACTGGACCTCCTACCGCCAGCTCCCACCTCATTCTCACCCTCACCCTTTTGGCCAGTGGCTACCATTCTCCCACTTGACAGACAAGGAAACCAAGGCCTGACGACAGGGCTGACTTCGTGGGCATGAGACCTGGACAGTAAGGGCCATGCTTTGAAGTGTTAAATACTCTGCCATCACCATCTTGAAATTCTTAATTTTTCCTTATTTTTTCATTCTTTTGTTGGAAATTCTTAATTTTTGAATGAGGGGCCCACATTTTCATTTTGCCCTGGGTCCTGCAGATTAAGTAGCTGGTCCTGCTTAAGGGGAGATGGAACAGAGGCATGCCCAGGCCTGGACTAAGCTTCCTGCATCCTGGGTGCAGGGCACTTGGGTGCCCGCATCCTGGCATGCCGAGAGCCAGAGCTTCCAGGCTGCGTTTGGCATCAGAGCCCTGGACCCTGCCCAGGAAACCTGAGGAGCACAGTTCCCGGCTGGCAAGGGAAGGGAGGATGGTGCAGGCCAATGCAGCAGTTCAGGGAGCAAGTAAGACAAGGCTGCTAGAGCCGGCCCAACCCTGTGTAACTGGAGCTGCCAGTGTGGGTCCCAATGCCATGACCCAGCCATAACTCTGGGAACTCAGCAGGGCCTTCCTTCCCATCAGGCTGCAGTTTCGGGGCCAGGAGACCCACCGCAGATTCACTGTGTGGCTTTGGACATTTGCTTCCCCTTTCTGAACCTCAGTTTCTCTACATGTCACATGAGAATAAAATAATGCCTATCTCACAGGGTTCTGGAGAAGATTAAGCGAGATATCTTAAACTTAATGACTAGCACAAAGAAGGTGACCACTAAAATAGAGTTCTTACTCATTCACTCATAAGAAATATGTTGTGACAAATGTTCAGGGACAGGGGTCAGGTGTGGTGGCTCACGCCTGTAATCCCAGCACTTTGGGAGGCCGAGGCAGGTGGATTGCTTGAGGCCAGGAGTTCAAGACCAACCGGCCAACATGGTGAAACCCTGTCTCTACTAAAAATACAAAAATTAGCAAGGCGTGGTGGTGCACACCTGTAATTCCAGCTACTTGGGAGGCTGAGGCAGGAGAATCGCTTGAACCCAGGAGGCAGAGGTTGCAGTGAGCTGAGATCACGCCACTGCACTCCAGCATGGGTGACAGAGCAGGACTCCATCTCAAAAAAAAAAGAATTATTCAGGGACAGTGCTAGGTGTTGGCCATTTAATTGTGAACAGAATGGACCCTGGCTCTGCTCTCAGAGTGATCCCTGTTAGAGCGGGAGACAGGCAGTGATAGCGATAACAGCATGGTAAGTGGTGGGGCACCTGGCCTGGGTCTTCGACGACCCATGGTGGGGAGCCAGGAGCAGGGGGCGCTGCGGGCAGAGGGAGCAGCAAGCGGCAACAGGAGGCTGGTCAGAGGTGAGAGGTGAGGCAGAGAGGCAGGGAGGCTGGAGTGGCAGGCTAGAGAGCTAGGCTTTATCCAGAGGATGGTGGAGCCACCAGAGAGTGTAAGGCAGGGTATGGCATCAAGGGGCAACAGAGACACCACTGTAGCCTGGGAAGGGGGGATTGGAGCCTGGGCCAGGGCAGGGGCTCCATCCCCAGCATGCATTTTCAGAGCAAGTTTTCCCAGGGGCAATGAGAGAAGTGGAGAGAAGGAGGATGAAAAGGCCTGAATGAGCCAAATACCTCCTCAGGGCTGGAGAGACAGGAAGCCTCCTAATACATGGGAGAAGCCGAGGCTGGAACTTTGCCCTTCCCCTCCTGACCTGCTACTGCTAATGGAGCCCTCCCTCCGCCGCCATGGCTCCATTACCCACCTCCAGGGGACCATTACTGTGGCTGGGCCTTCATCATTAGCCTGCCTTGGCTGCTCGGTTCCAGGGAGACTCCCTCGATGCTATTCCAGCCTTTCAGATGGCCTGTTGTGTGACGCTGGCTGTGTCTCAATGTCCGGTTTGGTCGATGGTTTTACATTACTTCAGCCACAAAATCTTCCATGTGTTTGCAACAAATTCTTACCAGGAAATGTAAATAAATAAAAATACAAAAGCGAAGGTGCTCAAGTTGAAGTGGGATGGGGGTTCCCCAGGCAGCCCCAGGTAAGGGGGACTCTGTTGGGAGATTTGAAGCCTGCTGGACTTGATGACCTCTGAAACCCATCGATGGGACTGCCTGGGGAGGATGTCAGGAGACGAAACTTCTAGGCCCTCATTACATGGGATACTAATGCCTTGAGCCCAGACAGCTTGGGATGATGAATAAAACCCTGAAAAAAAGAATTTAAGGATAGGGTGCAGGGGCTCATGCCTGGAATCCCAGCACTTTGGGAGGCCGAGGCAGGAGGACTGCTTGGACCCAGGAGTTTGAGACCAGCCTGGTCAACACAGGGAGACCCCATCTCTACAAAAAATTTACAAATTAGCCCTGCATGGTGGCGTGTGCCTGTAGTCCCAGCTACTTGGGAGGCTGAGGTGGGAAGATCCCTTGGACCTGGGAGATAGAGACTGTAGTGTGCCGTGATCATGCCACTGCACTCTGGCCTGAGTGACAGAGCGAGGCCCTTTCTCAAAAAATTTAAGACAGGCCAGCAAGTGAGAGATCAATATTACTCCCTTTTGCAAAACAGGAAACTCAGGCTCAGAGAGGAGTCATAGGACGGGTGAGGCAAGACTGGAATCTAAACCCAAGGCTATGGGGTTCAAGGACTAGGCCCCTTCCTCTGCTCCTCAGGCCTCACTAAGTCACCTGTGTGGTAGCTGAAACACTGTATGCCTCAGGAATGCAGTTTCCTCAGCTGTAAAGTAAGGGAATTGGGCCAGAGCAGGGGCAGAGCCCTGGGCAAGCCACCAACCAGATTAGCCCGCTGAAGGCTAAGGTCAAGCCTGGGTCCTCAACTTGGCATCAAAGAAACTTGTTTCTCCTGGGCTAAATGGCAGTGACAGTATAAGGTTTGAAGTTTTCGAAGAGGGGAGAGAAAGAGGGGGTTGGCTGGAGTTCCAGTGCCTAAAGGGTCTTCCCCACACTGGAACCTGAAGGCCTAGGCCCTATAACTTGGGCTATGAGGATACTTAGGTCCCTGGAAGGTGCGTGGCCCAGCTTAGACAATAGGCGCAGGAGGCTGGACAAGGGGCCTTTGTGTCTCCCAAGCAAAGGTCACAGCGGGACTGCAGAGGCAGCTCAGCCACTCTGGGCTGTGTGTCCACTCTGTTGTTGCTCCTGGTGGGGCTGCAGACAGCACCCTTCCTGGCAGCCAGGCCCAGTCAGCTGATATGGAGCCCAAGAGGGCCCAAGGCCCCGAGGGCCCTGGGCAAGTTCCTTGGCTACAGGAGGAGGCCTCCTCTGCACTTGTCAAGCCACCCCAGTGACTGGCTCTATCTCACAGGAAAGAAGACCCTGCCAGGGAATGGAACTGGGTCAAGGTCTCCCAGAGTCAGTGCTGAAGCCAAGCAGGAACCTACACTCCTGATTCCTAGACCAGAAATGAGAGAGAGGGGGGCGCTCATTCATTCATCCATTCAAGCCTTCAAGGATTGAGCCCCTCCCAGGACCTCTGGGACAGCAGCAGGAAGAAGGCAGACCTGGTTCCTGCCCTCGGGAGCTCACAGTCTCCGAACGGGTCAGACATGCAGCCCGTAGCCGGACCAGGGAAGGCCATTAGAGTGGGGTAGACGACAGAGAAGAGAGGTAAAGCAGCTCAAGATAAGGGGCCAGAGAGAGTGGGGAGTTCAGGGAGCTGCTGGTAAGATTAAGGCAGGGAAAGTGGGGAGCACGGGAGAGGCGGGATCCTGAGTACCCTGCTTTCCTAAAGGCACCCCCTTCTCCCACTTTCAAGCAAGGGAGGTGCGTCCTCAGCCTGGGGTTCCGAGCAGGTATCTCCGAGCAGGTCCCTTCCTGGCCAGCCAGGCTGGGGCAGGGGCGGGACAGGGATAGGGTGGCGCGGCGGCTGGGCGCAAAGGTCCCGCAGTGGGCCACGCAGGCGCCGGGCTGACCTGGCAAAACTTTGGCGTCTCTGAAAACCTCTGGTCACCCGCTCCCTTCTAGCGTGAGGGAGCCGGGCGGCCTCCTCCTGGCCCGGCAGTGAGAGCGTCGCCGCTCGACCCTCCCGTTGCAGCACCGGTACAGACGCGCTGACCCCGCGGCCGTGTCGCTGGGCGGCGTCCCGGAGCGGGTAGCGAGGTGTCTATCCGGGCGGGTTGAGGGCGGTGCCAGGGTCAGTCAAAAGTCCGCCCCGCCCCCTGCCTGGCCCGGCTTCGGGGGTGGGGAACAGCGCAGGGAGGTGGGTAGTCGGGCTCCCAGGCACGTGGGTCTCTGCGGCGGCGGCGGGACGCGGGCACTGGCACCCGGGAGCGGCGGCGACGGCACCCCGAGCGGAGAAGCGCAGCGCAGGGGCGAGAGGTGGGGCGCCTGGAGGGAACAGGGCGCTGGGAGAGGCCGGGGGAAGCGGCGGGCCAGACTGGCGCAGGTGCGGACTGGGCGCGGGGCAGGGGAGGGCGCTGTGGAGCGGCTGTCGCCCCGGGGCACAGTTGCGAGCCGGCGGCGTGTAGCGCATAACTGGACGGCTTGAACGCGCCTGTGGGTCCGTGGTTGAACTTTGTCTCCACGGGAGCGTCGGTCTCGGTGAGTGTGGACGGGCGCCCCGGTAGTGAGGAGGCTGTGCGCGTCCGCGTATTGGGGAAGTCTGCGTGTTAGCGGGTGAGTGTGTGTGCCCCTCGGGGCGACTGGCCAAGCCTGCGGAACTTGTCTGTGTGTGCTCCGATGTGAGCGTCCCAGTGGCGTGGGGCGATGGGCGGTGCCCAGAGACACGAACCCCTGGAGACGCCCTATGCCTGTCCTAACCCCAGGGTCACTCTGAGTGGCCACCTACCATTGGTAAGGTTGAGGGGACAGTTGCAGGGAGTGGGCGGGGAGGAAGGAGTGGCGAGGAAGGACAGTTATGCCTCTGTCCCGGGACTTTTAATCTGGCAAATGGTGCGGTAGAAAGGGTCAGTCAGGAGGAAAGCAATACCCCACCCCCCAACCCGAAGGCTGCCAGTGGCCCTCTTGGGGTCCTCCAGGAGAGCAGCCCAAGGGTCAGGGACTGCTGGAGACCAGAACTGCCAGCTCGGGATTTGTGGGGTCCATGGCTGCTGTTCCTCTCAGCATGGCATCCCCAGCTTCCCGGGACCACAGCCTGATCTGCCTGGTTTGTTTTGGATCTAAGCTGAAATAATTATGAGTTTTGAGGATCTGGGTGGAGACCCAGGCAAGTTTATTACCTGTGGGTGGAAGTGGGAGGAAGAAGATTCTCTGAGCAGACAGGTCCACAAGAGAGCTCTGGAGACTCAGAGATCTATGTTCCAATCCTGTCTTGGCCACTGTGTGGCCTGGGCAAGCCGTCCTTTCTCTGAGCCTCAGTAGCCTCGTCTGTAAGAAGGGACTAATGATACGCAATTTGAGGGCTGTTGAGGAGCTGATAAGTCACGTTCAGCACCAGTGTCCCCCCATGGGCAGGCTCACAGCTTGGGGATGGGAAGTCATTCCCTGGAGGGAGCCTCCCAAAACCAGAATCCCAACTGTGCCCCTCCCTAGGGCACAAGCCTCCACAGGACCAAGCCTGAACCCTGTAGCCTGGGACTTAAGGTATTTGATAACTGGGGCCTGCCAGCCTTTCCAGCCACCTCTCCCGCTTGACTCTTCACCTTGCAGCAGCTGCCTGGAGTCTCTCATTTCTTGCCCCTGGCCTGTTGCATATTCTACACTTCCTCTCTGATAAGCCCTCCTACTCTCACCTTCCTCAACTGGAGAACTACCCAGACTTGGGACCCAGCTCAGATGTCCTCTCCTCTGGAAAGCCTTCCTTGATCCCCACAGCTGGGTTGGAGCCTCTTCTAGGCCCCTACAGTCCTGGTGCTGACAGCCCCGGTCCCACCTGGACTGTCATGATCTATGCCTGTCTCCTCCTTTCCTCTTCCCAGGTCTAGGGGCTCCTGGAGGGCAGAAACTGGGTCTGACTTATTTCTGTGTTGCCAGCACCCTGCACAGGGCTGAGCTGAACTGAGAGAGCAGCAGTGGCCCCCATCCCCTGTTTCTGGCCCCAGGTTCTCCAGTAAAGGCCTGGCTGCAGGGGAGCTCCATGTCACTACAAAGAAGGGCAAACCAGAATCTGGTTATCAAAGTGGGTGGCATAGTTTGCCAGAACAGTGTGATCTGGGACACTGTAGGACCTACAGTGCCCAGGCTAAAGACCTAGAGTTTATCCTGAAGGCAATAGGGAGCCATGGAAATTTATGAGCAGAGGAGTTTCATGGTCAGAGCGGCATTTCAGAAAGAGCTCTCTGGCTGCAGGATGGAGAATGGATCAAGTACTGCCAAGTGCAGGGAGGTCAGGGCATTTGTGATGTCAACATTAGAACTGTCCCAGGAGTTGTTTAAACCCTAATTGAGCCCTTGCCCCTTGGCCAAACACTTTTCCCTGAGCCTTCAGATGCTCCTGCTGAGGAATTTGGGGACCTGCAATTGATCTCATCCCAGCTCTGTTCCCAGCTGGTTGAATGACCAGTTCCTGCCCTGCCAGGCTCTAAAAGGAGGCCAGAACAAGTAAGATCCTGCATTGGAGAGTATGTGTGTGGGGAGGCTCTGGCACAAAAGGCTTGTCACTCTTTCTCCTCTTCTCCCTGCCTTGGGCTGTCTTGGAGTCTGGTCAGAGGGGTTGGGGATCACAGTGGGCAACCCTCAGAAATGACTACCAAGCTTGGGCTGTGGAGTGAGGCTGTGGCTCCTGTTTCTGTCTCCCTGCTGCCCTGGATGCATGGGGCTCTAAGGCTGTGGATCCCCCAAGGACCAGCTAGGAAGGTGTGAGGGTGTCACCAGGGCTTCATGAGTGATCCCATGAGAGCTTTGACTTAATGGCTGTAGTCTTTAGAGAGGCCATTGTCCCTCTCTAAGTGTCAGTTCTGCCATCTGTAAATTGAGAATGGTGATCCTTGTTTCTTTGAGAGCAGAGTTGCTACAAGGATTAAGATAGTGACCAGGGAAGAGCTTTATAAGCCTTAAACTGCAGTGCTCGGAGGAGGAATGTGACACTCATAGACTTAAATCCATTTTGAAGACTATAAGAGAATATGGATGCAATAGCAAGGGATTGTGCTTGTTATTGAAATTTGATTACTGAATGCCTTCCTCCTCCACCCGCTCTGCAGAGATGGCTTCACTAGTAACGATTTACAACAATCCATTTTGTCTTCCTATAGCCCTGTGAGGGAGGAATTGTATCTCCATTTTGCAGATCAGGAAATAGAGGCATGGATTGTATCCTGCCCAGGGTCACCAAGCTGAGATGAAACCTGGGGCTCCAGTCCACCTGCCAGCTTATCCCTCCCCATCTGAGACAGAGCCCTGTTAGGGTCAGGCCTGATCCTCTGGCTTCCAGGCTGAGGGGAGTTTGAATTCTGCCCTGGGAACCTGTGTTTGGGGCTTTTTTTGTGGCCAGATTACCCAACTGCTGATAAGATAACACCTGCCCAGACCTGCCCACGGGAACAGAGATGCCTTGTTGATCTGGTGAGGGGAGTGGGATTTGCCCCTCATGCCTTCCACCCAAACTGCCTCTCCCCAAACTGCTTTCTGTAGGCCTGCTTCGTATACCCTCTGGGCCACACCTTCCTCTTGGTTGCCCTTGGGTCCTGAGGCCTGGCCTCTCCTTATTACTGGGCCCTGATAAGAGGAGGCTGGCTGTGTGGGCCACACTGACCTCTGAACTCATCCAGTGGCCAGTTGCAGGACTAGGCTAGGCCATCTCTGCTTTCTCTCTCTATCCCCATCAGCCACCACAGGTTGGGCTCAGAGCAGGTGCTAGTGGGTATTTGGGAAATGAGTGGCCAGGTGGGAGTAGGCATGGAGTAGAAGGGGAGGATTTGCTCCATGGAGTGCCACAGTTCGTTCTGGAGCAGAGGAGTTCCTCCACCCCTGTCACCCCATCTCCTAGGCCTGAGTCTTTCCTGGTCCAAGATGAGTAGCGGGAGTTTCTGGTAGGAGGGTGAGCAGCCTGGGCCCCACGGAACAACTCCTTGACCCTCTACCCTGGTACCTTGTCACTGTCATTGTAGCTCCTGGGTGAGAGGCCTGGGTGCTGGAGCGACGGAAAGGGACCTCCCTCAGACTTCTGGGGCTTACGTGGCCTCTCCCTCCCCAGGTCTGAGGACAGCCTCTGGGTGTGGACCTGGCTTCTCGGTGAGTGCCCAGCCACCCAGCCCTGGCTTGTAGGAGGGGGACTCTTGCCATGGCTGGGCTGTTGCAGGAAATCCAGGGCCAAGGGACCTGCTCCTCTCATGGCACCACCATATGTGTCGTCTCCTCCTTGGTCTCCTTCCCTCTAGACTCCCTGTCCCATCTACCTTCCATGTGGCACCGTCTTTGTAAAGGCTGACTCTGACCATGTCCTTCCCCTCTTAAGCCTTCCGTGGCTCCTCACTGTCCTTAGAATAGAGGCCAAGCTTTTCAGCCTGGCATTTGAGCCTTTTCATGTGAATTCCTCAGGCTCCCACACATTCCATGCCACCTCACCCTCCACGGTAGCCATGTAAGACCTCCCGGCTTTTTCCCAGCAGGTCACACTTTCATCCACCAAGTCTTTGCTCATGCCTCTCCCGCCTTCAGAGCCCTCCTCCCTCTTTGCCCACCTGACAAACCCCTAATCATCTATCAGTTTCCAGCCCAGATGACCCCTCCTCTGCAGAAGCACTCCCTGACCACCTCCCCCAGGCCAGGTAGGAGTTGCTATGTGCTCCATAACCCCTCCATAACCTCCAAAGCCTCGGTTATGGTTTATTCACCCAAGTGGATTTGGTCCATGTCTGTGGCTTTTTCCTCAGCCTGACTGGGTACTCCTCAAGGGCCCAGCAGAGTGCATTCTGAGTCTGAGTTCACAAGGTCCCTCTGAGGCCAGGCGCACCAGAGCATTGGCAAGTGTTTGCTGGGACTTTGTGGTTCCTGGGAATGTGATTTAAGATTTCATTACTCTGAATCCAGACCCCTGTGGCTCTGAGAATCTCAAAACCAAAGGCTATCCGGAGCAACGAGTAATAGAATTGAAGAAACACTGAGCCTTCACACCTGGAACCAGAGCCTCTTGGAATTAGACTGCGAGAACCAGGGAACTCAGAATCCTGGAGGTACCTGGAGGGAGCCATCTCAGAATCAGAGGCTCATGTGGTTCCTGGTCGATGTTTTCATCCCCCTTTCCACCTTGGATTCTCCATCCACCTTCTTTCCTCTCAAGCTGGACCCTTCCTGCTCCTCCTCAAATCTTACCGCAGTTCCCCTTCCAGACACCTTGCCTGACTGCTCTGACCATGACCTCTGTCCCTCTGCTGGAGACACCTGGGAGAGCCTCCCTACCAAGCAGTGTCGTGGGCTCCTGAATTTCAGTGTCTCCCTGTTGTGACAGGCAGACACGGCCTCCACATTAGGACAGTTCATGATTTGCTAGCACCATGGTGCACCCACCTGCCCCCTTGTCTTATTCCTCATGAGCTGTTCCGTGCAGCAGTGATTCTCCCCATCTGACCACTGAAGAACCAGAGGCTCTGAGAGGGGAGGCTGACTTCACCAAGACTGCACAGCACAGGTGGCTCCAAGTTAGAGCCTGAACTCAGGGCTCTTGCCTCTTGAATCTGGAGGCATTTGGCTGTGATAGTTTGGGGTGGTGTCCAGGATGTTGTGGTTCTGAGCCTGTTTAATTTAGTAGCATGTCTCTGTAGCCCTGTTCTGGGCTGTGCTGGGTTCCAGGTGAGATGGGTGGTTTGGGGTCCTGCTCTGTGTTGGGGGTGAGGTGGTCAAACCCACACTGACAATAATTAGAACACCAGACCTTGAGTTAGGCCCTTCCTCTTTAGAGGTCTTGGCTTTCTGATCTGTAAGCCTGGTTGATCTGAGACTTACCCACTCAGATGCTGCTCTGAGCTCAGCCTTGGTGAGTGGCCTCCACAGCCAGGATCCCAGGGGGGGTCCCAAAGAGGGAGAGAGCATCTGGGAGCGGGTAGAGAGCCCAAGGGCCTCCTGAAGGGGAGGCCTCACACCACAACGGCACCGGCTGATAGCATCTGAGGTTACCCCTTAGCCATTTCCTCAGACCAGCCCTGGTGCTCCCGGTGCAGAAGCATGTCAGGCAAGGCAGGAGGCCTGCTGGCCTTCAGCCCCTTGAAGGACATTGGGGAGGAGCCAGCGTGACTTCTAAGCTCCTCAGCCTGTGCACTCCAGCCTTGCCCTCTCCACTCCCCTCAAGCCACCAGGATGATGAGCAGTTCCTCAAACGTGTCATGTCATCTCTTGTTCATCCTCAATCTGCTCCTCCTCTCTTTCCAACCACCTGACTCCTCATCTTCCAAAATGCAGGTCAGGCGCTCTCTCCTCCAGGAAGGCTTCCCTCATCACCCCTCCAATCCTGTTAGGGGCCTCCTTGGCTTCCTCCAGGCCTGATCACCCTGTGTTATCATCGCCTGTTTCCGAGTGTGCCTCCCCTGACCTTGACAGTGAATTCCTTGAGATCTGACCTACCTCGGAGTCCCCAGGTGCCCTGCCCAGCAATGGGCATAGAGGTGGCAACTTTTGTGAAGGGTGAGTGAAAGAGTGTGGTGGCTATCTGGCTTCTGCTGGGGTATCTCTGGACTGCCTTGCCCCTGAGGACGGCCTTCAGTGTGGGAGACCTGATCTGTGGTTATTCTGGTTGTGACCTTCGTGTAGCCCCTTCCCATAATTCCTGCGAAGCTTCCTGCCCTTCTTGTCTTCCTGAGATACCCCCACCCTCCATGGCTTCTTTACCTGCTGAAATATTCTCTCTTACTATTTCATAAAATAAGCCTAAAGCATCTAACTAGCTCAACAACCTTCTGAGGCAGGTACTGTTCTGATATTGAGAGGAAATTGAGATCTGGGTTTTGGAGTTAAGAGACTTGTCTTACCACTGGGAAGAGGAGAACTGGGATTTCCCACCTGCCTAGTGCCTCTCTTGCCCCCTCAATGAGGTTCTGGGACTAGGTCCTCTGTTTTCCCTCACAGCACCCCACTCCTGGCAGAGACAGGCAGCAGGGGTCTCCACAGTGGTGACAGGACATTCTCCGCTACCAGGCTAGACAGGGTCTGCCACCAGCCAGGGAGGCACATTCCAGAGCCACTCTAGTGGAGGGGCTGGAATGTCATCCAACCACCCTGGAAACTCCGCAGTGGCCTGGGAGCTGCCCGGCTCCTCCTCCTGACTTTGGCCTCCCTAGCCTAGAACCACAAAGAGAAAGACCCAGATTGGGGTAGGGGCGGAGCCAGGTCAGGGGGTTACAGGTCTGCATGCTAGGCTTGACTCTGCCCTTGACTCACTGGTGACCTTGGGTGAGACCTTGAGCTACCCCTTTGTGGCCTTAGTTTTTCTACCTGTGAGATGTGTGCAATAACCACCCATCTGAAAAGAGTAAATCCTGAGCCCTGCCAATTGGCATTCCTCTGGCAGAGAACTGAGCAGACAGACAGAGAGCTGTGGGGCCAAAAAGGGATGGTCAGGCAGCTTCCTGGGAGAGGGCCTGGGCCTTGCAGGGCAGGAGGTGGTGGTCAGGGGCACAGCCTCTGAAGTCAGACAGCCCGGAGTGGCTATGCCGTTTGCTAGCTTTGTGAGCTATGAGGTTATTTAGCCTCTCTGAGTCTCAGGATTCAACGAGAGGAGGTATATGAAGCCACCTAACACAGAACTTGGCACAGGGGCAGCACTAAACTCTTGTTGTGATATAGGTGTTAGATGATAAGGGAGGCCATCTCTGAGCAATGATTGACCGTGGGACTGCTTTTGTTGTGCCTGAGACAGGAAGATGAGGGCGGCGACAGAGAGGAAGGGTTTTCTGGAGGGATGGCGGGGACCAGATCAGCCAGGGCCTGAGTGCCAGGCTGAGGAGCTGGGACAGTCGCCTGAGGGCACTAGGGAGCCACGAACATGGCTCAACAATATATGGTCGGATTTGTGTTTAGGAAACCACATGACTGCAATGTGAAAGGTGGACAGACGGGGCAGGGGTGGAGGCACGGAGGCCAGTGAGGAGGCTGGTGCTGTGGACTGTGGAAGCACAGGCCTCGGGCTGCAGTGTGGGGACCGCGTGGCGCATGTCCGAGGAATTTCACTGGTTGAACTAACAGGACTTGGTGAGTGGTGGGCTTCCAGCAGGGTGGGGAAGAGGGAGGTTGTCCAGGCTGTATCAGAGGTCTGAAACCTGGAAGGATGGTGGGGGCCCTTCTCAGAAATGAGAACCACTTGTAGAAAGTGATATTCTCCATTTTAGCCTGTTGAGTCAAGGCATTGTCTAAGGAGGAGGAGACAGGGCGTGCACCTGGGTGCAGCAGGGTGAAAAGGCTGACGTTCCCTCACCTTGTCATAGCCTCTAAAGTAGATCAGTGAGGAGCTACCAGCCCACCGGCCTTGTCAGTCTGAGACCACCGGGCAAGGTGCACTCAGTAAGCAGTGGCCCAGAGGCATTTCCCATGTGCACCCCCCGCCCCGTCCCCAAGCCATTCCTGCAGTGCCCCCATCTCCTCTCCCACGTCCCCCTACCCTTGTACTGCACTTCCAGCTTGGGAACCTGGGCTCAGCTGTCGCAGGCCCACTCCTCCATCCTAGGGAAATGAAGATGGAAAAAGACAAACTCAAGAGGTGCATGTTCTATTTCTCCTGTGAGGTATCTGAGGTGCTGGTGGAGGGTGGGACCTGCCCACACAGAAGGTCCCCTCCACCAGGCAACTGTCGCCTCCCTGAAACCCTGTGCTTGGTGTGCACAAGGGGCTCCAAGGTGAGACAAAAACCATGGCCAGAATTCGGGAGGGCTGGGCTCTAGTCTTGGCTCTGTCCCTGACTTAATATGAGGCTTGGGCCTCAGTTTCCTCCTCTGTAAAACAGGGTTTGACACAGGAAATTTCTTTTTTTTCTATATATGTACTTTAAGTTCTGGGTCACATGTTCAGAACGTACAGTTTTGTTACATGGGTATACACATGCCCTGGTGGTTTGCTGCACCCATCAACCCGTCACCTACATTAGGTATTTCTCCTAATGTTATCCCTCCCCTAGCCCCGCAACCCCAGCAGGCCCTGGTGTGTGATGTTCCCCTCCCTGTGTCCGTGTGTTCTCATTGTTCAACTCCCACTTACGAGTGAGAACATGCGGTGTTTAGTTTTCTTATCTTGTGGTGGTTTGCTGAGAATGATGGTTTCCAGCTTCATCCTTGTCCCTGCAAAGGACAGGAACTCATCCTTTTTTACTACTGCAAGTATTCCATGGTATATATGTGGCACAGGAGATTTCTAAATGCCGTTTTAGGCCCTGATGGTCTAGACTGTGTGTGTGTGTGTGTGCATCCATTTGTGTCTACTGCACGTACACCTTAGTGTGACTCTGTATGCCTCTGTGTATCCGTGTGTCTTGGTGTGTCTGTGCCAGTGTGTGTTCAGGTGTGGCCTATATGTGTTTATAACACCTATGGAGGAATGCTTAGAGGTAGGAGTGGGGAGGAGGGGTTCTCTAGATAGAGACCTAGCTTGGGCAAAAGTATGTTGGCAGAAGGACAATAGAATGCACACTGGGCAAAGAGGGTATTGATTTTCCTGCTATGGGGCCAAAGCACAGAACCAGGACCAAGGGAAGGGACACTGGAGGCTTGGAGGCTTGGCTCAGCTGTACAGGACATGGGGGAGACCTTCCTCCAGGCAGGGCCACCCCTCTGTGAAAGGCAGCCTGGGGAACGGGGTTGTGGATAACCCATTCCTGGAACACATGAGCTGGGGTTTTGGTGTACAGAGGGCACTCAGACCAGGACAAACACCAGGTCACCTCTCTGCCTCCTTCTGGTTAAGGTTACCACAAAGGAGGTGGCCCTGGGGGGGATTGATCTGGCTGGGTTTCCATGACCCTGAGACCTCACTTTCTCTACCTCCCTCTGTCTGCAGGAGCCCCCTGTGGCGGCAGCACTGCTTGCCCAGAAAAATGCTGGAGGCTGGGCGTGGCCCCAGGCCTGGGGACCTGTTTTTCCTGTTTCCCGCAGAGTTCCCTGCAGCCCGGTCCAGGCGTGTGCATTCATGAGTGAGGAACCCAAGCAGGCGCTGAGCATCCTGACCTGGAGAGCAGGGGCTGGTCAGGTACGTGTGTGGTGGGGGGTGGGGGGGGGGGCAGGTGAGCTGGCTGGGAGGTGAGGGCGGGCACGTGTGCTCTTGTGCCTGTGTCTGCCCTGAACTGGCTTAGATCAAGGGGGTCCGAAGGCTGGTGCCCTACCCTGCTCCCTCATCCCAGGCTGTGATGAATTCAGGCTTTGAAGCCAGATAGCTCTGGGTGTCAAGCCTAATTTTTCCAATGCCCGGCAGTGTGACCTTGTACAAATAGCTTAACCTCTATGGCAATATCTACAAAGGGATGGGGGTGGGGGATGAAGATGCTGTGTGAAAGCCGCTCAGCCCAGGTCTGGCCCCTACAAAGCAGGATGGGTGGAGAATCCTGATCAGACCTACCCAGGTCCTGAGCCAGATAAAAACCTGTGGCAGGCCTCAGACAGCCAACCCATCTCCAGAGCGCCCATGTCCAATCTCCTCCCGCTGGCACTTCCCTGACCTGTCCAGAGAAAGGCAGAGTCTCCTGGGCTCCTGTGGCAGTTGAAGGAGAGACAGTCTAGGGACATAAGCAGGTTCCAGGTGGACCAGGACCCCCTAGAGGGGCTGGGTTGTCCCCTGGTTACTTAGGGTCAGCAGCTAAGAAACCTTTAAGCATTCTTGTCCTTGAGAGGCCCTCAGAGGAGCAAGTAATTTGTAAGTAACTTGATCAAGGTTATACCACCGGGGATGGGCTGCAATTCCTATTCAGGTCCATCCCACAGTGGAAGTGGCTGCAGGAGGGAGGTAGTGAACTCCCTGTTTATGGGAGTGTGCAGAGGCTGCAGAGGGCTTGTGCCTATGTATGCCTCCTCTGGGCCCCTATAGCCTCTTGTGCTTGCTTCATTCATTCATTCATTCGTTCTCTCATTCCTGTAATACCTCCTGTGGTCGGGCCTCCTGATGGATGATAGGGACAGAGGAAAGCATCAGATGGACCCAGCCCTTAAGGAGCACCTGAAATGTGTTGGGGTAGAGGATGGAAGGACAAATTACCAACTGGCTGAGAAACGTCCTGAGGGGTGATGGAAGGGAGAGCTTCAGAGATTAGAAGATCCTTTGGGACTTACAATGGGGTGCAGTGTGGGTGGGTTCGGGGAAGGCTTTCCGGTGAGAAAGAACAGCATGAACACAGGCAGGGGAGCCTGGAAGAGTCTTACAAGGCTCACATCTCCCCTTTAGACTGGGAGCTCCTTGGGGCAGGGCCAGCCAGACCAGGGCATAGTGGGGCTGGTGAGTGTTGGATAGTCAGGTGGAGCCGTCTCTAGTCCCAGGGGCATCAGGGTCAGGAGAGGCAGAAGGGAGACTTAAGGGAGGGGGCTGGGGACTTGGCTGTCCCTCTAAGGCAGGGCTGTCCCTCTAAGGCAGGGCTAGGAAAGATATACTCACAGGTTGGTGAGCCAGCCTGCAGAATGAGAGGGTAGGAGGGGTGAGTCTGGCCCAGGGCCATGGTGATGGAGTCCCCAGCTGGCCTGGTAGAGTGGGGGCCAGGGTGTCTTAAAACAGGTGGAAGGGGCAGCTCCCTTAGTTCAAGGGAGACAGGGAAGTCTCCACCCCTCATCTCAGTGTCAGAGATTCCACTGTTAGGGATTAGCAGGAAACTCTTCATGCAGGGTGATGAGATGTTTATGTTGACTGTGGAGGGAAGTCAGGCCTCGGCACTGGGGCAGGAGCAGAGCAGTGGCGTGAAGGGGAGACTGGGTGTGTGTGTCTGCATCATGGAGGAAGCCCCCTCCCTGTCTAAGTGGGGCAGAGGACCTCTTGGGGATATTTTGGGGCTGCAGTTCTCAAGGCTGGGGGATTTGACTAGTTTCCGAGACTTGGGAGGGAAGGAAATGCTTGATGTCACCTGGTGTTTTGTGGCAGAGCTAGACTCTGTCCTGGGTCTGTCACCTACATTAGGTATTTCTCCTAATGTTATCCCTCCCCTAGCCCCGCAACCCCAACAGGCCTGTCCTGGGAAGGCTCTGTCCTGGGAAGGAATGTGGCCTCTCCATAGCTCCTTAGTCTCGCACGGGGGCCTCTCCTTGCTCCTCCTGCAGCTTCTGTGAGCCGGTGACTCTCAGCTGGCCTTCCAAAGCTCCAGACCTGATGGACCCATCCCCATACTTGCCATGGCTGACACTGCATTCCTCCTCCCTACCGTTCCTCCATCAGGGAACAGTCTCCAGAGCCTCCCTCCCAAACATCTCTCCCCTCACAGGGCCCAAGGCCTTCCCCTGCTTGGGTCTCAGTGTCACTCCCCTGGCTCACCACAATCACCTCCACAGCCTCCAGTCAGGACCTCCAGTCCCACCTCCACTGTGGCCAAAGATTTCTGGAAAAGGCCACCGCTAGCTGAACCTTGGCACTCATAACACCACTGTGGGCCTACTGTGTGCCAGACTGTACTCCAGACATTTTACACAAATGACTTGACCCTCACAGCAGTCCTATGGTGGAGACTCTAGTAATTGTCCCATTTTACAGCTGAGGAAACAGAAGCAGTCTGGCTCCAGCGCCCAGGTTCTTAATCACTGGGTTCTCTGCACTGAGGGATAAAGAGCCGTGAGTTCAACAGGTGGAGATGAGGGCTATGAATGAACTCCAGGTAGAAGGAGCAGCAGCAACTAAGGCTGGGAGGGGAGAGTCTTGGGGACATTCAGGAAACTGCAGGTCACAGGGGTTGGGGCGGGTGAGGTTGGCAGAGGCTCAGTTATGAAAACCTCAGGTACCAGACTTGAGGGCTGGGCTTTCTCCTGAGAGAGGGTAGGAGCGGCAGGAGGATTTCAAGTAGGGGGATGCTTTCTTTGAGAAAGGCCACTCTGGATTTTGGTGGGTGGGTGGGTGGCTGGGGCTGGGGCTGGAGGAGGGAGGCCAGTGCAGTGGTTCCAGCAACAAGAGGTAGAGCCTGGAATGAAGTTGGCAGCAGGAACTGTCCTGACCCTGGGTAAGACGGGTCTCAGCCACTTGACCTGCCAGAGCCCCAGCCTCTACCTGTCTCTTCTTAACTTGGCACCACATAAGCTTCTCCCAGCCTCCTCGCCCTGGTTTTGCCCTGGCTCCTGGGGAGCCATCTGTGTCCGTGGCAGGGGGAACAAGCGTGCAGGCCCCCTTCCTTCTGAGTGCACATTTCCTGACAATAGGAGAAAGAGAAGATCTGGGAGTCTTGATGAAAGAAGGGAAATTGGCCAGGCGCCGTGGCCCACACCTGTAATCCTAGCACTTTAGGAGGCCAAGGTGGGTGGATTGCTTGAGGTCAGGAGTTCGAGACCAGCCTGGGCGACATGGCAAAACCCCATCTCTACTAAAAAATACAAAAAAAAAAAAAAAAAAGCCAGGTGAGGTGGCACACACCTGTAATCCCAGCTACTTGGGAGGCTGAGACACGAGAATTGCTTGAACCCAGGAGACAGAGGTTGCAGGAAGCTGAGATCACGCCACTGCATTCCAGTCTGGGCGATGGAGTGAGAATCTGTCTCAAAAAGAAAAAAAAAAGAAAGAAAAAAGAGGGGAAATTGAAGGATCTCTACACCCCCCAGCACCCCTAATCTCAACCTCTTGGGCCTTGAGCTGCCTCTGGGAAGCCAGGGCTGGAAAAGCAGCTCAGGGTCTATGGGAGTAGATGTTGCAGGCCCTGCAGAGTCCCCCAGTCCCTCAGAACTCCGGGATCTAAAATGAAGGGAATTATTCCAGGCACGATGGCTCACACCTGTAATCCCAGCACTTTGAGAGACCAAGGCGGGCAGATCACTTGAGGTCAGGAATTCGAGACCAGCCCTGCCAACATGGTGAAACCCCATCTCTACTAAAAATATAAAAATTAGCCAGGTGTGGTAGCATGTGCCTGTAATCCCAACTACTCGGGAGGCTGAGACAGGAGAATCACTTGAACCTGGGAGGCAGAGGTTGCAGTGAGCCGAGATAAGGCCATTGTACTCCAGCCTTGGCAACAGAGGGGAACTCCATCTAAAAATTAAAAATTAAAAATAAACAAATAACATAAAATGAAGGGAATTATATGGCCCCAGATTCTCAGGATGAGGAGGACTCACTCTTCATCTGCCCTTTCCACCCTCCCAGACACACCCCCACACAGGCACAAGCCCTTCTGCAGCCTTTGCTAGAGAGCCACTTGCATACTCCCATAAACAGGGAGTTCACTACCACCCTCCTACAGCCACTTCCAGGGGCTGGACCTGGACAGGAATTGCAGCCCATCCCCAGTGGCATGACCTTGACCAAATAACTTACATGATCTGTATCTTAGCCTCTTGATTGGAGAACTGGGGATGGTGACTTGGCCCCCAGAACACAACATAAGGATAAAGTGAAGTAACTTTTTTTTTTTCTGAGACAGAGTCTTGCCGTGTCGCCCAGGCTGGAGTACAGTGGCGTGACTTTATCTCACTGCAACCTCCACCTCCTGGGCCCAGGTGATCCTCCCACCTCAGCCTTCCGAGTAGCTGGGACTACCACCACACCCGGCTAATTTTGTGTGTGTGTATTTTTAGTAGAGACAGGGCTTCTCCATGTTGGCCAGGTTGGTCTTGAACTCCTGGCCTCAAGTGATCCACCCGCCTTGGCCTCCCAAAGTGCTGGGATTACAGGTGTGAGCCCATCCTAAGTGAATAACTTTTAGAAAGCATGCTTAGTAATAGGGTTTGAAAAATGTCAGCTCCTCCTGCCCCTTCACACTGCTAGAAAGTGCTTTTTTGTGTTTTTCTCAAACTTGCCCACCCAGGACTCCTGCTATGATTTCCAACCTGCCTCCTGGGACGTTAGGCACGTCTTTGTCTTCCAGGCCGGGATGTCTGTCCCCTGCCTCCCAGCTGCGAGAGAGCTCTTAACTGGTCACCTGGGTAGGGGTGAGGAGGAGAGGTAGGGGACAAGCTGCTCCCTGGGCACTCATTGTCTGTTGGATGGTCAGTCCCCATGGGTGTGTTATATGCTCAGTGGGGACAAGGTTGGGGGGGACACCACGATACTGATGGTATGAAGAGAGAAACTGGATAGGCATGGAAGAAGTTGCATTTACCACACAAAAGAAGATCCCTTGGCCCCCTATCCCCATCTCCAAACCAGATTTCCCTGGACTCTTCACTGGGGTTACTTCAGGGGGATTCCCTGGTAGCCTCACAGGTTCAGGGGCAGGACTGCTGTTGATAGATATAGAAAGTGCCAGAATAGAGGAAGATTTAAAAAGTGAAGGAATAACTGAAGAGGGAGACCCTTGGAAATACTTCCTCAAATACCAGAACACTAGGCATGGGCCCAGAGCCTCCCAGAGAGTGGGAAAATGGGCTGGAGACCACTCTGTAATACCTGCAGGGGGCTGTTGGATGCCCACTGGCCAGAAATGCCTCTGCAGGCAGTAGGCATTGGGTGTGAAGCAGGGCCAGCCAGCCTCAAAGGCCCCTTCCCATGAACTCAAAATTACCTGCTCTGGCACCCCCAGATCCTCAGATTCTAGAGCTCAGAATCCTAGATCTAAAACTCTGATCCTGAGGTTCTAGAGAGGGGTAAGAAAACTTTTTTTTTCTTCCCCCAGAGATGGGGTCTTGCTATATCACCCAGGCTGGAGTGCAGTGGTGTAATCACAGCTCACTGCAGCCTCAACCTCCTGGACTCAAATGATCCTCCCACCTCAGCCTGTCAAGTAGCTGGGACTACGGGTGCATGCCAGCATGCCTGGCTAATTTTTTTAAAAAAATTTGTAGAGATGGGGTCTCACTTTGTTGCCTAGGCTGGGCTTAAACACCTGGTTTCTGCCTTGGCCTCCTGAGTAGCTAGGATTATAGGCATGAGCCACCGTAGCCAGCTTGAGCTAACTTTTTTTAAAGGTCAGATAGTGAATATTTTAGACTTCACAGGCCATATGGTCTTTATCACAACTACTCAACTCTTTGTAAACAGATGGGTACGGTTGTGTTCCAATAAAGCTGAATTTACAAAAGCAGACTGGATCTGGCCTTTGGACTATAGTTTGTCTACCCCTGTTCTCAAGTTTGACAATTGTGTGATCCTGATATTTATTCATGGATCTCATGCATTCTCAAGGTTCCAGAGCCTGGAGGTTCCAGATCCAGATCCAAGTCAGATGGCAATGAAAGCCCTGGTCAGGTGGCTGTGTCAGGTCCCCTAGGGGCGCTCCGGCCACAAGCCTGATAGCCCCACCCCTCCCTTCCCTGCAGGGCGATGGCAGCAGACCTGGGCCCCTGGAATGACACCATCAATGGCACCTGGGATGGGGATGAGCTGGGCTACAGGTGCCGCTTCAACGAGGACTTCAAGTACGTGCTGCTGCCTGTGTCCTACAGCGTGGTGTGCGTGCTTGGGCTGTGTTTGAACGCCGTGGCGCTCTACATCTTCTTGTGCCGCCTCAAGACCTGGAATGCGTCCACCACGTATATGTTCCACCTGGCTGTATCTGATGCACTGTATGCGGCCTCCCTGCCGCTGCTGGTCTATTACTACGCCCACGGCGACCACTGGCCCTTCAGCATGGTGCTCTGCAAGCTGGTGCGCTTCCTCTTCTACACCAACCTTTACTGCAGCATCCTCTTCCTCACCTGCATCAGCGTGCACCGGTGTCTGGGCGTCTTACGTCCCCTGCGCTCCCTGCGCTGGGGCCGGGCCCGCTACGCTCGCCGGGTGGCCGGGGCCGTGTGGGTGTTGGTGCTGGCCTGCCAGGCCCCCGTGCTCTATTTTGTCACCACCAGCGCGCGCGGGGGCCGCGTAACCTGCCACGACACCTCGGCGCCCGAGCTCTTCAGCCGCTTCGTGGCCTACAGCTCAGTCATGCTGGGCCTGCTCTTCGCGGTGCCCTTTGCCGTCATCCTTGTCTGTTACATGCTCATGGCTCGGCGACTGCTAAAGCCAGCCTACGGGACCTCGGGCGGCCTGCCTAGGGCCAAGCGCAAGTCCGTGCGCACCATCGCCGTGGTGCTGGCTGTCTTCGCCCTCTGCTTCCTGCCCTTCCACGTCACCCGCACCCTCTACTACTCCTTCCGCTCGCTGGACCTCAGCTGCCACACCCTCAACGCCATCAACATGGCCTACAAGGTTACCCGGCCACTGGCCAGTGCTAACAGTTGTCTTGACCCTGTGCTCTACTTCCTGGCTGGGCAGAGGCTCGTACGCTTTGCCCGAGATGCCCAGCCACCCACTGGCCCCAGCCCTGCCACCCCGGCTCGCCGCAGGCTGGGCCTACGCAGATCCGACAGAGCTGACATGCAGAGGATAGAAGATGTGTTGGGCAGCAGTGAGGACTCTAGGCGGACAGCGTCCATGCAGGCTGGTAGCGAGAACACTAAGGACATTCGGCTGTAGGAGCAGAACAGTTCAGCCTGCGCGGGTTTATACTGGGAAGCTGTAGAGGACCAGGACTTGTGCAGACGCCACGGTCTCCCCAGATATGGACCATCAGTGACTCATGCTGGATGACCCCATGCTCTGTCATTTGACAAGGGCTCAGGATATTCGCTCTGTGGTCCAGAGTCAACTGTTCCCATAACCCCTAGTCATCGTTTGTGTGTATGAGTTGGGGGAATTAAGTTTCAAGAAAGGCAAGAGTTCAAGGTCAGTGACACCCCTGGCCTGACTCCCACGCAAGTAGCTGGCTGTACTGCCAAGGTACCTAGGCTGGAGTCCAGCCTAATCAAGTCAAATGGAGAAACAGGCCCAGAGAGGAAGGTGGCTTACCAAGGTCACATACCAGAGTCTGGAGCTGAGCTATCTGGGGTGGGGGCCAAGTCACAGGTTGGCCAGAAAACCCTGGTAAGTAATGAGGGCTGAGTTTGCACAGTGGTCTGGAATGGACTGGGTGCCACGGTGGACTCAGCTCTGAGGAGTACCCCCAGCCCAAGAGATGAACATCTGGGGACTAATGTCATAGACCCATCTGGAGGCTCCCATGGGCTAGGAGCCAGTGTGAGGCTGTAACTTATACTAAAGGTTGTGTTGCCTGCTGAGCTGTGCCCTGTTGTGTGGTTGGGGGATGAGGATATGGCAGGGAAGCTTTCACCAGCCACACAAGGGTCCTTTCTCCAACCCGTTCCCTTCTGCCACCTGCCTTCTCACTAGCTGTCTCAGGAGTAGTCTCCTATCAGGGATCCTCTCTCCAGGCCCCAGGTCATCCCCCACTGTAAAGCCAGTTGGCTTCTGTGCCTGACTCTGTGCTGAGCACAGAGAAAAGTCAGGTGCAGTCCCAGTCCTTGAGATTTCCCAGTTTAGGTGATGGCCAGTCATGTGCTGGTAAATGTTAAGCCATTTAACTGGAGCTCCGATTTAACTGGGAACACCTTCTTTGTAGAACTGCCCATTTCCATGGTGCAAAAACTCTTATGGCCAAATTCAAACTATAAACATGATGTCAACTTCCTTGGAAAATTCCTGAAAATTTAACAATTGGTTCCTGCAAGCAGGTACAAGTCACTCTAGCACACCACTGGATAATGCCGAGTGGCTGGGGCTGTGAGCCAGGGTGTCAGGGAAGGGTTCCTGGAGTGGAAGACTCCTGAGCTGTAGCTTCTGAGAAAGGCAGCTCGCCAGAAGAACATCCACACACAGGATGCATCCCAGGCAAAGACATGGGGCAAGAGGGCAGGGTGTGCAGGAGCCATAAGCAGGCTAGACAGCTGACTCCAGGCTCAAGGCAAGGTTGGGGCTGGGTCACAAGGAGGCCAAGTTAGAGCTCCCTCCTTGCCCTGACCCTGAGGCTTCCTTTGCACTGGGGGTAAATATGAAAGAGATTCACTCCTCCTCCTGTCCATCCTCTGCCTCCTGGGAAAATCCCAGAATGGCAGGGTGGTGTTCAGGCTGGGTCAGGACTTAGTATGGGGGAGATGGGTCTCACCTATGATAGGTTCTGGGTCTAGCCAGGACCACTCTGGGCTGATGTGTGGCGCTCAGCTGGACAGGGCCCCGCCCTAGCCTTTGGAAAGGGACAGGGCAAAGCTGACAGGCCTCACTCTTGATCTCAAGGACAGGGACTCACTCCTCTCCCTCTGGGAGAGCCCTCGCCCTGTGGCCCACTCTGCCTGCCCCCTCTGACCTCTCCACCCTTCCCACTCTGCCTTGTGAAAGGCAGGGCATCCCCAAAGCTTGCTGTATTTGGAGCCTGACTCCACAGCGCCCTCATGTGACAGAGACCCATCACAGACCATGACCCAAATGATTACTCTGCACTGTGCCAGGTGGGTGACCTGCCCAGAATAGTGTGAGCTATTCACCTCTCACCTTCTAGGTTCTATACTTCTGTTAATGTAGCCAATGTCCTTCTGAGTTTTTTTTTTTTCTTTTTGAGACGAAGTCTTGTTCTGTCACCCAGGCTGGAAGTGCAGTGCCGCGGTCTTGGCTCACTGCAACTTTCTGCCTCCCAGGTTCAAGCGATTCTCCTGCCTCAGTTTCCCAAGTAGCTGGGATTACAGGTAGGCGCCACCACACCTGGCTAATTTTTGTATTTTTAATAGAGACAGGGTTTCGCCATGTTGGCCAGGCTGGTCTCAAACTCCTGACCTCAAGTGATCCACCTGCCTCAGCCTCCCAAAGTGCTGGGACTACAGGTATGAGCCACCGCACCTGGCCCCTCTTGAGCTTTCTTAGTGATTGCCTGTTACAAACCACCCTTGAGCCTCTCCCGCAGGCCCGAGCCACTCCATAAGGACACAGGAGGGGCTTGTTCACCGTCTAATCCTGTGGCAGGTACAGGTGGGGGTGGATACTGGAGACCCTGGGCGAACCAGGGACACCTCTGGAACCCAGTTGAACTGCCTGGCCCCTTGGTATGCACATCCCACCTTACTGCTCAGTGCCCAGGCCACTCGCCTTGTGGGTGAAGTTCCTGCCCTGATGCCTCATGCTATTTTTAGCCCAAGTAAGACCATAATTTTCCACTCCTGGCCCCAGACCATTGTCCAGCAGTGATGTGGGGGAACCTGCCTGTCCTCAAAATATCTCCTATTACCCTCCAGTACTCCCTGCCCCCTTCACACCTCCCTAACCTGACATCACTTCCTGGGCTGTTGACTCATGAAGGCCACTGTGAAAGGGCACGTGAGTTGCCCATCCACTGAGCGGACCCCAGGGATTAGCCAGCCCAGCTGCAGACTCAAGGCCAGAGATGGGCAGGGCTGAGCCCAAGGTCATTCAGCAGGTCAGCGTGGCGCCTGGATGTAAGCAAGTGCCTTGGTGATGATCCTGCTGTCACTCACACTGCCCAGCTCTTCCTGCCCAGGGTGACAGGGATGGAGCCATAGAGCTGAGGCCAGGGACAGGGCAGGGATGGGAGGAAGGGGAGGGTAGAGAGTTGAGTGTCAGGGAATAAATGTCTGCTGATGTGCCTGCAGCAGCTGTTCTCAATAAACTGCATGACATCAGGGCAGGGTCCCTGGCCCACAAGGGCCTCTGCCCTGGGTGGCAGGTGTCCCAGGGCCCAGAAGGATAGGGGAACCCCAGGGTACATTCCCACTTTCACCCCCTGAGGTTAGAAGAGGCCCTAAGCAACATGTTATCCACACACGGTTGCTCCAGGTCAAGCCACCAAAGCTACCTCTCTGCCACCCTTGTCATGGCAGATTTGGGCTGCTCTGTTTAGAATCAGGCACATGAGGGAGGGAAGTCGTGTATTGAGCCATGTCCCACGCACCCTGTGGGACCCTCTCATCTATGTTATATGGTGGATGCTTCACAGAAACCCTGGGAAGTAGACGTTATGATCCTATTTAGCAGATGAGGAAACAGGAGAAGGGCGTGAGAAGTGAGGGCTTGCTCCAGGTTATCCAGGCCGTCAGGGTGAGTCAGAGTGAGTCCAGGTTCACCTGATGGCCAGAATCATGCCCTTTCTAGTGCCCCACGATGCTCACAGCCCTGCAGGGCAGAAGGGTCTATAAGTGGCCCCTCGCATGATTCAAGATGACAGAAGCAGTGTAGCAAGGATGTGAGAACACAGATGCTCCACCCAGACCACCTCAGTGTCAATATTGTCCCCACTTTCCTGGTTGGAGTCTCTTGGGCAAGTTACCTAATCTTGCAGCACCTCAGTTTTCCCATTTCTAAAGTGAGCAGATACCTTCCACGCAGGGTGTTGAGGGGCTTCCCTACATTATTATGCACAAAGTCCTCCTCACAGTACCCGGTGTGTGGTCAGCATTTATATGCCTGGCACCAGGCCGGGGGCTATGGAGGCAAATCAGCGGGGCCCTGCCCTCACGGAGTTGACATCACTTAGTACGTAACCACATTGGGATACATGTTTTGAAGGAGAGGACAGTGTGGCCAGTGAGCAACAGTGGGCCATATGTCTCCAGGGAACCCCCGTGGGTGTGGGAGGAGGGAAGCAGGTCTGTCCTGGGGGAATGTGTGGGACCACCTCTGCCCTGCCTGGCAGTAAGTGGATTTCAGGACCATAGGCCTGTGCTGTTTACAGAACCTTGTCCAGGTGCCCAACTGTGGGAGGGCAGCATGCAGAGGAGGAAGAGGGGCCCCCTAATAGCAAGTTTCAGGAACTTGCCACTTCAGGCTAGAGAGCTCGCACCCTCCCACGGCAGCAGGGTAGCCATTTCTTCCTGTCTGGGGTGTCCACCATGGTGCTCTGCAGCCACCTCTCACTTCATTAAGAGTCCAGAGATCTAGGAGCAGAGGGCTGGTCTGGAGCTGGGCAAGGGCAGGCAGCAAATGGGGAGTTTTTGCTGTGTGACCTAAGGCCACTTGCCTGCCTTCTCTGGACTGTACTCTAGGGCCTGGAGACCTGTTCCCCTGTTCCAATTTCCCCACCCCCACCTCAGTGAAGGCACAACCAACAGCTGCTCCCAAGGCATTTCCAAGACCCTCCAGGCCCCCAGTTCTGAGGACTAGGGTGGAGGCAGTGTTTCTCCCCAGCATCAAGTGACCAGAGAAGTGAAGTGACCCCACTGCTGCCACACAGAGCCACACAGTGCGATGTCTGGAGCTCCTGCCTCCTGCAAGGTGGAGAGTGGGGCTTGGCCAGGAGTGACCAGACTACAGGGTGAGGGGTGTGCTTGTGGGGGTGAAGGGTTGGGGTGAGAATTGAGCCCGAGTCAAACTCATCCTCCTCTGCCCTGATGCACTGTGCAACTTGGGGGAGTCACTGCCCCTGTCTGGGCCTCGCTTTCCCCATCTTCGATAGGACTTGGCTCTGCCTGGCCACTCCTGCTCCAATGGGGGAATTCCTGGGCTTGCCTCTGTCTTGGCTCCAGCTCAGGTGTCAGTCTCAGCCCTGTCCCAGCCAAGAACAATGGGCCAGGCAGGGCCAGTCACCCCCTGTCCCTGGGGGCTCCACCCACGACCCTGGACTATTTTCAGCCCTTGCAGATGGAGTCAGAAGCGGATTTTCCACTCCCAGTACAATGACTGCCCTGGACCATTGTCCAGCAGTGACACGGGGGACCCGCCTGCCCCAAAATATCTCCTGCCCCTAGTTTCCAAGCCTCTCTGCCCTGCTCCTCACCTCCTGGCCCTGCTCCTTACCTCCCCACCCTGATGTCATTTCCTGGGGCTGTTAACTCCTGAAGGCCATTGTGAAACATCACATGAGACTCCTGGGAGACACAACCAGTTGGAATGAGTTTTCCCTCCTGGCAGGGACTCCAGGGATTGTTTGGCTGCTTAGTGGGACTGGTGGCCCAGAGAGGGCTGTGCCTTACCCAGTCACACAGCAGTCAGTGTGGAGCCTAGACGTAAGCCCAGGGCGCTTTGGCAGCTCCCACTGCCTCAGCCAAATTCATTAGCTCCAGTCTGTGCCTCCTGGAACTGAGAGCTCACCACTGAGCTTCCCGGAATGGGCACCTGGGGCAGCAGCCCAAGTGGTGTGGGTGGAGAGGTGCAGCTCAGGCCCTGACCTTGGAGTGAACCCAGTGCAGGGGCCTGACCTTATACCCCTTCTCCCCATTGAGTCCCATTTTTACCAAATGTGGCTGTTAGGAACTGAATGTTTGTGTCCCCCACCCCACAAATCCATATGTCAAAATCCCAACTGCCAAGGCGATGGCATTAGAAGGTGGGGCCTTTGGGAGGTAACCAGGTCCTAAGGGTGCAGCCCTCATTAATGGGTTTAGTGCCCTTACAGAATGGACCCCAGAGAGCTCCTCACCCTCTTTCCACCACGTGAGGATATAATGAGAAGTTGTCAGTCTGCAACCTGGAAGAGGTCCCTCACCAGATCCCAACCATGCTGGCACCCCGATCTTAGACTTCCAGTCTTCAGAATGGTGAGAAATAAATGTCTCTTGTTTCTAATCCACCCAGTCGGTGGCATTTTGTTATAGCAGCCCACACTGACTGTGACTGAACTCAGGGTGACAGAGCAGCAGCTCTGGGGCAAAGGGGAGGGTGGGGGCCACAGGGCAGCTGATGCAGGAGCAGGGTTCTGGCCCAGTTCAGCCATCACCAATTCTGGGACTGCAAATTCAGTTTCTTCATCTGGAAAATTGAACTGGTAATACCAATACCTCTTTTCCCGGTTTACTAGACAGCAACAATGCAGTGAGGCACAAACACGCAACTGTTTGATTTTCCTCCCATCCATGCTCCCTGCTCAGTGACGTGTGATTTTCCTTTCCCATCCATAAACTGCGCATTTGGCAAACTCCAAATTTTTGAGTCACTTTTGGGTAACAAAGTCAGGTTTAAGATTTCCATTGCCTGCTTAATTGAACGCTCACCTGTCCTCTTCCCCCATGCTGTGAGGACTTTCCTCACTCCTCTTCTGGGTCCCTCTCTTCTCTAGGTGTTGGGGCAGGGTGGGGAGGAAAGGGACCAATGTGTCTTTCCTGGTGATGCTACAGCCCTCTCTTGCTGACCTTGCTTCCTGGGCCATCAGTGCCCCCTGCACAGAACTCTCCAAACACCAGTCCACATCTTTGTAAAAATAGTCTCTCCGCTAAGCTATCCCAAAATGACCTGATTAGAGTGTGCAACATCTTTCCTGCTGGGACTCTGACTGACACCCTGGTCTCCCTGAGTGATTTTCCTGCACATCCTGCTGGGGGTGTGGAAGCCTGTCGCCCTCCCACCCCATACCCCACTCTTGGCTGAGATCTCACAGCTGCAAAGATGTCTTTGAATCCGTGGAGCCCAGGTTCAGCGTGTAGAGTGAGGTGGGGTGTGTAGAGACCTGGGGTAAGGAACCCTGAGAAGGCGTCTTACCCCATTGTTTCCAGGTTTCTTTAGAAAGTGGGCTCTTTTACCCCATGTGTCCTCAGATTTATGTCCTGGAACCAAATTCCAAATCAGCAGCCACATGAAAAGTCCCCTCCTCTCTGGCGTGGAATTAAACTGTTAGACCTGCCTTTGTGACCAAAGCAATTGTAAAATGTGGGGGAGGAAATTGAAAGCCTGCCACCTTAGTCCACACAGCGTGTGCTGTCTCTGTGTGTGTGCACGTGTGTTTATGTGTGTGTTGAATGATCACATCTGTTCAAGGGAGGATGGTGAGGGGTGAGGGGCAGTCCTGGCAGGTACCAAGGGGACACTCAGAGACAGAAGGGCTGCAGATAGGCAGCCAGGCCAGAGGGGGGCAACAAGGGGCTGCCAGGAGTCAGACTAAACCCCGGAGGTGGAAGTGGAATGGCAGGAAGAGATGGGAATAGAGAGAGGGTCTGGCTGCCAGCTCTGTGGCACCCCCTCTCCTTCCCTCCCTCCCACTCTAACTCCCTCTCCCTCCCCACTCCCCATCACCCTCCCCTTTTGCTCCCTGTCCCCAGAATCCTTGGGAGCAAAGGGAGGCGGACAGGGACAGTCCACTCTGTGCTCTGCCCTGTCTGTTTAGTCTACGGAGGGCCCCAGGTTGGTTGGTGCTGCTCTGCTTCCCCCTGGTGGCCAAAGCTGGCAGCAGCGGCAGGAAACGGAGACTGGGATCCAGACCTTCACCTATGGGGTGATAAGAAAATGATCTGGCTGCAGCCAGGCTGTTGAGTGTGAGGGTCCGGGGGGGAGAGCTGACGATTGAAACAGAGAACACAATTTGCATACAGTGACTTGCCAACGTGCCCTGACTTGCCAACAAGGTGACAGTGCCTGACCCAAACCGTGATGTCTGTCTCCTGCACCCCAGCCAGGGGTAGAGATCATTCCCTGCCGAGCAATCCCTTTTCCTGTGGAAGACCACTCTTCACAGGGTCCTGGGCCTCCCCAGCTCAGCCTCAGGGACACAGCACATCTGCTTAGGGCAGCCATGGAAGGACATGGAAGGGTGTAACCATGCCCTTTCCAAAGAATGGGCACCCCAACTCCCTCTTCTACCCCACTCCAGTAACCCCATCCTCACCAGAGACCCCCGCCCTCCGCACGCCCCTAGAAGTCCTTGTCTTCTTACAGGACAGCCTCCAAAACTGCACTCCATGCCCCGGAGAAGTGTGACTATCACAGCCGGTTCTCCCAGGAACTCCATCTGGGAAGAAGTTGGGGTTCATCTACCACACCCGAGATGCCTGTAATTTGGATCCCACCAACATGTCCGTAGGTAAGATGTATCTGACTCCTGTGGAAGTCATGTGGAAAGGGAGGCCTGGGTTCGGGGTCCTTGGGTGGATCCAGAAGCAGAGGTAAGCTGGGAAGCCTCAGCCAGCCTCCTGAGCCGTCCTCTCAGATCTCTGCACACCTCTCACCCACAAGCTTTTACTCCACATAAACCCAGATGCCCTCATTCATGGCACAGAAAGCACACAAACTCTGGAGTCAGAGGGACTTGCGTTTGAATCCCAGCTCTGCCACTCATCAATCAGGCGACCTTGGGTACCTGTTTTCTCATCATAAACAAAGGGGGTAACCGGCCGGGCATGGCAGCTCACACCTGTAATCCCAGCACTTTGGGAGATTGAGGCGGGTAGATCACTTGAGCTCAGGAATTTGAGACCAGCCTGGCCAACATGGTGAAACCCCGTCTCTACCAAAATACAAAAATTAGCTGGGAATGGTGGCACGTGCCTGTAATCCCAGCTACCCGGGAGGCTGAGGCAGGAGAATTCCTTGAACCCGGGAGGTGGGAGGCAGAGGTTGCAGTGAGCCCAGATTGCACCACTGCACTGCAGCCTGGGCAACAGAGCGAGACTCCGTCTCAAATTAAAAAAAAAAAAAAAAAAGAGGGGGATGGTAACCATACTCACATCATAGTTTATTTATGCTGTTTCTCCTTGCTAGAATGAAAGTTCCCAAAAGGCAGGGATCTCTGTTTTGGTCACTGCTTTATCCTCCGTGCCCATCAGTGCCTGGCACATTCCTTTCCTTTGCAAAGGAAATAAATTATTTTACAAGTTTCACAATGGCCCTTTGAGGCAGGAACCTTATTATCATCCACTCATTCATTCATTTATTCAACAAATATTTAGTAAGTACCTACCATGTGCCAGGTACTGCTCTGTGTAGTGCCCGTAAATCATCACCGGGAGGCGGAGCTTGCAGTGAGCCAAGATTACGCCATTGCACTCCAGCCTGGGCGACAGAGCGAGACTTCGTCTCAAAAAAAAAAAAAAAAAGACAAAGACAGCCAGGTGTGGTGGCTCACGCCTGTAATCCTAGCCCTTTGGGATGCCGAGGCAGGCAGATTGCCTGAGCTCAGGAATTTGAGACCAGCCTGGGCAGCATGCTGAAACCTTGTCTATACTAAAATACAAAAGAAATTAGCTGGGCGTGGTGGCAGGCACCTGCAGTCCCAGCCACTCGGGAGGTTGAGACAGAAGAATTGCTCGAACCCAAGAGGCAGAGGTTGCACTGAGCCGAGATCATGCCACTGCACTCCAGCCTGGGAGACACAGCGAGACTCTGTCTCTAAAAAAAAAAAAAAAAAAGACAAAGATGATGCCCTTGAGCTTACATTCTAGTGGGGGGAGAGAGATAATAAGCAGTGAACATAATAGAATGTAAATTATATGGTGTGTTAAAAGGTGACAAGCTCTGTAGGAGGCAAAAAACAATAGGAAGAGGGATTGTGAGGACAGGAAGGTTGCAATTTTAAATAGGGTGGTTGGGTGAAAAGGGGCCATTTGGGCAAATACTTGAAGGAGGTGTGGGAGTTAGCTAAATGGAAAAGAGCTCCCAGAAAGAGGGACCAGTAAGTGCAAAGCCCTAGGGCCTGTGGCTGGCATGGAGTGGGCCTGGAGGAGAGGAGAGGAGGCCAGAGGTCGGGGGAGATCTGGCAGGACATTAAATGAGAAGGGAAGCCATGCAAGGTCTGAGGAGGGGACAGAATCTGACTTACATTTTAGAAGGATCGGTCTGTCTGCTGTGCTGAGAATAGACCACAGTTGGGCAAGGTCAGAAGTAGTGACAACAGGGAGGAGCTGTTGCAGAAATCCAGGTGAGAGCTCAGTCTGAGGACTGGGACCAGGTGGTAGCCATGAAGGTGAGGAGAAGTGGACCAAGGCCAGACGTATTCTGAAGGAAGAGCGAACAGGATTCTCTATGGATTGGATGGAAGGAGGTGGTAAAAGAAGAGGGGGTGCAGAGGATGCCTACAATGTTTTGTAGACAGTGACCCTGAGATCTAGAGAAGATGTAGTGTGAGGCCACACAGCTAGTCGGTGGGTGGGGGTGGAGGAGAGGAGGATGGGACCGGGGTGGCGGGAAGGTCCTCAGGTCTAGGACAGCATCTGGGAGAGGATAGGGGGAAGGACTCTGCCATAGCTGGTCACAAACCAGCCCCAGGGCAACTGAGCATCGATTTGATCAATGGCTTTTTCCTCTTCCCTTGAATTCCCCTATGATGGCCTTTTAATTGGGTCCATTTGTTCCAAGGCCATGGGCTGAGCTGAGCAGATGCCAGATGATATGCCTATTATTAAATAGATTAGGAAATGGCCCTACATCTTGGGCTGCCAGAAAAACCAGAATGACTGAACAGTGTCCCTGAGGAGTAACACGTGTATTGTGGAATACTGGATGTTTTGCAGAATCCCTTCCAGGCACCTTGCCTTTCCCATGCTGTCCCGGCATCTACAGAGTCCTTCTGACTTCCTTGCTCACCTGAAATGTGTCTCCTCCTCCAAGATTCACTTCAAATCCCCTCCTCGGTGAAGGAGCTGAAGGAGCGCGCTAATCACCACCCCTCCCCTCAGCCTGCCTGAGCTCCTGCCACAGAGAACTCACATCTGCCTGGCAAGAGATCCAACCCGAATTGGAGGGTCTGCCCTAGGGGACACTGTCCAAGTCAGGGTTGTCCAGGGAACAGGATTACCCAAAGAATATTTAAATAACAATCCCACTTCAGTTAAAAAAAAAAAAAGATGTCTCCATTTCCTGAGCTCGAGTCAAAAAGGGTGGCTGGGAGGCAGCAGAGAAGAGGAGTGAGTGTAAATTCCGTGTGATGGGAATGAGTGGCAATTTAAATTCGACTGGAGAAAAAGAAAACTTTCATGTCAGTATCAAACTTAGACCATTTTTAAAAATCCATTTCTTCCATTTTAGACATTATATATTGGTTTCCTTTTGTGAAATGAGGCTTTAGTTCTCTTCCTTCTCTCATTCTCCCACTGCAATTTTTGATTAAATATTCAGTGCTTCTATTTTTATGACGTCAAAAGTATTGCTCACAGTGACATCTTAGGGCATTCTATGTTTATATTTTCTTTCTTGCATAACTTTTTGTTTTTCCTGGAGTTAATAACTGCCTCACTGTACATTCCTAAGAAAGACATATTCTAAGGACAAAGAGAACGAACTCTAAAGAAATCTGAAGCAGTCTCTGTAATCATATTGCAAGTACAGTTAACCCTGAACATCATGGGCTTGAACTGCATGGGTCTACATATATGCAGAGTTTCTTCTGCCTCTGCCACCCCAGAGATAGCAAGACCAATCCCCACCTTCCACCTTTTCCTCAGCCTACTCAGTGTGAAGATGAGAGGGATGAAGAACTTCACGATGATCCACCTCCACTTAATGAGCAGTAAACATATTTTCTCTTCCTCATGTTTTCTTAATAACATTTTCTTTTCTCTAGCTTAATTTATTATAAGACTATAGTATATGATACATGCAACATACAAAATATGTGTTAATCAACTATTTATATTTTCGGTAAGGCTTTGATCAACAGTAGAATATTGCTAGTTAGGTTTTGGGGGAGTCAAAAGTTATATGTGGATTTTCAACTGCATGAGGGGTTGACATCCCTAACCCCTGCGTTGTTCAAGGGTCAACTTTAATACGATTGATGGTGTTAGTTTGAAACTATTACATATAGTAGGATATAATGAAAATGTAATTATGTTAATGTCACTGGAAACCAAAATTTTCAACATAAGAGAAAAGAGATACGAATATAAAATCAAAGAAGAAAAAACTACTATCAGTATAGTCTTGGATTTGGAAACATCTGTATAAACTCATGATGCCTTTTTCTCTTTAAAAAGTATTTCCTATTTCTAACTTCTAAAAAGGCCTGGAAACAATAACTAGCCCAGTGATACTGAGCACCTCTAGTACCCGCTTCAAAGGCTCTAAATGTATTTCCTATTAAAAGGAACAAGGGCTTCTTGGAGAAATGGCTGATTCCGGGTTTGTGGCAGGAAATGCATAAGATGGGTTCAGAATATTGTGTCATACAAAAAGCAAGTTGGCTCACGCTTGTAATCCCAGCACTTTGGGAGGCCAAGGCGGGCGGATCACGAGGTCAGGAGATCGAGACCACGGTGAAACCCCGTCTCTACTAAAAATACAAAAAAAAAAATTAGCCGGGCATGGTGGCGGGCGCCTGTAGTCCCAGCTACTCGGAGAGGCTGAGGCAGGAGAATGGCGTGAACCCGGGAGGCGGAGCTTGCAGTGAGCTGAGATCGCGCCACTGCACTCCAGCCTGGGTGACAGAGCGAGACTCCGTCTCAAAAAAAAAAAAAAAGCAAGTTGTCGGCACTACTAATGTTGTTTTTAAAGGACATAAAAACCAACTTGAGGACTGTGCTGCACAAAGGTGGGGTATTTTTAAGTATCAAAAAGAATAATGCCTACAATGGAATGAAACATACAAATCTGAAACTCGTGTTTCAATCTATGAGTTTACAATGACACTAAGAGCAAACAAACAAGCAAACGTGTAGGTCTGTTCTGTAGGTTGGTAGCTTATCAATGTATTATTCTGAAAGGCAGGTTAAAAGGAAAAGAATCTGTCTTTCCTATACAAACTGTATTTCAGAGTAACCAAATAGACACTGAGGAAAATTCTTCTTTACTGAACTCCAGCCAATAAATGAAGAAGGTATCACAGAATTAAATGTCATCATTTTGCATGCCCTAATCGATTAATGCCTGTAGGCCTGGGGTGTCCAATGTGGCAGCCACTACCCACAAGTGCCTACTGAACATTTGAAATGTGGCTTATCTGAATTGATATGTGGTATAAGTGTAAAATACACACTAGATTTTTGAAGACAATACAGAAAAGAAAGATTGTAAAATATGTTGGTTTTTATATAATATTTTTGATATAACAGATAAAATATTATTTAAATTAATCTCAGTATTTCTGATTACTTTTTTAATGTGCTTACTTTAACATTAAAAAATATACCTATGCTTTGCTTTCTATTTTTTTTGGGGTCATGTCCTCTCCTGACCGTTCCCCCGCGCTAAAAGGTTGGTCAGCCCTAGATGGAGTCTCCCTCTGTCCCCTAGTCCGGAGTGCAGTGGCACGATCTCTCCCGGGTTCAAGCAATTTTTCTGCCTCAGCCTCCCGTGTAGCTGGGACTACAGGCGTGTGCCACCACACCCAGCTAATTTTTACACTTGATCTTAGCCAAAAGGCCGAGAAGCGATACACCCAGCTAATTTTTGTTTGTTTGATTTTTGGTGTTTGTTGTTGTTGTTGTTGTTGTTGTTGTTGTTGTTTTGATTTAGAGTCTTGCTCTTGTCATCGAGGCTGGAGTGCACTGGTGCAATCTAGGCTCACCACAACTTCCACTTTCTGAGTTCAAGTGATTCTCCTGCCTCAGCCTCCTGAGTAGCTGGGACTACAGGCGTGTGTCACCATGCCCAGCTAGTTTTTGTATAATTTTCAGTGGAGACAAGGTTTCACTATGTTGGCCAGGCTGATCTTGAACTCCTGATCTTGTGATCCGCCTGCCTTGGCCTCCAAAGTGCTGGGATTACAGGTGTGAGCCACCGCGCCTGGCTATTTTATTCTGTTTTTTTAGAGACAGGGTCTCACTATGTTGCCCAGGCTGCTCTTGAACTCCTGGGCTCAAGCGATCCTCCTGCCTTGGCCTCTAAGTGCTGGAATTACAGGCATGAGCCACCATGCCTGGCCCTGAAGTTTTCTTAAAGGTCTTTCTACATAAAAACTCCCCTGTTCTGTTTTAACAACCATGGTTTATTTAACCAGTTCCCTATGAATAGACAGGTCATTTCCAATATTTCAGTATTGATATGTTGATTTCTTAAAGAGCTGAAATAAATGAAAACACCAACTTTTTCTTCATTAGAACATAGTTTAAACTATGTACTAAACAATGTCTGCTTGAATCTCAGATTTAGTAAATCTGTTTTAAAATGGACAGGGATCTGTTGGTACCAAGTGAAAGAATTGCCCCACTCCCAAGGGTTGACTCACATTAACTTGGCTTTTTTTAAATTTTATTTTATTTTATTTTATTTTATTTTATTTTTATTATTTTATTTTATTTTATTCTATTTTGCAATGGAGTTTCGCTCTTGTTGCCCAGGCTAGAGTGCAATGGCGCAGTCTCAGCTCACTGCAGCCTCCGCCTTCTGGTTTCAAGCGATTCTCTAGCCTCAGCCTCCCCAGTAGCTGGGATTACAGGCACCAGCCACCACGCCTGGCTAATTTTTTGTGTGTGTTTTCAGTAGAGACGGGGTTTCGCCATGTTGGCCAGGCTGTTCTTGAACTCCTGGCCTCAGGTGACCCGCCTACCTCGGCCTCCTAAAGTGCTGGGATTACAGGCGTGAGCCACCGTGCCCAGCCTAACTTGGCTTTTTGTTCCTTGTGTTGATTTCATTACCCTCTCAGTGTCCCTACAGTCCCAAGGGCAGCAGACAGTGTTGCAGAGGTCACAGGGCTCCACAGGTAGTGTGAGCAGCAGATCTCTGTGGACTATCACCTCCTCTGACATAGGCATTATGCTCCTTTTAATGCCGCCAGAAAGTATGTTAACATTTATAGCCAAGAGTGGTGGCTCACGCTTGTAATCCCAGCACCTTGGGAACCCGAAGCAGGTGGATCACAAGGTCAGGAGTTCAAGATCAGCCTGGCCAACATGGTGAAACCCCGTCTCTGCTAAAAATACAAAAAATTAGCCGGGCGTGGTGGAATGCTCCTGTAATCCCAGCTACTCGGGAGGCTGAGGCAGGAGAATTGCTTGAACCCAGGAGGCGGAGGTTGCAGTGAGCCAAGATCGTGCCATTGCACTCCAGCCTGGGCGACAGAGAAAGACTCCATTTTGAAAATAAATAAATAAATAAATAAACAAACATTTGTACCAGGAGCAGCTCTGGTGGGCATGGGTCTGGTAGGAGGGAGCTAAATGGAGTGTCCCATCAGTGTGCTTAGAGGCAAGAGAGGAATCCAGAGCCCTGACTAAGAGCTGCCAGGGCAGGATTCCTGGCTCATGAATTTGTGAATCAACACTTGGTTGGGCAGCCGGAATGTGGTGGGAATGAGAAAGAGGCAAATTCCAGGAAGAGGTTCTCCTGTTCAGAACAAGGGCTAGCCATGGCTGGTGGACTGACAGGGCAAAGGGGAGTCATGTGGGGGCTCCTGGACCTCAGGAAGGAGGCTGGGGTCTTAGGACTACGGCTGGGGCTAAAAGAGCAGCCCCGGCCCTGAGAAGAGGCCACAGGGACACCAAGGCCAGGGGCTGACAGGGGGAGGGGGATATCTAAGAAGTTGTTGGAAATGCCAGATATGGCTCATTCAGTGCGGGATCTTGCTGGGCACCTGCCAGCTGCTAAGGCTTCTGAGGCCATGGCTGAAGCTGGGAGGGAGAGGAACAGGAGGAGGCAAATTAGCTGCCGGATACAGTTTAACCAAGGGCTCCTTGACCTCTCTTGGGGCCAGTGGGGATGGGGCCTGGCTCCCAGGCCCAGCTCTGAGCCTGTGGCCTCCCTCCTTCTTCCAGGCCCATCTTCCCTTGGCCTCAGTGACATGGCACTGAACTGCTCCTTTTCTTACTGCTCTGGCTGCCCCCCTACAGTTCCACTCCTGGGCATCTCTTCCCTCCTTTAACTGATGGCTCCATCTTAAAGAGAGTAGAAGTGACTTCACCCACCCTATGGCCTAGAGGCCCAAACATGAAGCTCCTGGGCAACAGGATTTGGTTTTATTAAAGAGCTGCCAAGTTCCTCTGCCTTGGTGTGAGTATGGGGATCAGGCCGCCTGGCTAAGCTGGTCAGAGGGAGCATTTCCAGAGGTCAGAGCACAGTCTCCATGGAAACCAGGGCTCTGCATACCCAGGAGGACCCAGGGACAGCAGGAGGACCAGTGAGAAAGATGGAGTGCTGAGGAGAGGACACTGGGGTGCAGGCAGGGCCATCAGGTTGAAACCCACCCCCACTTCCCCAACTCCTACACAGAGTCCCTCCTCCACCCAGCTTGGAGAACCAGAGCTCAGCCTACAGGGAACAGACAGGACTCGTTTCGTCCTGCAGCAGATGCTGTGCCTCCTACGCCCCTCCTGGGCCTCAGGAAGGGGGCTGGGGGTTATAGGGCTATGGCTGGGGCTGAAAGAGCAGCCCCAGCCCTGAGAGGAGGCCACAGAGACACCAAGGCTGGGGATTGCCTGTGCCACTTAGCACTCTCATCCCCACACCTCTGCAGCTTCTCACTGTGGGACCCTGGGTTTCTGCCCTGGGGTTTCTCTGGCCTTTGGAGCACACTTGGCCAGAAGTGCCAGAAAGTTTGAGGATCAGCCTTTAACCAATGACAGCTAGAGTTGGTGACCAACTGCTCCACTTTCCTTGCCTTTTGGGTGGGACCTCCCTGTGGGAGGTTCTGCGCAGTCTCCCACAGGTTCCCCACAGGACTGACCCACAGAGATGACCTGCTCGGCAGCCACCATGGCTTGCTTCTTTTCCCTGGATCACCTCTGAAATAAATGATTTGTACTTAAATGTTTGCCCCAGGCCGGGCGCGGTGGCTCACGCTTGTAATCCCAGCACTTTGGGAGGCCGAGGCGGGCGGATCACGAGGTCAAGAGATCGAGACCACGGTGAAACCCCGTCTCTACTAAAAAAAAATACAAAAAATTAGCCGGGCGTGGTGGCGGGCGCCTGTAGTCCCAGCTACTCGGAGAGGCTGAGGCAGGAGAATGGCGTGAACCCGGGAGGCGGAGCTTGCAGTGAGCCGAGATCGCGTCACTGCACTCCAGCCTGGGTGACAGAGCGAGACTCCGTCTCGCTGTGACAACAACAAAAAAAAATGTTTGCCCCAGGATCAGCTTCTGGAGGAACCCAGACTGAGAATCCCCTCTCTCTCCCTCACATTCGCATCCAATCTGCCTGATTCTGCTGATTCTACCTCCTTAAAAAGCCCTCAAGGCCAGGTGTGGTGGCTCACGCCTGTAATGCCACCACTCTGGGAAGCTGAGGTGGGAGGATCACTTGAGCCCAGGAGTTCAAGACCAGCCTGGGCAACACGGCAAAAGCCTCTCTCTACCAAAAAAAAAAAAAAAAAAAAAAAAAAATTAGCCAGCCATGGTGGCATGCATCTGTAGTCCCAGCTACTTCTCGGGAGGCTGAGGTGGGAGGATCACTGGAGCCTGGAAGGCAGAGGTTGCAGTGAGCAGAGACTGTGACACTGCACTCCAGCCTGGGCAACAGAGCCAGACCTCCATCTCAAAAAAAAAAGAAAGTTCTCAAATCCACCTTCCAATCATCTCCCATATATCACCCCTCCTCCATCCCCACTGCCCTGGCCACCTGCCTGGACTACTGGCCCAGCCTCCTCACCAACCCACTGCCTCTGCACAGCAGCCAGCATAAGTCAGCTTTCTAAAACACAACTCTGGGCATCTCCCCAGCTCCCACCCTGCTTAAATCCTACCATGGTTCCCATTGCCCTCAAGATAAACCAAGCTTCCCAGCCTGGCATCAAGACCCTGAAATGGCTGGTCCCTGCCCTCTCTACAGCTCTCTTATGCCACTCCCCTCTTCCACTGGACTCTCCAGTAGGGCTGAACGTCTTGAGGTTCTCAGAGTTGGCAATGATCAACCCCACCTCCTGGTCTTCACAAGCTGTCCCCTCTTGCAAACAGGAACATCTTCCTCCTACTTTACCCAAACAACTCTAGTTGTTCTTGAACACAGCCTAAGACACAACTTGTGCCTTAACCACCCCTGTTCTCCCTGCTCTAGGGCTGGGCGGGCTGGGGGTCCCTCAGTGCTCCTAGGTATCTTCATGTCTCTCTGGCCCAATGCCCACCAGGTTCTGGTCTGTTCTCCTCCACACTGGGCATTTCTGAAGGACACTAGCCATGAGCAACTCATCTTTTTTCTTCCCCGGGCCTAGGCACATAGCAGGTGCCAGAGAATAAATGAGTGATGATGATGACTTTAAATCTCCAAAGAATTATGCCCCGGAAAAACTCCTTGGCCGGTGGAGGAGAAGTGTGAAGAAAAACACCACCAGGCCAGAGTGATCAGGGTGTTACAAAGGCCAACACTTGGACTTGGGAGCCCAGAGGAGGCCTCAGCCCTCTGACTGGCAGGGAGGGAGCCAGAGAAGGCTTTGGAGGGGAGGTGCCTCCTTTGCGTGCTGGCCCTGCCCGTCCTCTTTGTCTTTGCAGAGTGTGCTAGGGAGTTGGGGAGTCAGGAGGGAAATAGAAAGTAGCATAGATCCCACACAATCTCACCCCTTCCTTTTCCTCAAAGGTGACCTCTACCTTGGTGGTCATTCTTACACATGCCTTTGTATGGTTTCTACATTATTGTATAGAAATATACAATAATTAAAACTTTACGTGCATAGTCTCATACTGTGTGTATCCTATATATTTCTTTTTTGGTCACATTATGCTTGTGTGATTTTAGCCTTCTTGATGTGTGTTGCTCAAGTTTATTTTTTGTCTGCTGTATAGTATTCCATTTAAGAACATACAGTCACTTTTACTGTTAGAATATAATTCATTCCTATAATCCCAGCACTTTGGGAGGTCAAGGCAGGTGGATCACGAGGTCAAGAGATCGAGACCATCCTGGCCAACGTGGTGAAACCCCATCTCTACTAAAAATACAAAAATTGCCTGTAGTTCCAGCTACTTGGGAGGCTGAGGCAGGAGAATCGCTTGAATCCGGGAGGCAGAGGTTGCAGTGAGCTGAGATTGTGCCACTGCACTCCAGCCTGGTGACAGAGAGAGACTCCGACAAAAAAAAGAATATATTTCTGATAACAAATTTGTGAATAGTGAAAGCTTATATTCCCAGAAACTTAAAAAGGAAAAATGTGTCACCAGCTCATCCTAAGACCCTAATTTTCCCCAAATGCCATTAAAATTTTTTAAACTATTAACACTCAGCAACGATTACTGCATAGTATAAAACTACACTATCAAATATGATATCTGTTAGTCACACGAGGCTATTTACATTTAAATGTAAATTAACTTGGAGTTAAAAATTCCATTCCTCCATTGCCCTAGACGTATTTCTACATGTGGCCAGAGGCTACCCTACTGGACAGCAGATATAGGATATTTCCATCATCACAGAAAGTTCTAAAGCATTTAAAACACTGACTACTTCATTATCTAATACTGAATGTGCTGTGTTTTCTCACTCACAGAAGCGCTCCCACATATGGGGGGTGAGGATCAGTCTAACATCTCTCACATAAGCCAAGCTTACATCTTTCACTGTCCAGCCCTCCCAATGAGCTTTGTCACATCCACATTTTCTTCTAATAATAAATAGGCTTTTCTAGGTCTTTCAGGCTCAACTACTTTCTTCTCAGGCCTTTCCACTTTCTTAGAAGACAACTATACTTAACAATGAAGGGAAGAGGCTGGCATGGTGGCTAACGCCTGTAATCTCAGCACTTTAGGAGGCCGAAGCGGGTGGATCGCCTGAGGTCAGGAGTTTGAGACCAGCCTGGCCAACATGGTGAAACCCTGTCTCTACTAAAAATACAAAAATTAGCTGGCGTGGTGATGGGTGCCTGTAATCCCAGCTACTTGGGAGGCTGAGGCAGGAGAATCACTTCAACCCGGGAGGCGGAGGTTGCAGTGAGCAGAGATCATGCCATTGCACTCCAGCCTGGGCAACAGAGAGAGACTCCATCTCAAAATAAATAAATAAATAAATATAAAAAGATACAGTGCTGTGATGTACATCCTTATACATGTGCAGGGGTTTCTCCTGATTATATGCCTTGAAGTGGAATGGTTCAGTTTTAAACTATGCATTTTCACTTTTACTAGATATTGACAGATCGTTCTTCAACTTGGTTGTGTTCCCAGCAGTATGTAAAAATTCCTGTCAATTCAAACAAAGTTTGTTTGGTTTCAACCAAATAATTGGTTTCAACGTTTACTGAATAACCAATTATTGGTTGAAACCAAACCAATTTTGTTTTAATTGAGCAGAATCAGCAGAATCAGGAGCACTTCTGTATGTGAGAAAACGCAGCACATTCAGTGTTAGATAATGAAGTAGTCAGTGTTTTAAGTGCTTTAGAACTTCCTGTGATGACGGAAATATCCTATATCTGCTGTCCAGTAGGGTACCCTCTGGCCACATGTAGAAATGTGTCTAGGGCAATGGAGGAATGGAATTGGTTTCAACCAAACCAATTATCAAACTTTAAAAAGTTTGGTAATCAGATATGCATGAAATGGTATCATTTCATTTGGTTTTAATTTAGATTTCCCTGGCTGGTAGTGAGGTTGAACGTATTTTCTTATGTGTATTGGCCATAATTGCTTTCTTTTCTGCGAAATGCCTGTTCATGTCTTTCAATCATTTTTCTGTTAGGTTGTTTAGCTTTTTCCTATTGACATGTAGGAGTTATTTTTATATACTGGATAATAATCCTTTGTTATATGCATTGCAATAATCTCCAGTCTGTAGTCCGTCTTCTTGCTTTTTTCTTTTTTTAGTGTTTTTGTACAAACATAACTTTTTTATTACTCTGAGCTTATTAACATTTTCCTTTACAATTTTCTTTGTTTTTGCTGTTGCTGTTTAAAAAATTGTCCCTTAATCCTGGCAGATAGTAGAAATCCAACATTTGCTGAACGAAAGGAGAACAAGGAGAATGAGTGCCATCCCCAGGGAGAACGTGCAGAGTGAGCAAGAAGAGGGTGGGACAGAACCCCGGGGAGGACAGAGACAGAGCTACCTAGGGAAGAGCGTGAAGTGGCGGAAGAACCAGGAAGGGAGCTGTACAGGCCACATGGGGAATTTTGAAAGTGTCCGGGGGAGTGACTAAGATGTGTGCATTGCTTCAGAGACATGGAGGTCACTGGATAGGTGGGCAGGGCACTGCAGAGAAGAGTCCGAGAATTGTCACCTCTCCCAAGAACGTTGACAGTGAAGGGAAGACCTTTCCTGTCTTGGGGCCTCAGTGTACTTTCTGCCTAGGATTCTCTTCCCCTTACCTTCACCTGGCTAAGTCTAACTCCTTCTCCTGGTTCAGCTTAAATGTCTCTTCCTCTGGGAAGCCTTCCCTGACTCTCAATTTAAATTAGATGGCCTCTTTCCCCATGATAGTCTTTCATCCAGTTCTTGACTTTTCCTTCTTAGCAGTTAACACAATACGCAACTATGTATGAAATTTGCATGACTATTTGTTTAATGTCCGTGTTACCCACTAGATTACCAACTCCACAAGGCCCCACTGTCTGGACCTGGACTGTTGTTCCAGTGCACCCTCGTGCCTAGCACACAACCTGGCACAGTAATTGTTGAATAAAAAGCCACAATGGGGGCTGAGAGGAGGAGCTGGTTTGTATCTGGGGACAGCAGATCTGGGAGGTTTCAGAAATGAGGGAATCAGAGGTCCCTGTCCACCAGCCAGATTTTAGGCGATAAAAGGGAAAAAAGGAAGGAGAGTGACAGTCAGGAGGAACACTGACATTGATGAGACACCAACTGTGTACCAGGCACTGTCCTGACACCATCCCGAGCATCACTGCCATCCCCACTCCCATCTTCAGTGTGATGTCCCACTAGCTGGGTGAACTGGAGCAAGCTAATCTCCCTGAGCCTCAGTTTCCTCATCAGTAAAATGGACTGGTAACACCAAGCTCCTGGGATTGTTATGAAGAGGAGGAAGCAGGGTATGGTGTGGAAAGTGTTACAAACCCACGCTTCAGGGGTACTTGGGCTCTGGAGTCAGACCACCTGGCTTCAAATCTCAGGTCTGCCACTTAACCAGCTGTGTGACCTTGAACAAGTCACTTCATTTCTGTGCCTCAGTTTCCCCACCTGTAAAATAGGAGTAATAATACCTCTGGAATTGCTATGAGGATTAAATGAGGTATGCATTAAAACACCTTAGCACAGTGCTTGGCACATAGTAGGTGCTCAAGGAAATAATAATTAAAATTATTCCTCCCTCCTCCCCACTATCCCAGAACTGCGGAATGTCAGAGCTGGAAAGATGGGAGAAATCACCATTTGATACCCACCCCCCCACACACACACATATCAATACAAAGAGGGAAACTGAGGCCAGCGAAGGGTAAAGTCGTGAAGGATTCTGGACTGGAGTCCACCGGTCCCAGGTCCCAGCCCAGGAGCAGTCCCCAGAGGCCTGCAGCCTCTTCCAGACATCACCTCCCCTTCATCCCACGAGGGCGGGCCGCCGAGTCCGGGCTGGGCGGGACTCCAGCGGTGCCGAGGCCGCTTGGCCACAGCCCCTCCCTGCCGCTTTGCTCTGGCTCCGCTGGGTCCCAGGGACGCTGGGGCCGGAGCTGCTGCCGCGGTCTACACCGTCCTCTCGTTTGACGGGTTCGCCTCCCAGCAGCGCCTGGGCGAGTGACATCTGGGCCGGACCGGCTGGTGCTGCGCGGCGCAGGTAAGGGCGTGCGCGGGCGGGGACAGAGAGGCAAGGGGTGCCGGGGCGCCGGGATACAGGGAGGCCTGCCCACTCCAGGGTCGCGGCCAGTCAGGGCGGGTGCCGGGGATGAGTCCCTACGTGTGTGTAGTGTGGGCAATGTGTAAATGATTACTGTGAGCGCGATCTGCACTCCAGCCTGGGAGACAGAGCAAGACTCCGTCTAAAAAAAAAAAAAAATTACTGTGAGCAATAGGTTAATAGGTTGTATGCGGTTAGTGTGCGGTATGTGCAAGGTGTGACCCGTGGATCATGATGTGTGTCTGCCTGCAAGAAGTGTGCATTGCAACTCTCTGTAGCTCTAAGTGACTGTGCTGGGGTAACACAGGGATCCACGGTGCACGTACACTCTGTGGCGGGAGCCGTGGCAGGGTGGTGCACTGGGTGTGCGTTGTGTGAATTGTGAGGTGTGTGTTTTGTGTGGCACATCCATGGCCCCTGTGGTGTGTTGAGCCAGGTGATGGAAGGTGGGACACATTTGTGCAGGAGTGACACTGACAGAATGTTTTCCGTGGTGGCTCTGCCTTTTCCACCCAGTGCCCCGGAGGGCTTGGGAGAATGAAAGCTCACCCGGATCTGGGTGGAGAAAGTATGACAGGTCCCAGGCTCACCCTCTCACACACAAACACATGCACACACAAGAGAAGCTGCTCCGAAATCTCATTTTTTTATCTTCCAAAATTCCTGTGGATTTTGCATTCTTCTATAATATTTCTGCATTTGTTTTAATGTAAAAATACTGTTCTGATAAATTACCATCCAATGAGTTGGCTCAAGTCTTGGAGGTAAGCTGAGTTTATCTTGTGGTGGGAATCCCCTGCTTGTCTCCCAAACTGAGATGCAAGGACTTGGACTCAGCAGGAGTGAGGCGGTGATGTTGGGTATGTGGTGTGTGCTGCAGGGCAGGGTCGGGGGGAGTTGTTTTGGTCACTCCTAGGGCAGGGGCAGGAGAGCTGGGCTTCTGAGTAGGAACCCTGACCATCAATGAAGTTCTTGCCTCTTCTCCACTGCCTGGGCAAGAAGAGGCTGCAGGACCTTGGGGACCACAAAGAAGGGGGTTCCCCTAGCAGGCTGCCTCCTGAGACAGTTAGGTGGTTGTGTCATCCAAGCTTGGTTCAAATTTGATTTAAGCAAATGCAGAAATATTAGGCTTCAAAAGGGCTCTGGCACTTTATCTGCAGAACTTTGGGCAAAACCTCACTGTGTCTCAGTTTCTTCCTTTGTAAAATGTAGATGTGGATAGTATTTGCCTCATAGGTTATTTTTAGGACTGCCTGAGTGCCTGGATATTAAGTGGCTGGCACAATCTTTGATACATAGAAATCTTAACAGCTGGTGACAAAACTGTGATGATAGTAATGGCGACCCCCACACAACTGGGTCCCTACCCACCCCAGGAACTCTCAGTTTTCACAGAGGCAATGATTCCAATAAGCTGTGTGGGTAGGAATCAGAGAGTCCCTATTTCAGTATGTCTGGGGGATCCTTTCCCATTCCCAGACCGAATCCTTGTTGAATTCTCAGTGACCACCTGCTTCCTGGGAAGATGCAGTCTGGGAGAGGACAATGCAGGTCTCTGTCAAAGCCTGGGATGGAGCGTGGGAGAGAGGTTGGGGGAGAAATGCAGGGGCAGCCACGAGCTTGGATGGAGGCTTCTCAGTCCTGACAAACCCTGGAGGAACCGAAAAATGCTGGCCTTGTGTATGTGTGCGTTTGGGAACTGGCAGGGGCAGGGGCCTGGGGTGCCCTCTGCCTGGAATGAGGAAAGTCCAGTACAGGATCAGGAATATTTGGTCCCTGGACCAAGACAGGCCCTGAGAGCTGAAAGGGAGGCTGTGAGGTCAGCACTGAGCTGCAAGAGGAAACGGACCAGGAGGCCCCCCTCAGGCTGAGCCTTGTTTCTGGGGCTAAATCGTTTGCATTGGCAGAGCAAGTGCCTCTGTTCCTGTTGACTTCATTGAGTCAGTTTAGAGGAGTTGCCCGGAAGCCTTGGAGGACAAGGGGACATAAAAGGCAGTGTTGGGAGCTGTGGAAACATCTGGGGAGGGCACCTAAATATATCTCATGGTGACGGGGTGCCATGATGGGCCAGTGCAAGCTTGGGCACGGCAGAGGCAAGCCACTGTTCCCACTGTCCCCTAACAGGGAGTACTGCTGCCCCAGAGGCCCTGAGAGCTTCTCTGGAAGGTCTGGACAGAGCCCTCCTGGGGAGAAGGAGGCCTGGCCCAGCCCTGACTTGCTGAGTGATAAGGCCAGCTCTCTTCTTAGCTGTCAGGGAGGTGGGACCAAGTGATGCTGGCGTCACTTCTGGTCCTGATTTCCTTTAATCCCCAATTCTGGCTATAACTGTTTATAATTCCACACCCCTAGCCCTAAGAGTCTATAATTACTCAAACATTCTAGAAGTCTACAATTCAAACTCCAACTTTGTACACTCCAGAGCTGTAACATTCCCCAATTCTGGCTCCAATGTTGGAGGATTCTGGCCCTGGCTTTGGCAGTCTGACTCTTGCAAACTTATAAACTCCCAAGAAAGAGGTTACTTCAGCAGAATCATGTGAGAAGCCCCAGAAAAGGTCTCCTCCCTGCCTAAGCCAGCCTGGAGTGGAGGCAGGTGCCTGGTAAAATGGCCATATGCTCTCTGGGGTGGATGACAGTGAACCCAGAGGCCCCTCCTCATCAGAGCAGCAGAGGTGCTGGGAGTACCTCACAGCTCTCAGGGGACAGTAGCCCTAGAGCAGAGAAAGGTTCACATCTTGGATTGTAGGCACCCCTCATGATGAGGGAATTGTGGAGTCACTGGGCACCTTGCAAGGCCATCAAGAGGAAGGAGAGAGAGAACAGGAAATGGGGCTGAAGAGACCTCAAAGGCAAACCTCGTTCTCTCTGAGAGACCTCAGGTTATAGAAAAGACTCCTGTGGAGCCAGCAGGAGCAGCACCGTTGATGCACAGCCATGTCTGAACTCAGCATAGGCTGGGGGGTGGAGAGCTCCAAAATTCACAGTGATTAGCTTAAAACCTTTCCTTGAGCTGGTGACAAGCAGGACTGGTAGCTGACTGGGCAAGTTGGGGACAATCCTCCCATAGAAACCTTTGCCTACTTTCTGTGAGTATTCTGACCAGGACTTATGTGGGACGGCTGAAGAATGTGAGCCAGACAAACCATCTGTGTTCTTGGGGAAACCTGTTAGCTTCTCTGGGAGGGGCAAAGGAAGGGCTTGGGCATCCAAGGACTCAGGTTTTCCTCTCCCATCTCTTTTCTGGTTCTGAAAGCTCTTCACATGCAACTTGCTGCTGAGCTAAGCTAGAGCCCTATGTACGCTGGCTGGAAGTGGGTGCATGCATGTGATGGTGCCTGCGTGCCTGCTGTGGGTGGTGTGTTCCCAAGTGTGGCAGGTGCCAGGGCACGTGTGCATATGTATGTGTGAACCTGCATGAGTTATGTGGAGCTGTGTCCGGGGCTGGGTGTGCTGTGCATGCACCAGTGCAGAATTGCACCCACGGGCATGTGCTCCTTACAACTCTGTTAGGTCTCTGTGGCCTCTCTGTGCTTTCCTATGATGGATGGCAAACAGCAGACCCCAGACTCTGGACAGAATGAGGGGCTCAGGTTGCAGAGAGGGAAAACCTCTGCAGCTCAGCAAGAAGGCCTAGCTCTGGCCAGACGCGGTGTCTCACGTTTGTAATCCCAAAACTTTGGGAGGCTGAGGGAGGAGGATCGATTGAGACCAGGAGTTCGATACCAGCCTGTGCAAACTAGAAAGGCCCTGTCTCTACAAAAAAATACAAATTTAGCCAGGTGTAGTAGCTTATGCCTGTAGTGCCAACTACTTGGGAGGCTGAGGAGGATCATTCGAGCCCAGGAGGTCAAGGCTGTAGTGAGCTGTGTGTTTGCACCACTGCACTCCAGTCTGGGTGACAGAGTGAGACCCTGTCTGGAAAAAAAAAAAAAAAGATGTCCAGTCTCCTCCTGTCTAAGGAGACCACCAACCATGCTTCCTGCAAGCTTGAAGTGGGCCAACTCTTTTTAGGATCTGATCTGAATCCCAGAGGGACCACATCTCCTCCTACGGACCAGGGCTAGGCAGCCTCCTGTTTCAGTCAAGAGGGCTGAAGGTAGTGCTTTCCCTCCTGACTCCTGGGAGCAGCAAGGAGCCAATGGGCGGTGGCCAGGGATGTGCACGAGACCATTGCTGCCTGCCAGGGGCCTCATTACAGGCTACAGAGACCCTTCTCAGCCCTTGACTCATGTGGATCGGAACAGCTCCATTCCACAGCTGAGAAAACCAAGGTTCAGGAAGCGGTAAGACCCACCCAAGGGAGTAGCCAGTACTGAGCTGTGAGCCCAGCCCAGAGCCAGGAAGGAAGACACTAGGACTAAGCTAGCAGTGGCTGCCTGGGGGCAGGGCCTCCGGGGGTAGGACGCCAAGGTCAGCCTGGCCAGCTAGTGGTGAGCATCACCCAGCAAGGGCATGTGGGGTGTAAACTGTTAAGCACCTGATTTATTGTAAAGGACCTGGGGGCTTCCTGCTGGTGACTGAGTGCAGGAGGGTGGCTGTGGAGGGGTCAGTGCCCACAGGCAACATAGGGTCTGAGGGGCTTCAACCTTGGGCACTCCTCCCCTCCCCGTGAGGAGCCTACACCCTGGGCTGAGCTAGGAGAGCCTGCGCCTGAAAGTTATCCCCTAAGGCTTCCTCCTCATCTTATGTAACTGCTTTTATTCCTGGGGAAAATCAAGAGCCTGGGAACCCCACAAATCTCCCGTGGCATCTGGGACAGTTTGAGATTACGATAAGGATTTCGGAGACTGGGAAAACAAGGCCTGTGGACTAGGGGTTTGCGGGGCTGCCCAGGAGTGGCATGTGTGTGGAGCACATGCAGAGGCACGGGCCTGGGCAAACAGGTATGTGAACAGGTGTACACACTCCAGAGCCACTCACAGAAACACACACACACTTGGGCACAGTTCTAAACACTTGTGCCTTGTGAATGCATGTGCATCTTCCAGCACAGGCACACATGGCTGACAAGCCCCCAGGCAGACACTGTGCACCCAGCATTGTCCTCCCCCAGCCTGGGGGCCTGACTGGGGTTGGTGGCCCTTAAGGCTACCTCAGGGCTATGCCTCTGCCTCCCAGAACAAGCTTTCCCAGGCCTCCCAGCCTTGTCTCTTTCCCGTCTCTCCCCCCCACACCTTCTTACCACAAGGACAGAGGAGGGGCCCTTCCTGTCAGCTGGCTGGGAGCAGAGGTGGCTTTGTCTTTTCAGAAGAACTGGTTCTGTGGAATTTGTGCTTATTTCCCATCAAGGATCAAGGACCTGCTCTGGGGCTACCTCAGGGCCCCACAGGATGAGGGGCTGGTTTTCAGATGAGTTTTCTGCTTGCCTGTCATCTGGATAGTGTCTAAAAATTTGAAAACTGCCTTCCTGTCAGTGTCTTGCTCATTCTTCATGACACTCCTGATATGTAAGTGCCTTCACTTCCTCTATTTGGCAGATGAGGGAGCTGAGGCCAGAGAGGGATGGGACTGCCTGAGGTCACACAGCAAGCTGAGGCAGGGTTGACCAAAACTCTCATGAGCTGGGGTTGCAAGGAAAATGCTTTCAGCTTCCTGGGGCTTGGAGGAGGAGAATTTGGCTGTCAGAGCCTACAGTGTGGGGCAGGCTGGCACCACCAGGTGGGCCTGCCACAGAAACACCTCACACTCCTTTACCAGGAGCTGACGGGGGGCACAACCAGCCCCTCACAGGCCAGCACTGTGCTGGGAGGCTCACCCCTGAACCTACCTTTGTGGACATGCCAAGAGAGGGCAGGAGAGGGAGCTCTGCCTTGCTGTGTGACCCAGGCAAGCCCCGACCCTCTCTGGGTCCAGCGCCCTCTCGCCTACTGGTATATTGGGATTAGGGATTGGTTGAGGGATGTGCTCCCTCTCTGGACCACAGAGGAAGCAGAGAGTTTTCCCAGGGCCGGGAGTGGGGCACAAGCTCGGGATGCTCCCTGCCAAAGCCCTGGTGGCCCTGAGTTGTTGCCTGTGCCCAGGGAGTCCGAGTCTTGGCACTGGCCTGCTGCTGAGATCCACCGAGGCAGGGCCTGGCACACAGTGGGGGCTTGGGGCCTGGGCGAGGGTCTCCTCCAGGCTAGGTGGCTGGGAGAGGGTGATCTGGCAAATGCAGATGGGGCCTGTCCACCCATCCGAGGCTGCAGCCCCCTAGCTCTCTGCCCCTTACCCTCCTTTATGTTTCTCTACCACTGCTCTTATCACTATCTGGCCTGCTATATATTTACTCATTAACCAAAAGAAACTAATCTCCCCTGCTAGACTACAGGTGTCTCAAGGGCGGGACTTTGTTTTTTGACCTCAAGTGCCTTAACATTACCCGAACCGAGTAGATGCCCAATAAGTACCTGTAATAAAGAAGAGGAGGAGGAGGAAGCTGGAGAGTCATCTTACAGATGGGGAGAGCCCACCATAGGCCCAGGTAGAGCCGCCCTGGCTGCCTTCTCATCAAGCCCAAGCTCAAGGATGGATTGGCGCTGGGGAGGGGAGGGTCGTCTGGGGTCAGCCTTTCCCCCGGCATCACCCTCCATCTTTGGTGCTGTAGCAGGACGAGCCACGGGCAAAACCCTTCAGACACCGAGATAGTGAAGGGTGTGGCTTTAATCAGCTGGGAGAGTTGGCAGGCTAGCATCTTAAAATCTGAGCTCGTCAGGTGCTCAACTTCTGTCCCTTTTAAGGGCTCACAACTCTAAGGGGGTCCGTGTGAGAGGGTCATGATCGATTGAACAAGCCAGGGGGTACATGACAGGGGCTGCGAGCACCAGTGGTCAGAGTGAAACAGAACAGAACAGGAGGTTTCATAATGTCCTTCCATACAATGTCTGAAATCTATAGACAACAACAGCTGCTAGGTCAGGGGTCGAATTTTAACCACCAGGCTTAGGTCAGGCAGGCCCAGGCCTGGTTTCAGGTCTGGTTCCTTGGTTTCGGGTCTGGTTCTTAGGCGCCAAGCTACCTGCCTTTAGTTTCACTTCTCTTTCCTTTTCCGAGTATAAAACAATATCAAACAATATGAGAGGGTCTCTCTCTTCCCTCAGTGCCATCCTCATCCCTGGGTGGGAGTTGTCTGGATCCATAGGGTTGGAGCCACAGATAACAGAGCCATTAATCTCGGGGTCTCAGCCTCTCTTAACGGACCTTCCAGGCAGTGCTGAGAAAACCAGGTTAATGGTTTCCTGCGACAGCAATTAGCAGAAGCAGGGCCATCTCCAGACTCCAGAGAAGCCAGGAGAGGGCTGGGGTGAGAATGGGGAGGAGGAGAAAAAACAGCCACCCAATGCGTGCCTTCCCTGTGCCAGGCCCTTGTCCTGAAATGTTATCTCACTCCATCCTCCCAACAGTCTCTTGGGCTAAATTGGTGATGCTGCTTGTTTGAGTGAGCAAACAGAGGGTGAATGAAGTGACTTGCAGGCACCTGGGTAGAGGATGAGTCAGCATTGGTGTAAAGGCCTTGAGCTTCAGGGTTCTCAGGATGCGAGTCCTGGCCCTGCTGCTTGCCAGCTCTGTGCTGTGGCAAGTTACTTCCTCTCCCCAGGTCTCTCGGTTTCCTCATCTGCTGCCTTTCCAGACTTCTGCCAGAACATTGCACGCGACAGTTTCAGGCACAGAACTGACTGGCAGCAGGGGCTGTTCCATGAGTGGGAATTTGCTCCAGCACTTCACAGACTGCAAACAGGGCACTTGCTAACTCTTGGGTGAGTTTTCTGGGTCCTTGCCTGGAAGGGCTTGTGCCCCTCAGCTCCCCTAGGAGCTTCCTGAGTAACTGCAGTCCACTTGCTGCCACCGAGGCTCATCACAGGCAAGAGTGGCAGTAGGGCAGGCACTGGGGTCCTCCTCCTTCCTCCGTCTGGCTATGCCTGGAGCCTGCAGACTGCACAGCGTGGAGGGACGAGGCACCTCAGGACGGGGTCAGTGGGGGCGGGGAGGAGATGGACACATTGGTGCTCTGCTGTGCCTTGCTGGAGAAGTGGAATAGCTCAGTCAGGATTCGGAGTCACAAAGGTCTGGGTTGGAGTCCAAATAGCTGGCAAGGACACTTTTCCTCTCTGGGCCTCAATTTCTTACTCTCTAAAATGGGGGCAACCGTGGTCTCTCCCTGCGTATGTGAACACTGCTAAGTGTAGTATCTGGAGAGGGGCCGTCACGGAGGAGGCTGGGCCCTGCCCTCAGAGCTCCCCAGGAACTTTGGTTGAGGGAGTGAGTAGGAAGGATTAGTGACCGAATAATTGTCCACAGAGGAGGCCCTTGGGAAGCCTCTCACCTCTGCCATTCCAGCTAAATCTTAAGACAGCCTGGAGCTGGCCCCATGGGAGTGGATTGGAAAAAAAAAAAAAAAAAAAAAAAAAAAAAAAATGCGTCCCTGAGTCCAGGTGTGACTTGTTAAGGGTGAAAAGGCCTATCTGGGAGAGCTAGGTTAAAACTTTTCCGGAGTTTCTATTGCCATTCAGCTCTGCTGACACTGACACAGAGAAAACAGGCAGCCCAGCCCATGAGTTCAGCCCTGGCCTCTTGAAGATATCTGGGACTCTCATCTCTTGCCAGCTCTAGAATGGGTCGCATTCAGGGAACCTCTCCACCCCTCAGTATCAATGAGATGAAAAATGAGAAGGCCCTTTGCAAACTTTAAAGTGTTGTGCCCCAGAAGGTGCATCCATGTGTGTGCCAAGCCCCTGGGTGTGTACGCGAGAGTGAGAACGCCCGGCTTCCAGTGTATGTGTGTGTGTATGACTGGCTGGGTGGGGGGAACTCTACACTGCCCTCGACTCCCTGTGTGGCTGGGACTCTTCTAAAATTCTTACAATCTTTTTTTGCATTTCCTCACTGTTTGTCAGTTTATCAGAAAGGGAGGGGGCCATGGTCCAGAAACCTGGCAATTGTTTCTGAGCCTGCCGACTCTTCTCTCCTGCCCTTGCCTTATCCTGTGGCTGTCTCTGGAGGCCTGACTGCCAGGAGCTCCCAGCATGGCCTGTTCTGCCAGAAGCTTGCCTGGCTCCTCTGCGCAGCCCATCCACCACCTGTTTTTCCATCTGTGGCTATGCACTGGCTGTTTTCACACCACTGTCCCACTGACTCTTTTTATTTTTGGATTTTTTTTTTTTTTTAAAGATAGGGTCTTGCTCTGTCACCCAGGTTGGAGTACAGTGGCCCTGTCATTGCTTACTGTAACCTTGAACTCCTGGGCTTAAGCAATCCTCCTGCCTCAACCTAAAAGTAGCTGGGACTACAGGCATGTATCACAATGTTCAACTAATTTTTAAAAATATTTTGTAGAGATGGAGTTTTGTTATGTTGCCCAGGCTGGTCTCAAACTGCTGGCCTCAAGTGCCACTGACTCTTTATAACATCCCAATGCCCTCCAGAGATGGTATTTATTGTTCCCATTTTACAGGGAAGGAAATGGAGGCTTGTTGAAGGGAAATGGCTCTCCCAGAGTTATCCAACCAACTAACGGCAGTGCTAGGGTTTCAATTCTTACCAAACTCCAAAAACTTTATTAACTGTTGTGGCTTACCTAGTAGGTGTGTGTTGGCTGTTTGGCTGAATGAATAAATAAATGAAATAATATGAATAAATCATTCATCAAAATTGAGCTGAAAGAGAAAGTTAAGCAATAATAGCAAGGTCTGTCATTGACTGAGCAACTACAATGTGTCAAGTGTTTCACACAAAAATGAAAGCTTCAGGAGGCTCAGGCAGCAGAATCATTTGAACCCGGGAGGAGGAGGTTGCAGTGAGCTGAGATCATACCACTGCACTCCAGTCTGGGTGACAAGAGCGAGACTATCTCAAAAAAAAAAAAAAAGAAAAGAAAAGAAAAAGAAAAAGAAAAAGAAAGCAGTCAGGATTATTGTTATTCCTATTTTGCAGCAGAGGAAGCTGAGGCTCAGAGAAATTAAAGGATCCTGTCCAATGTGGGAGCTGGGACTATAATTTGTCAGTGTCCAGGCCTCAGAGCTCTGAATCTAGCTTTCCTGGTTCCTTAGTGTTAGAGTGAGTCGGCAAAGCCTGGCAACAGGTGCCCATTACAGCAGAGGACCCGGGGCCCGTCGAGACTCTCAGGAAGCTGGGTGCAACAGCCCACCCTGCCCCCTCCTGCCTTGGGACCATTTCCCCATTTGTCTCTGAAATAGGTTTCTATTTCAGGCTGGGGTGGGGATCTGGCAGCTCAGGCTCTGACTCTCCCTCTCTGACTGTTGGCTTGTCCAGTTAGGGCCAATGCCCCGGCATGGGGTGATATCTTGCTGCTTCCCCTGTCCCAGGGCTGGCCCTGTCATTGATAGCTCCATGGGAGGGCAGGGTCTGAGCAAGATGCAGTCATTTGGTTTACGGAGATGGCATAGGCTGGGTCAGTGGCTTCTGTGCCCAGCCCTGTGTGGATTCCAGGGACCCAGGAGCTAGTGGGTCCAGCTCTCTCCTTAGGAACTCAGGGGCTGGGTACTGAGCTCCAGGAAGATGAACTCTGCAGTAGCTGAGACAGAGCCTGGCATCCTGACTCCCAGGGCAGTGCCGGTTTTCATGGCCTGGGATGGAGTGGTGGCTGTCCTGTGGTACCAGGAGGCAGATTTCAACTCAGAGTGAGGGATAACCTTGTTTCTCTCATGCCAGAGGGATGGGAACCAGCCTTTCAAATCAGCCCACAGTTCCTGAGTGTCCTATCCCTTCTATTGAGAGACAGGGGCACGACAGGGACAGACCTGCACAGGAGAAGGAGAGCCCATTGTCTGAGGGAGGAGAAATTCCCTCAGGCAGCAGCTAATATGATGGTTGAGGCAAGAGACAGACATGGAAGTGCCAGAACCTGTCCTGCAGATTCACTAGTACTTGACAGCCTGGTGCAGTCTCATTCCTCATGCCTTCGCATTGCGGCCCGCCACGCTCCTGAGAAGGACACACCTCCATAGAATGGAGGGGAAACAGAGGCACAGAGAGGCTAATGTTTGACACAGAAATGCCTCTGTTGTAAGAAGTTGCTGGAGTAAAGCAAATAATAGATTAAAAGCTAAACAGTCCCCAGCCTAGGTCTCCTCCAAGGCTGGTAATCTCCCGTTCTGACTCTTGGATTCATTGGTGAGATTCACGGAGGACTTGCTTTGTGCCAGGCCCACTCAGGGGCTTTATTATAGATTTATCTTATAATAGCAGCAACACCAAGAGCAGTTAATACTATAACTCACATAGAATAAGTGGGGAAACTGAGACTCAGAGAGTTAAATAACTTGCTCGAGGTCATATAACTAGTAGATGCAGAGGGGATCAAACCTAGGACTATCTGTCCCCGAAACTCATGACTCTCCCACTCCATGGAGTACTTGTTCCACAAGACGTCAGGCCTCAGAGCATACCATTAAATGGTAAAATATGAATGACAACATAAGAAAAGGAGCAATTAGGGAAACACAAATCAAAACCACAATATGATACCACTTTACACCCATTAAAATGACTACAATGAAAAAGGCAGACAATAACAAATGTTGCCTAGGATGTGAAGAAATTGGAATTCTCATACACTGCTAGTGAGAATGAAAAAGTATATAGCCATTTTGGAGTGCAGTTAGGCAGCACCTCAAAAGGTTAAACATAGAGTTACCATATGACCCCCTGGTTCCATTCCAAGGTGTATATGCAAGAAAATTTAAAACACAAAAACGTCTATATAAATGTTCATAACAGCATTATTCATAATAGCCAAAAAGTGGGAATAACCCAAAATGCCATCAGTGGATGAACAGATAAACAATTATGTGGCCTATCCATATAATGGAATATTATTCAGCCATAAAAATGAAATTTTTATTTATGCTACAACATGGATAAACCTTGAAGACACACTAAGTAAAATAAGTCAGACACAAAATGGTACATATTGCATGATTCAATTTACATAAAATGTCCAGAACAGGCAAATTCATGAATGCAAAAAGGAGATTCGTAGTTTCCAGGGGGATGGGGAGAAAAGGAATGGGGAGTAACTGCTATTGGGTACAGGATTTCTTTCTATGGTTATTAAAATGTTCTGAAATTAGATAGTGGTGATGGTTGCGCAATCTTGTGAATATGCTAAAAACCTCTGAATTGTCCACTTTGAAAGGCTGAATTTTATGGTATGTGAATTATATCTTAATTTTTTTAAAATCCGGGAGCAGGAATATAGAAATTACATAGAAGGTTGAGATGAATGTTAGTCCTCAGGTAGGTGAAAGGGAAACTTCACTGTGAGTTTCCTGGCAGCTGGAGTGAAAAGGGAGAAGCAGCCTCCAAAAGGAGGAAACCAACTCTTCAGGGGCTTAGGTCCAGGGCAAGATCCCTATAAACCCAAGTTGGCCCACTGCATCACTGCATCATAATGTCAGAAATACAGATTTTTTTTTTTTTTTGAGACACAGTTTCACTGTGTTGCCCAGGCTAAAGTGCAGTGGTGCAATCTCAGCTCACTGCAACCTCTGACTCCCAGGTTAAAGCGATTCTCCTGCCTCAGCCTACCAAGTAGCTGGGATTACAGACTTGTGCCACCACACCTGGCTAATTTTTGTATTTTTGGTAGAGACAGAGTTTCACCATGTTGGCCAGGCCAGTCTCAAACTCCTGAACTCAAGTGATCCGCCCACCTCTGCCTCCCAAAGTGCTGGGATTACAGGCATGAGCTACTGGGCCCAGCTAGAAATACAGATTTTTTTTTCTCCCACCTGAGATTCCGATGCAAAAAGTATGAAGAAAGTGGGAAGGGCCTGTGATTTGACCACACTTCCAAGCCAATGAGTTGGCCTGCTACAGTTTCATAGTTGCTGGCAGAAGACACAAGACTTCTGGTTAAAGATAAAGAACTTTGTTCCTCACAACAATAGGAGTAGCCCAAATATCAGCATTGGCACTTGTTCCCCAATTCCTGCAGGACAATGCAAAGGGGGCCAGGTAATACCTGCACATGCAATGGCTTGTGCAGGTAAGGAACCTGGAGCTTAGGCAATCCGCATCTTTTATAAGAGGCAGCAAGCCTACCTGACCTTTGCCCCAGAGGAAGACATCATATTTGTTATATTTGTTATACCAAACAGTCAATAAACCTGGTTTTGGCTCCAGAAGGGGACACTATCTCTATCTTTATCTTCCAAAGCTGTCTGCTCTACAGATATCCTTGAAAAGATCGTCTGGAACAAAGGCAGTCTGTCTCTGCTCACAAGACATGCAGAAATCTGAGTGGCCCTTGGAGAATTGTCTCCCAATACAGTAGATGTGCTGGTCAAGGCTGAGTTTTGTTTGTTTGTTTGTTTATTATTATTTCGTTTGTCTTTTATTATGATAAAATATACATAACAAACTGTATGATTTTAATCCTTTTTGATTGTACGATTCACTGGTATTAAGTATACGCACATTGTTGCACAGCCATCACATCACCACCATCCATCTCCAGGACTTTTTATTTGTTTATTTATTTATTTATTTATTTATTTATTTATTTATTTATTTGAGATGGTGTCTTGCTCAGTCACCCAAGCTGGAGTGCAGTGGCGCGATCTCGGCTCACCGCAACCTCTGCCTCCGCAAGTGATTCCTCTGCCTCAGCTGGGATTACAGGCACACACCACCACGGCCAGCTAATTTTTGTATTTTTAGTAGAGACGGAGTTTCACCATGTTGGTCAGGCTGATCTCGAACTCCTGACCGCAGGTGATCTGCCCACCCACCTAGGCCTCCCAAAGTGCTGGGATTACAGGCATGAGCCACCGTGCCCAGCCCTCCAGGACTTTTTAAAGTCATCCACTGAAACTCTATGCCCATTAAATAATAACTCCCCATTCTCCCACCCTCTCAGCCCCTGGCAACCCCCACTCTACTTTCTGTCTCAATGAATTTGACTTTTTTAGTTACCTTATATAAGTGGAATCATACAGTATTTGTCCCTTTTTGACTGGCTTGTTGTACTTGGAATAAGGTTTTCAAGTTTCATCCACGTTGTAGTATGTATCAGAATTTCATTTTTTAAGGCTGAATAATAATCTACTGTATGTATATATCACATTTTATTTATCTATTCATCCATCTACAGATGTTTGGCTTGTTTCTACCTTTGGGCTACTGTGAATAATGCTGCTGTGAACATTGATGTATAAACTTCTGTTTGAGTCCTTGCCTTCAATTCTTTTGGTTGGAATTCTAGGAGTGGAATTGCTGGATCATATGGTAATTTTATGCTTTGATAAACAGCCGTAATATTTTTCACAGAGGCCACATCATTCTACATTTCCACAGTAGTGCAAAGGTTTCCAGTTTCTCCACATCCTCACCAACACTTGTTATTTCCTAGGTTGGTCTTTTTTTTTTTTTTTAATAATAGCCATCCTAATGGATGTGAAGTGTTATCTCATGGTTTTGATTTGCATTCCCTATTGATTAGTAACGTTGAGCATCTTTTCATGTGCTTATTGGCCATTTGTATATCTTCTTTGGAAAAATGTCTAAGTCCTTTGCTGATTTTTGAATTGGGTTGTTTCTTTTGCTGTTTAGTTTGTAGGAGTTCTTTATACATTCTAGATATTAATACCTTATCAGACATATGGTTTGCAAATATTTGCTCCCATTCTGTGGGTTGCCTTCCAACTCTGTTGATAATGTCCTTTGATGTACAATAGTTTTAAATTTTGATAAATTTCAACTTATTTAATTTGCTGTTGTTGTTGTTCTTGCCTATGCTTTTGGTGTCAGGGTGGTCAGGGATATTTTGGTTGCAAGAGACAAATGCAACTAGCTTGGGCAAGAAAAGGTATATCAGTTTATATAAATAAAAAGCCCAAGGTAGACCTAGATCTGACACGGCTAGATCCAGCAGTTACAAGGATGCCGTGAACATCTCTCTCCTGACTTTCCACTGGGTTCCTACATTCTCACTCAAGTTCCTTCCAGAAGCACCAGGCTTCCATGGTCTGCACAGCTAATAATCCAGGAGAAAAAGAGTGAGAACCTTTCATGCTGGTTCCACAAAAATTCCTGGGGCAAACTCTAATTGGTTGCCCCTGAACCAATCACTGGTGAAGGGTCTGGATGGATCCTGAGTCTGGTGACCACCTTGAATGAAGAAAATCGCCACTGAATGGGGCGAGAGTCTCCCAATAAGAAGAGATGCAGGACAGGCAAACATTCCTCCCCAGAAAGAGTCCAGGAATCTGATGAGCAGCCAGGGTTGGGAAGCTCTGCTTAGAAGGGTGTCCCTTACCTTAGGCTTCCTGTGAGGGGCCTGGGAGAAGTAGAAGGAATCCTTCTATTTGATCACTGAAGATTTCCTAAAGGACGCAGCATTTATGAGGCCCTGTGACTGATGGAACGGCGAGGCCAGGGCAAGCTGGGCCCCAGGCAGGTTGGGTCAGAGCAGTTGAGGGGCTGGATTTCCCTGCCACCTGAAATCCTTCCTACTCCAGCCCTGCTCTGTTGTAGGGGCTAAGAATATGCACTCTGGAACCAGGCTGCCTGGGTTCAGAATAGCCCAGGAGACATTCTTTCTCCCTGTGCTACCTTGAGCTAATCTTTGTGGCTTGGTTTCCCCACCAGAAGTATAAAACGAAGATAATAACCAGTCCCACCTTGCAGGATCCTTACGAGGATTAAATGGGGCAATGCACATCTGGCACACACTAAGGCTTCAATAATTGTATTGTCATCATTATTAGTTTGGGCCTCTTTTCAAGCACATCCAGAGCAGCTCCAGCTCTGTTCACCATCCTTCAACAGGCCTCTCACAGACTCTGCCTTTTACTTCTACATACACTTGACCATTTCACTGCCACCTCCTCACCGAGCCTTCTCTCCTGTGGAACTATCCCTCCCTGCCTGTGTTCTGGCAGGACTCTGGGGCTTAGGGTTATAGATCTTCAGGTAGATGTCCCTTGTCCCTACTGAGTGCCTGTGGGCAGGACCTGGGCCTCCTCTGTCCCTGAGTTTACGATGGGAGTTGGCCAGCCACAGATGTGGGGAGAGGGAAGTCCAGTGGTGGAAACAGCACTGACGAGGGGGAAAAGAAGAGCAGGAACTGAAAGTAAATCAGAGCCCAGCAGGTCGCGTGCCAGGGGCAGGAATGGGAGCTGAGAGTGGAGATGTCAGCAGGAACTGGGTTTGCCTTTATCCTCAGGCACTGGGAAGATATAGAGAGGGCGTAGAAGGAGAACCAATGAAGTCAGACTTTTGCTGAGCCAGGGTCCATCTGGCCGCAGAAAGGGGCTGGACTGGCCCTGGAGATGGAAAACCAGAAAGCATGAGAAGGATGCGGTCTGGGTTGGGGGAGGGGCCGTGGGGTGAGAGAAGAGGAGTTCGAAATGTGAAAATGGAGCACAAACAGGGCTTGGTGATTGACATGAAGTGGGACCTCAGTTTTTCCACCAGAGAAATGGCAAGTCCTGCCCATCTGGCCTCTGCAGGTGGGATTAGAGGACAGCGGGCTCTTGGCACTGACCACTCTAAATGGCCAGTAACTTTGTCTGCTATATCAGCTCATCTGCTCCCTCAGCTCATCCTCATGCCCTGGTACAGTCCAGGTCAAGCACAGACCAGACACTCAGGGTGCTAAGTCAAGTCTGTAAGCTCTAAGAACCAGAGTTGGGCTTCACCACCCAAGCCCACCCTGGGAGAGCTAGTGGGGCACAGACTAGCTGAGCTGTGCTGAGGACATCTGGCTCCCTTGGGCAGGGTGGGGCCCAGGCTCCTCCATTCAAGAAGGGACCAGCCCACATCCACAGTGATCTGGAGCAGATGGCACACGGTTCCTTCCTGTTCTATTCTGCTCAGCCATGGCTTACAGACACAGGCTAGGATGGAAGGGAAGTGACCCCTGGGAACTGTGCTGGGCATAAGGGCCAGGCAGGAGCCAGACAGTGGTGCCATTAGAACTCCACCCCTCACCAGCTGAGTGTCCTCGGGAACTGTGAATCCCGCTGCCCAGGGGCAAGGCCAGGCCTGGGAACCAGGTACTCTGTCTCCCACAGCTGACATCCCATGTCCAGATGACTGTGCTATCCCAGGAGCCGAATGTCTCTCCTCTCTTGGCCTCAGTTTTCCTCACTGCAAAATGGGTGCAAAGGAGAGAAGAGAACTTTGGAAGCTCTAAGGGCTCCCCTCTCCAGTCTGTCTGATGGAGGAGGGCCTGCATAGGTCTGGCAGTTGGAGCAAATCATCCTTCTGCTCCTCCAAGTCCCCTGCTACCAAAGCCATGCCTTTGCTGCCCCTGGAGAGGAGAGCCAGGCTGGAGCAGCAGGCTTGATGACTGGACACAGAGATGGGAGGCTCCCCACCGGCTCCCTGCAGGGCCACAGCATCCTCTTGCCTGTTCTGGACCTCAGCTTTTCACCTGTGACCTGAGGGCTGGTGTGGGACATCTGTCTTTCCACTACTCTGGCTGTCAGGGCTTGTTAGGGGGCAGGGGAGACTGCTGTGAGCCTGCCATCTGAGATCCTTGATGTGAGCCTACCACTGGCTGGTCCCTGGAGCCTCCCCATCCCATGGCCACAACCCCATTTGAGGCTTTATTTTTTCTGAACCTAACCACAACCAATTCATCCTCCAACTAGCAGCCCAAGGGACCTTCTAAGTCTCAAATTTGATTATGCCTCTGCCCTGCTTTAGAAAGGGGTCTCCCGGCCAGGCGCAGTGGTTCACGCTTGTAATCCCAGCACTTTGGGAGGCCAAGGCGGGCGGATCACGAGGTCAGGAGATCGAGACCATGGTGAAACCCTGTCTCTACTAAAAATACAAAAAAATTAGCCGGGCGTGGTGGCGGGCGCCTGTAGTCCCAGCTACTCGGAGAGGCTGAGGCAGGAGAATGGCGTGAACCCGGGAGGCGGAGCTTGCCGTGAGCCGAGATCACACCACTGCACTCCAGCCTGGGTGGCTGGGTGACAGAGCGAGACTCCATCTCAAAAAAAAAAAAAAAGAAAGGGGTCCCCCAATGAGGACTTTCTTCAGCTGGCACCCTCAATGCAGCGGCCACATGTGTAGCCTGGCATTTTGAGGCCTGTTGGGCCTGGCTCTAATGACCCCACAGGCTTACCTCCTGCAGGGCCCCTCAGCACCTGCAAACCCAAACACTTGCAGGTACTCTGAGGTCCCACATCTCCAGCAGGTCTCTCTGCCTGGAGCACTTGCCTTTTCCTTTCTACACTCCACCAAAGAATCACCTCCTCCAGGGAGCCTTGCTTGATACCACAGACAGGGTTAGAGGCCTCCTTTGTCTTCCCAGAGACCCATGGATCTACATCTTCATCTGTCTTTTCCACTAACGGGGGCTCCTCAAAGGACAGAGCCCAGAGAGGTGCCTGCACATTGTAAGACTCCTTGTAAATGCATGGCGAATGAATGAATGAATGGAGGAGGAAGGGAGGAAGGGAGCAAAGGTTGCAAGGGAAGTCATTTCTCATGAGTTTGGCTGGTCCATGATAAAATTATGGGTGATAATAGAAGCCTCACTGAGCAAATACTTCTTATGCACCAGGTATTGGGCTAGGTGATCTAGATCCACTATTTCATTTGAGCCCCCAGTGATGCTGTGACTATTGACAATATTTAAAATTAAGGACTCGGAGGCTCAGAGAGGTAAAGTCACAGCTCATAAGTTGCAGAGTCAGGACAGGAACCCCCAGGTCTTTTGGGTGCCAAGCTTTGCAGAGGGAAGAGTGATGGGTTACAGAGGGGTACAAATGCTGGGATTGGGCATTTGGATCTAATTCCATGGGCTGGGGTTTGAAGAACTCTGGTTTTCTGGGGAGCTCTGAGGAGAGACCTGTTCCAGGAGTGAATCCTCACATTTTGTATCCACAGGGGCAGTAATCTGGGGAGCCTTGTACCCCAACCCTCACCTACTCCATAAGCAACGATCCCTCCTATTCTGTGACAGAAACCATTGATGTTTTCTCAAACCAGTGTCACAAGCTATGCAAAGGTATTATCCCAACCGGTCACCTCCCTCATCCCCTGCTAAACAGATGTCCTGGAGGTGCCCCTGCCGGCCCTGATCCCCACCCACCTTCCAGGCAGAGTCCAGGCCCTTTCCTGGAAGCCAGAGAGGTGGCTCTCCTCCCCTAGCCCTGCACCAGCCCTGGGTGGTGCTCAGGGATGTCAAGCCCAGTCACGCTCAGTGGCCTGTTTTCTCCCCAAGGCCTGTGTTGTCAAGATCACTTTGGAGATTTCCTTGTGGATGGAGCTCAGACAGTTGCTCGCTCCTTGGTTCCATCTTGCCAGCCTCACCCAGAAGACAGAGTGCCCACTGCTCTTCCCGGAGCTGGGCTCAAAGGCTCCTTGCTCTGCCCTGGGCCTGACTGTAAGTGTGTGAGAAATGGGTGCAGGGAGGCAGGGCTTGTGGGTGACTCTTCCAGAAGCTTGATTGCGCAGGGAGGAAGAGGAACAGACGGAGAAGCACAAGGGATCAAGGAAGACATTTTGCTCAGATGAGAGAGACAGAGACTGAGGAGTGGGAAGTGTTTGGGCTGAGGGGAAGGAACCAGCAGATGCAGCATGGGGAGGGTGCTGAAGAGAGGGCAGGAGGTGGCACCTGGGGTCCCGCGGGGCTGTGGATGGGTGAGGAGAGAAGGTGCAGACACACGGGTTTATTTGGACAGTGGGAAGCTGAAGGCAGCCCCTCTGAAAGGCTGTCTGCTCTGAAGGAGGAGTTGAGGGCTGGTAGGGTTGAGGGTATGGGGCTGACAAGAAAGATGGGGCCAAGGCTTAGAAGACAGAGGAGGAGGGAGGATGCCCTAGGGCAGACAAAAGTTGGGGACCCAGCCAAGTGGGGCAGTGACAGGGTCTGCAGGGCCTCAGGCACTCAACCGAGTCATGTCCTCCAGCTCTACTCAGCCCCACAGTGCAGGATGGAGCAGTCTGGTGGCACCATGAATGAGGGACACGAACTGACTGGTTGTGTTCGTGGGAATCCTGGGTCCTGGTGGGGAGGCCTAGGCTGGCAAGGGAAGGGAGACAAGCCAGGAAGATCCTGGGCCGGGGCCCCAGTGCAGAGGGAGTGATCCCGTGCAGGGAGGTGAGAGTACCAGAGAAAACCTCAGGCAGGGCAGGAGGGAGATACAGGCTGCCCAGCCCTGCCAGGCCAAGTTCTATTCACCCTTCTCAGCTGGGACTGTTCACAGCCCAAATCTCACACACGTGGCCAGGCAGAAGCAGCCCCAGGGCTGGCTTAAAGGCCTTTGGTGCTCACATTTAATCTCTATCTGCTCCCAATCCCCAATAAACACATACTCTTAAGTACAAACTACAGCTTGCTATATGAATAGCCTCAAGCCAAGACCCCCGTGCACCCAGTCCTCTCTGTGTAGACATAATTGAACCACCTCTGGAATTTATTTGTTCAGTCACTCAACAAATATTTATTGAGCACCTACTATACACCAGACACCGTCCTAAGTACATGCAGCAGTGAAAAAAAAACACGAAAACCCCTGCCCTGGTGGAGTTTATGTTCCAGTCAGAAAAGAGAGACAATAGCCAATAAATAAGTAGAACAGTGTATTAAAAGATTTTAAATGCTAAGGAGAAAAATATAGCAGAGAAGGGGCATAGGAATCACACGTGTGCATGTGTTGTGTAGGGGGTTATAATTTTAGCTTAAAGTGGTAGGAGAAGGTCCCATGGGGAAGGTGTCATTCGAGTGACCACCTGAGGGGGTCTGTCCTGCATCCCTTTTTTGAGACAGGGTTTCGCTCTGTAGCCCAGGCGGGAATGCAGTGGTGTGATCATAGCTCACTGCAGCCTTGGCCTCCCAGGCTCAAGAGATTTTCCCACCTCAGCCTCCCAAATAGCTGGGGTTACAGGCACACGCCAACACACCCAGTTAATTTTTAAACATTTTTTGTTAGAGCTAGGTTTTTCTCTATGTTGCCCAGCCTGGTCTCGAACTTCTGGGCTCAAGTGATCCTCCCGCCTTGGCCTCCCAAAGTGCTGCGATTCCCGGCATGAGCCACCACACCCGGCCTGTCCTGTGTTCTTCATGCACACTCCACAGCAGGAGCCACCTGTCGCCTGCTGACCTCCTACATTGCACTCTGAATGAGGTAGTTGCCCCTGACTTTGAGCTCTTCCTCCCAGGCCACCCCTTGGACACCCACAAAGCCCTCTTCCTCCCACACTGGACTGGCCACAAACGGGCCAGTTGAGGGTGAAGATTTGGGGTTTGGCGACAGGCAGTCCAGCTGATTGGAAGATCACTGACAGATTGGTGGCCCTCGCAAGTAACTAAGCTGTTGGTGGCCTTAGTTTCCTCCTCCCAAAAGAAGAGACCATGCCCCCCTTACAGGCCCCAGGCAGGCAATGAAAAAGGACAGAAGGTAGCAAAGGGTTTTGTCTTCAGGTTTGAAAACAGTCACAGACCACGGCCTCATCCTTGAGGATCCACCACTAGGTCTCCCGGGGCCTGGACATGTACCTGAAATTGCCTGGTGAGAATGAAGACCAATAGATGGACAGTCTTGGGACAATCTCTGCAGGGTGTCCTGGGGCAGCCAAGCTCTATGGCCCCAGAGGCAAGCTGGACTGCTGTGGGAGAGCAGTCACTAGGGACAGATCTCAGGGCTTGGTGTGACAAAGCATATCTCCCAGTGAGCTTTCTCAAGGTGGAATGCAGTGGCCTAGGAGAGGAGTGAGCTCTCTGTAATGGGAAGTATGCAGGCAGGGGCCAAACAAGCCCAGTAAGGAAGGCTTCAGAGAGCCCCCTTCTCTGAGGGGATGGTGGGAAGACCTCTGAGTCAGGTGACCTTAAGGCCTCCCTAGCCCTGAGGGTCCAGAACTCAGAGGCCTGTCATTGACCCCCGGGTCCAGCTGAATGTCTTATCTCTGCCAGGTGGGCTCAGGCCCTAGGAAGAGCTAGGGATGATCAGAGCAGGAATCAAGGCAGGGGCTGCCTTTCATGGGAGGGGAGGAGTTCCCTGAGGCTCCCCCTCCACACCCAAACCTTACCTGTACGAGTTGTGGACAAAGCTGCCTCCCTTCGGGCCTCAGGGTCTGCCTGGGAAATGGGCAGGATCATAACCCACAGTAACCACTTGGCAGGGTTGGTGGTCTGCCTTTCCTGAGGTGGGGACTGGGGGACCCAAGCAGTCTCAGAGGTGCTACTCCTGAACCCATTACCTTCATTCTCCTTGACAAATCTTCTCCATCATCAGTCAAGACAAAGATTTAAAAAAAAAAAAATGGAACCAGGCAGCACCAAGGACAGAGACCCGGGGCTCATCTTTATAGACTGGATCCAGTCATCCAACATTTCCCAGTGCCTCTTGGGCCAAAGCCTGTACTGGTCTCTGAGGCCCCAGAGGCAAAGCAGACCTTGTCCCCAGTTCCTAGCAGAGTTAGAGAAGGAAAGGGAGGGAGTTTGACACCGCCCCTTCGGCTGGTCTTCTTCTCTGCCCTGACTCCTGACCTCCATTTCCTTGTCCTTTCTTAAGCCACTCTTCCTGAGAGACAGGGTGTCATGGTGGATTTATAGTGCACTTTGGGCAAGTTCCTAACCTCTCTGGCCTCAGTTTTCTCGTAGGGAAATGTCACGTCTCTTCCTGGGCACAAGGTGCAGATCTACAGGTGGGACTCCTAGTTTCAAGAGACAGAATCCTAGGTTAAATGGATTGAGGCAAAAAGGGAGTTTATCAGCTCATGACACCAAAGGTAAAACCTCAGGCACAGCTGAAACCAGGCACTCAATGTTGTTCTCAGGAAACGATGCATCCCCATCTCTCATCTCTGCCATTCCTTGGCTTTCTATGTAGACAGTCTCCTCCCTGGTAGCAGTATCTCCATCGCCCAGGACAGTGCCTGGAACTTAGTTCACTTGGCTCCAGCAGTTCCTGCCTCGCTTTCTACTAGCTTTGCAAATGTTGTGGAAGACCTGTCTCCTTCCCGATGCCCCAGTAAAAGCACCAGAATTGACTCTGAGGCATGCAGTGAAGGTCACTCCTCTACCCTGAGCCAGTTACAGGCCTGAGGGGCCCACTCTTCTCTCATTGGTAGGCTTAGATCACAGACCCATCACTCCCAGACCCCCAAGACTCTAGATGGGAGAAGGGGGATCCCCCCAAAGGAAAATCAGAGGGCAGGGTCATCATCATAAGAGGGGATCTGGGAACTGGGTGGGAAGAAGCTACAGAGGGGCTGAACAATGACTGCCAGGCTAGCCAGGTGGCTGGACCTGGGCCATCTCTTCCCCCACGGACTGGAGCCTGGTTATCTGGGAGGATGGGTGGATCCTGAAGGCACTAACTGTGGCCATCAGCCAACTGCACTACTTGCAGCTAAGCAGCAGGTTCCTTCTCAAAGGGAGAACCAAGTGACCTCTCCCACAAGGAGAGAAACAAATGGGACAGCCTGGTGGTCCAGGCAAGGCACAGAGAGCTTCTCCCACTAGCTCCAGGGGAGAGATTTTTAGGAGGCCCTGGGGATCTCCTGGAGCACTGGGTGGGAGGTGCAGTGGCCCTATAGGCGTGGACTTATACGGGCTGGGCACCACAGGCCATCCCTCTGCTCACCGGGGGCTGCCCTGTCACAGCTGCTCCCTGGGCCTCTGTGCTATCCACACAGTTCCTCAGTCTCAGAGCTGCCCTTGACCTCTCAGCCCTGTGCCCACCAGGGCCGCGTGGTCTCTAACCCTCTTCATTCACATTCCCAAGAAAGAACCCCTTGCTAACTTTGCTATGCCTCAGTCACCTCATCTGTAAAGTGGAAACAGTAGTTGTGAAGAGTGAATGAGACACAGCACATCAAGCATTTTGCACAATGCTTGGTGCATCGTTAGTGCTCAATGAATACATGTGTCCAGGTTGTGGTGGGACTTCTGGGTGCCTTCTTGGGCAACTAGGGCCCCTCATACATAGTGGGGTCTTGGGAGATGCAAATTCCATCTTTGCTAAGCTTGAAGAGGCTGGAGAGAAACCAAAGGAAGCAGCCCCAACCCCCAAATTCCCCAAAGCTGCAGCTTCCTCTTCCTTTCACTGAAAATGGCTGTTTCAGTTTTAGCTTTAATTCCTGTTGAGCGGGAGGTGAGAAGGGGAAGTGGGAAAGGAGAAGAGAAATCAGGGTCCCTGCCTTCCATGTTCCCTTCTGCCAGGTTTGTCCTTCTGTAGCCAGCCAGATGCCACAGGTAGGACCAAAACTCCTCCAGGTGAGAGGACTCTGCCTCCGGCCCTCTGTCTTCTGGGTGCCAGGGAGGCACTGGCATTAGGAATCTGGCCTCAAGCTGGCCTCAGGTGGGCTCCAGGGGTAACCCTGCCTCAGGCTAGAGGCTTCCCAGAGTCAGGATTGGGTTGATGACTGGGGCACAGAGGGTATAGTGATCCTGTACGGTAGGTAGTTACCATAAGTAGCCCTGTTTACCCAGGCTCAGAGAGTGTAGGTGGCTCTCCCTAGGTCACACAGCAAGTTGGTGGTCAATCCCAGCCTGTCTGACTCCTCAGGGGAAGGAAGCGAACTCTTGACCCGTGACATCCGATGCCCTTTCTGCTAACTCACCGGCCAGGGGCCCAGCAAGGGGGTTTCCAGGCCTTTATTTCCCAGCAGGCAGGCAGGCCAAGGTTAGGAAGTCTCTTCCACATCCAGCCTGGTCTGAGCTGGTTCCTGCCTCAGCTGGCTGGCAGACAGTGACTCAGGCTTCCAGCTCGTGCCTTTGACGAACAGGTCCCCTCATCCCCGCTAGATATGAAGGCCTCAGGGGATGGGGGAGGCTGTGGGGTCATGTAAAGTTTATCCTGAGACCATAGGATCTACGCAGCCTGAAGGGCTAGGCCCCTTGTCATTTCTTCCTATGTCCATACTGAATGGCTCTGCTCTAGAACTGACCCCATGGTTGTCGCCTGAACTGAAAAAAGGAAACTGGAAGAGGCTGTCTCTGCTGTGAGGTGAGGGGCTGCCGTGTTTTGCCAAAGGTGTACCTGGGTGGAGATGGGCGCTGGATGCCTGAAGCCAGGGCCTCTACCTCTGACAGACACGACTTGGTGCTGACCCTGTCGTCCCTGCCATGTCCCCAGTGGCTCCTGTGACCACATCCACCAGGGTGAGGACCTGAGAACAAGAGCTTGAGTTCATCTGGGGAGGGTGAGTGGAAGGAAGGTTGGAGAGTGGGTCAAGAGGAACTGAGACTGGAAACCCAGTCCAGAGGCTGCTCAGTGCCAGCCCCGAGGGGAGGCCCCCCGCTGTGGGCAGACCAGCCTTGCCCTCACCCCTCCCTGGCTGTGTGACGGAGCTGGGCTGGCTGTCCTCTGGCGCCATCTCATGGCTACAGAGTCTCAACGCAGGGAAAGACCCAACTCCCCTGGGAATCCTCAGGTATGAGCATCTTAAGTTCCGATTTCAGGGAACAATGGAGAAGGGGGCCTTAGAGTCAAGAAGAACGTGCTGAAATGCCAGCTGGCTGGGATAGCTTGGAAAACTCACTGGCCCTTCCTGAGCCTTAGTTTCTTCATCTGTAAAGGGGAGGGAATAATTCACCCCCCATCAAATTGCCCAGAACTGCAGATTAAACATCTGGCACAGAATAGGCATTTAAGAAACAATACTGGCCAGGCACGGTGGCTCACGCCTGTAATCCCAGCACTTCGAGAGGCTGAAGCAGGTGGATCACCTGAGGTCGGGAGTTCGAGACCAGCCTAACCAACATGGAGAAGCCCCATCTCTACTAAAAGTACAAAATTAGCCTGGTGTGGTGGCACATACCTGTACATCCCAGTTACTTGGGAGGCTGAGGCAGGAGAATTGCTTGAACCTGGGAGGCGGAAGTTGCAGTGAGCCAAGATTGTGCCATTGTACTCCAGCCTGGGCAACAAGAGCGAAACTCCGTCAAAAAAAGAAAGAAAGAAAGAAAGAGAGAAAGAAAGAAAAAAAAAAAAAAAGAAAGAAAGAAAGGAGGGAGGAAGGGAGAGAGGGAGGGAGGGAGGGAGGGAGACTGGCTGGGCACAGTGGTGCATGCCTGTAATTCCGACACTTTGGGAGGCCAAGGAGGGAGGATCTCTGCCGGAAGAAGGCTCTGCCTTGGAGGTTTCGTGACGGGCCAGCCCCTCTCAGGCCTCCCATCTGAGGCCCCCTCTTTGCAGAGCTCATCCATTGCTCTGGCTTCTATATTTATTTATTTCTCACAGAGGTTAAGCTCATTCCCCACTTCCGTGCCTTTGCCCACACTGGGCCTCCTGCCCGTGATGCCCTCTTCAGCCTTGTTATGTGTCCAGGTCCCTCTGGCCCTTCAGTGCCCAGCAATGGACATGCTTTCTCCATGAGCTTTGCAGGTTACTCACTCCCAGGTGCACCCATGACCCCTCAGACCTGAGTGCTCCCTCCCGGGTCCTGCCCCCTCCTCTAGGCCTAGCCAGGTCCATGGGCAAAGCTAAGGCCCGGTGAGAGCAAGGCAGTTTCTCGGCTCCGATTCAGTCATCCTTAGGTTCTTTGAAGTCCCAAGCCCTAGGATGCTGTGGTTCCAAGGTCCTGAGAGCCCTCAAACCTAGACTCTGTTAGGAAGGCAAAGAACTAAAAGGCTGGTGGGTAATGGGTACTCAGTTGTTGTTGAGGTGCCAGGCCAGGCCTCTTGTATGTCCTTGAACCCCTGAGAAGAAGGTGGGGAAGGGGCAGCTGGCCTTAGTTTCTTTCTCCATCTGTCAAGTGGGACCCCATGAGCCTTTCCTTCCCCTCTGAGGTTAGTCCAAGTGCCCTTATCTGAGCAGAGCAGTGGGGCTAGGGGTCTCCAGATCTGCACGTCTGGGTGGATAAGGCATGATAGGGACAGCTTTGTGTTTCCCATCCATCCAGGTTGCAGGAACTGAGGCCACTTAGGCTTCTTACCCAAGCTCTGCCCTGCCCTGCCCTGCCCTGCCTTGGAGCCAACACCTCCCAGGAGCCCTCAGAGTTGTTCACATTCCTGGGACAGTGACCCGCCCTGCTGGGAATGGGTACGGGAGGTTGTCCCAGGGACCCAGCAAAGGACTGGCTGCTGAGCTGAAGGCCACCTTGCTCTCCTGGGCCACAGCACAGGTCAATTCAACCAGGAGGTCCACACTCAGCTGGCAGAAGCGACCTCTTAGCACAGGCCTGAGCAAGCAGTAGGTGCTCAATCTGTGCACAACTGACCAAGTGTTTACCAGAAGTTCAAACCTGATTTTTCTCAGTGTGATCCAAACTTTAGGTTCCCACTCTGTTTCTCAATCCCCTTGCCTGTAAAAATGGCTTTGGGGTGAGATCGGTGCCTTTAAGAGCACCTTCAGCTCTGATGCTGTAGGCTCTAGGAGTCTCCTCTGCACCTCCCAGGGTAGAAGATGAGCTGCTCTGAGTGGCACTTCATCCTCCCAGCACACTGGTGATCAGTATGACCATACTCTACCAAGGAGGCTCAGAGAAGGGAAGGGGCTTATCTAGTCAGTGACTGGGGGCAAAGGTGGAGTAAGAACCTGGGCCTCAAACTCCCAGGGCAGCATTCTTTCCCCACACCATCTTCCCCTGCCACCTGCCTTGCTGCCTCAGCTGCTCCAAATCAAAGCCCACCTCTTCCAGGTCACCCACTTGGAATGCTGCTTCCCCCTCTGGAGCTGGCCTCCCTGGGACAGTGAGGAGCCACATGTCCTGCTCTGGTCTCCTAACAGCTCTGAGGCCAGTTTGGTGGTGAGGAGGGGCTGGGGTGGATGAGGCAGCTGGGTCCTCATGGGCATCACATCTATCTCCACAGCCCACGTCCATCACTCCTCATGCGCTCTGCGCCTGCCTTGTGGAAGGCAGGAAATGGGGGAACATGGGAGGATCTGGTGACACATAGTAGGTACTCGATAAGTGTGTGGAGAAAAGGAGAAGAGGGAAGGGGAGGGGGGAGAAGGCGGCTGAGTAAGTTTGTACATAAGTGGATTGCCACATGGAGGGATGGGTAGATGGACATGTTGGTGAGTGAGCTATTGAATGAGGGAAGAAAGGCTAGATGGGTGAGTGAATGGCTGGGAGGAGGAATGGACACCCCGTGGCTCTGAGTGTTATAGCTAAAGGAGGAGCCACGAGCTCTCTAATCACTGCCCTACCCATTTGACAGCTGAGAAGACTGAGAGAGGGCTGAGCAGAAAGAAAATTCCTGGTTCTGTGGGGCTGGCAGCCTCTGGTTCTCCCCTACCCCTCCTCCTCTGCCCCCATCCCCCTGTTTCCCCTGCTGGGGTAAGGGAGTGTTCCGGGAAGGACGCCTTTTTTCCACCTCCTTGCTCCTCTAAGCCCAGTTTCCGCCAGGCTCTAGGCGTGGTGTTGGGGATGGCAGGGAGCCGGTGGCCCCCACAGGGACTCTTTTAGTCAGAGGCAGCCCTGCCAGGAAACAGAGGAAGCTGCTCACCCTGTCAGAGAAGTTGCAGCCTAGCTGAGGGCAGGAGAGTGGGGAGCCTCAGATCTGGCTTCCCTTTGCCCCAACACACTTGGGACCACCAGCGTGCTGCAGGGACAGGAGGCTGCCTGTGAGTGTCAGTGCATCTTGGGGCCATGGGCCAGTGCAGGGGTTGCGGGGGGTGGGGGGTGGCTGGACACAAGGAACTGTGACTTTGGGTAGGTAGGCTGGGTTCAGCATTGACTTAAAGGAGGGCCACAGAGTTAGGAGGCCCAGAGGAAGGGATTCCACCCAGCTGGGGGGATAAAAAAAAAGGAAGAAGCAAGGTGAGATCTGGAGCTAGATAGACACTTAGGGTTTTGACGAATGGAGATTAGTTGAATGGCACTTTGTGTGAAGAGAACAGTGGAGATGGGGAGGCTGGAAAGGGATTCTGGCTCTCTGGCTGCCACTGGCTGTGTGGGAGTCTCCATGTCTTGGGAATGTGTGACGAAAGAGGAAGGGGCAAGGGCAGAGTGGCCCTGGCGTACTTCAGATAGGACTGGAGGGCTTGGCAGGGGTCTTGAATGTCAGGAAAAGGATTCGGGCTTTTCCCCCAAAGGACAGAGGGATGCAGAGAAGGAAGTAGTCAGAGCCACTTGTTAGCAAGCCCCCCACCATGGGCAGAGTCCAGCCCGGGAAGAGGCTGGGGTCTGGTCTGGTCCAGGACTTAGGACCCAAGAGCTAGTGACAGATGTCAGCGCCAAGGTCAGCTGCTGCCTGGAGGTGGGAGCCAAGAGCACCCTCCTTGAGGCCAGCCCCTGCCAGGAACTGGGAGAACAGCTCAGCTCTCCTAGGTCCTCAGAAAGTAGACAAGAGAGCCCGGGCAATGGCCAGGCCTGTCTTTCCTGACACAGCCCTGAAGGGTTTCCCAGAGAGCTGTGTGCCGGATTCCCTCCTGCTGCCCCTGCCTCCTGCCAAGATGGAGGGGAGGGGGTCCCAGGAGGATCAGTCTCACCAGGGTGTGGGAGCGGCACACTGCAGTCCCCAATCATCTGAGACAGAAGGCTGTCCCTGGAGGTGGGATCTGAGGGTGAAGGCCTCCCAAAGGAAGGTTGAGGAACGCAGCACCCCTCTAACATGTTCTCCTCCTCACCACAACCCTCTTCCCTTGCAGACTGGTCTCCTCAGACCCTGTGTGAGGAGAGGGGTCAGGGAGGGGCAGAGGCTGCCTCTTGAAGGCCAGCCCCACCAAACCAGCAGTTTTCTTTCTCCTCAGATTTCTTTGTCAGACCCTGTGTGAGAGGAGATCAGTCTGCAAGGACAGAGGGTTATGGTGAGGAGGGGAACATGATAGAGGGGTGCTGTGTCCCTCAACCTTCCTCCTCACCCGGAGTGTCCTTACACCCTTCTCCACCCATGGAAATCCTCCTCAACCACCCAGGCCTTGCTCTGTCTTTCATTCTGCTCTGAAAAGTCTCTTCCATCAGGTGGCTCACACCGGTCTCCTCCATCAGACTAGCATATCTGTATCTGTATCCCCATATTTCCATGTCCACCTATACACTATTCCCTCATGTATCTAGCTGGCAGGGAGAACTCAGTGAATCCCTGTCAGGTGAAAACAAGAGAATGAACATGTGAATGAGAATGGCCTGAACCAATGAATGAAGAGATGAGCGGACATTCTCTGCCTGTGCTAATCGTGGCTTCCTGGGTATGCTATGGTGGGCTGCTATGTTTCTTCCTCTGGCCTCCCCGTCATGCCTACCTTGTCCTAGCTGGGCACCCAGCACTCCTAGCATACGGGCTAAAGCCCCACAAAGAATCTTTGATAACTGGGAGTGACATGGGATGTGGGCTGCAGACTATAGAATCCAACATTATCATTTTGCCCAAAAATGGCGTAAAATAGCTCCACCAAAATGAAATTGCAAATTGGGACAAATGTATTTTTCTCTAATATAACTTTTAAAAACCCCATAACCTTACTTAGTAGGTACAGTAAGAATAGCAAACACTTGGCCCCATGCCAGGCGCTGATCTTCACAACAATCTTACAAGGCAGGTACTATCTCATCTCATTTACAGATGGGGAATCTGGAGAACAGAGGTTAACTAGTATGCCCAAGACCACAGAGCTCATCCATGGCATAGCTGGGACTTGAACCTGAGCATCTGGATCAGAGTCCATATACTTTGCCCGAACCCTTTACCACCCGCTGAGTGCATTTGCAGGACTTCATATTTTTTCTGGGCCTCAGTTTTTCCCATCTGTAAAATGGCAAGAGAGGAGGATTAGATTCACTATCTCAAAGGCCCATTGGATTTAAGTTGTAAATTTTCTCTAGACACCAGTAATATGGCAATGTCAGTTTCGAGGTGAGTGTCTAGGAGTCAGACTTACCCCATCAGGGAACCCCTTAGGATATTTGTGCTGCTGGCTCTCCCAAAACCAAGCCCGAAAGAATGAGAGGAGGGATAAGATGTAGAATGCAATGGCATGGCATTTACTGAGCACTACTGAATGTCATCACCACATATTTCACTGATGAGGACACTGTGACATGACCTGCTTCACACAGCACAGAAGTGGGGGAGCACCATTTAAACCCAGGCCCGTCTAGCTCTGAACTTGGTCATGTAACCTTTACATCCCATGTCTGTGGGCTACACTAAGCTGTCTCTTCTGGATTGGGCAGTTGGGTTCTGGTTCTGACTCTGCTCTGAGTCTCAAAGAAAGAAGGAGCACTGTGCCTGGATTTCCATCTCTGTAAAGCAAACGGATGACTCGGTCCCTCACCCATCCGCCTTCAGGGACGCTGTTTTCACTCTGGGCACTAGGGGGCGCTGTGTTGTCAGAGGCTCTGCCAAACCTGCCTTTGTAGCCTCAAGTGGAAAGAAGCCTTGGGGAACTGGGTATCACCTCCTTCCCCTATTTTACAGATAACAAGACCTCTGCCAGAAGAACCATGGCTTTGGAAGGTGGAGTTCAGGCTGAGGAGATGGGTGCGGTCCTCAGTGAGCCCCTGGTGTGTGGACCCTTCGTATTGGTTAACTAAGAGTTATCAGGGCCCTTTTCCACCCCAGACCCTGGGCTAAGATACAGAGAGACACCAGACCTGGCCCCTCTCCTCAGGCGGGTCCCAGTCTGTGAGAGACATGCAGATCCACCATGACCAGAGTTTCCACACCCCAGGGAGCCCCTGGCAGCCCTGCACAGCATGATTTAGTGCTTCTAACCTCGTGACATCCCTGAGAGGCAGGCGCCGCATTCCCCCTTTTCTCGGGTGAAATGAAATCACCACCTCAAGGTCACATAGTAAATACATAACAGAGTTGGGATTCAAACCCAAGTCCATCAATCTCCACTAACAGAGAAAGAAACATATGATCAGGGCTGTGAAGGATGAATAGAAGTTCACTAGGAAGGCTGAAGAAAAAAATATTTATATATAAACAAAATGAATCAGATTGCTCCCAAGCGTGAGCTTTATTGTATCCCAAGTTTTCTCAAAGTGAGGGCTCTGTGGGGCTTCATGGGGTGGTTAGAGTAGCAGAGTTGACAAAGTTGGTGCCCTCACTGTTCAGACAGGGAGATCAAGGCCTGAGGAGGGGCAGGGCCTGCTGGGTGGTGAGTGAGCGTGTCACTGACAGGCTGTGTATTGCTTTCCCAGCCTCCCTGAACATAGGAAACTCACCTTGGCAGCCATGGAGTGGGACAATGGCACAGGCCAGGCTCTGGGCTTGCCACCCACCACCTGTGTCTACCGAGAGAACTTCAAGCAACTGCTGCTGCCACCTGTGTATTCAGCGGTGCTGGCGGCTGGCCTGCCGCTGAACATCTGTGTCATTACCCAGATCTGCACATCCCGCCGGGCCCTGACCCGCACGGCCGTGTACACCCTAAACCTTGCCCTGGCCGACCTGCTGTATGCCTGCTCCCTGCCCCTGCTCATCTACAACTATGCCCAAGGTGACCACTGGCCATTTGGCGACTTTGCCTGTCGCCTGGTCCGCTTCCTCTTCTACGCCAACCTGCACGGCAGCATCCTCTTCCTCACCTGCATCAGCTTCCAGCGCTACCTGGGCATCTGCCACCCACTGGCCCCCTGGCACAAACGTGGGGGCCGCCGGGCCGCCTGGCTAGTGTGTGTAGCCGTGTGGCTGGCCGTGACAACCCAGTGCCTGCCCACAGCCATCTTTGCTGCCACAGGCATCCAGCGTAACCGCACTGTCTGCTATGACCTCAGCCCACCTGCCCTGGCCACCCACTATATGCCCTATGGCATGGCTCTCACTGTCATTGGCTTCCTGCTGCCCTTTGCTGCCCTGCTGGCCTGCTACTGTCTCCTGGCCCGCCGCCTGTGCCGCCAGGATGGCCCGGCAGAGCCTGTGGCCCAGGAGCGGCGTGGCAAGGCGGCCCGTATGGCCGTGGTGGTGGCTGCTGCCTTTGCCATCAGCTTCCTGCCTTTCCACATCACCAAGACAGCCTACCTGGCAGTGCGCTCGACGCCGGGTGTCCCCTGCCCTGTGTTGGAGGCCTTTGCAGCAGCCTACAAAGGCACGCGGCCGTTCGCCAGTGCCAACAGCGTGCTGGACCCCATCCTTTTCTACTTCACCCAGAAGAAGTTCCGCCGGCGACCACATGAGCTCCTACAGAAACTCACAGCCAAATGGCAGAGGCAGGGTCGCTGAGTCCTCCAGGGCCTGGGCAGCCTTCATATTTGCCATTGTGTCCAGGGCACCAGGAGCCCCACCAACCCCAAACCATGCAGAGAATTAGAGCTCAGCTCAGCTGGGCATGGAGTAAGATCCCTCACAGGACCCAGAAGCTCACCAAAAACTATTTCTTCAGCCCCTTCTCTGGCCCAGGCCCTGTGGGCAGGGAGATGGACAGACCTGGGCCTGGCTCTTGAGAGGTCCCAGTCAGCCATGGAGAGCTGGGGAAACCACATTAAGGTGCTCACAAAAATACAGTGTGACGTGTACTGTCATCAAGGGGTATGCTCCATGCTTTGAGTCACCAATGAAGCAGGTGAGGGAAGATGAGAGGGGGAAGTGAGAGCTTCTGGGAAGGGGCATTTGAGCTGGGTTTTGAGGGATGATTATGAGCTCTCTGGAGAGGCGTGATATTCCATTTATTTAGAAAGCCTTTACTGACACCTTGTGCTCAGGCCTGGGTTGGTTCTGGGGCCCTAGAAGAACCGGTCCTAGCCCTGGTCCATACAGGCTCCCAACTGCTGGAAGTACAGACTGGCACAGCAACATCAGCGTTGTGACAGAGGGAAGCATGGCTGGGGGGAGGGGGTACACAGAGAGTGCCCATGACCCAGTCCAAGGAGTCAGGAAAGAGCTCTCTGAGGAGGGAGCATCTGAGCCAGCCATCGAGGGCTGAGTGGGAACTTGGCAAGCAGAAGTGGGGAGCACTTTAATGCAACCCAGGTATGCTCCATGCATATTCCAGCTGGGCCAGCCTTGTGCTGGGCTCTGCCCTGGGCAGACAGGCAGACGGCCAGAGCAGAGGACACATGGCCTTGCATGTGTGAAAGCTGAGAAAATGGGAGCTATGCTTCAGCCACCCTCCAGACAAGGGCAAGAGTTAGCCAGATGCTCCAGGCAGCGGGAGGCCAATGGAGGGATTAAGCGGGGGAAGCTTCTTGGAAGAGGCAGGGGGCGAAGTGCAGTGGCTCATGCCTGTAATCTCAGCAATTTGGGAGGCCGAGGAAGGAGGAATGCTTGAGCCCAGGAGTTTTAGACCAGCCTGGGCAACACAGTAAGACCCTGTTTCTACAAAAAATATATATATATAAAAAATAGCCTGGTGTGGTGGTGTCTGACTGTAGTACTAACTACTCAGGAGGCTGAGGTGCTGAGTTCAAGATTACAGTGAGCTAGGATCACGCCAGTGCATTCCAGCCTGAGTGACAGACGGAGACCCTGTCTCTAAAAAAATTAAAATAAATTGGGAGCGGTGGCTCACATCTGTAATCCCAGCACTTTGGGAGGCTGAAGCAGGTGGATCACTTGAGGTCAGGAGTTTGAGACCAGCCTGGCCAACACAGTGAAACCCTGTCTCTACTGAAAATACAAAAATTAGCTGGGCATGGTGGCTGGCACCTGTAATCCCAGCTACTCGGGAGGCTGAGGCAAGAGAATCGCTTGAACCTGGGAGGCAGAGGTTGCAGTGAGCCGAGATCACATCACTGCATTCCAGCCTGGGCGATGGAGCGAGAACCTGTCTCAAAAAAAAAAAACAAAAACAAAAACAAAATTAAATAATAACTAAGAAAAAAGAAAAGAAAAGAAGAAGGGATCAGCTTGAGCCAGGAGGAATTCAAAAAGCAGAGTGAAGCAGCTCTGGAGCTACTCCCAGTAGAAGGTATGGGCGTGATGTGTACAAAACCCAGAGTTAGAAATGAGCTGAGGGGCCGGGCATGGTAGCTCACACCTGTAATCCCAGCACTTTGGGAGGCCGAGGCAGGCAGATCACTTGAGGTCAGGAGTTTGAGACCAGCCTGGCCAACATGGCAAAACCTCATCTCTACTAAAAAATACAAAAATTAGCTGGGCGTAGTGGCAGGCGCCTATAGTCCCAGCTACTCCAGAGGCTGAGGCGTGGGAATCACTTGAACCTGGGAGGTGGAGGTTGTGGTCAACTAAGATTGCCCCACTGCACTCCAGCCTGGGTGACAAAGCAAGACTCTGTCTCAAAAAATAATAATAATAATAATAATGGCTGTAAAGCAACAGTGAGTTTCAATTAAATGGGGGGTAGGCAGGATTGGGTGGGGCCTGGGTGTGTGGAAGGGGGTGGCCAGGAAAAGAGCTGGGTAGGGCCAGAGCATTCAATGCTGGGATGAGCCCCAGATCCACCTCTCCTTCATCCACCTCTTCAAGTGTGGCTCTTTCAACCTTAGGGTATCCTCTGTATCTGGGGTACCTCCACCAGCCCCCTAAGTGAGGGGAAACAACTGTTCAACATTGTTTCATTCTAAACGGAGGAGCCAGCAGCTTGAGAGCCTCAGGGCCACCAGGGAGCTGCTACATGGAGGTCCCACAGCTGGAAGCCTACTGACCGGTCTCATGACAGATTGTTCACGCCGTGTTCCACTCCTGCCCTCTCAGGCCCATCGTTCTGATGTGGGTACCCAGAGAGCTGCCTTGAGGCCATCTCATAAGGAGGCATGTCAAACACATATCTGAGCCTTAAAAAGCCTTGGAAAGGCATCTTTACCAAAGGTCCCTGGAGGAAGCAGCAAAGGGGAATGGTAGCACACAAGACCCCACACTCAGCCAGGCGCAGTGGCTCATGCCTGTAATCCTAACACCTTAGGAGGCTGAGGCAGGCGAATCATGAGGTCAGAAGATTGAGACCATCCTGGCCAACATGGTGAAACCCTGTCTCTACTAAAAATACAAAAATTAGCTGGGCGTGGTGGTGGGCGCCTGTAGTCCCAGCTACTCGTGAGGCTGAGGCAGGAGAATTGCTAGAACTCAGGAGGCGGGGATTGCAGTGAGCCAAGATTGCACCACTGTACTTCAGCCTGGGGACAGAGTGAGACTCCATCTCAAAAAAAAAAAAAAAAAAGAAAAGAAAAGAAAAAAAAAGACCCCACACCCTCCACCAAACCACCAAATCCTCTTCCCCTCCGAGAACCACACCTCAGCCATTCCTTTGCAGCTCCTCATTCTCTCTGCCATTTTTTCTCATTTCTCCTCTCCCACTCCTCCCCCTCACTTCTCCTCCAGTCCTTGTGCCCTCCTCCCAGATCTGTTTTTCTTACGTAGAACAATCCAGCCTGCCTTGGCTGCTGGTGCACCATACAGAACCTGTAAGCCAAGAACTACCTCTGGCTAACAGTCTTCTTTTTGGAAGGCAGAGCAGGGAGAGGAAGGACTGTATAACTTATGCAATATTTTTCTTTTAGCCCTGCCTAGTCCCCAAGCTGCTGGGCAATAGGGTCATTCAGAGAGGGGCATTGGAGGAGTTAAACACCATGGTAATGTCACAGGTGTGCTTGCAGCTGGCTGAGGAAGTCGGAAAACCAGGCCCAACCCACCCTAGGAGGCCATTCAAAGTGTCCTTGCTGGAGAGGCAGACCATTTGGACAGAAGGAACTTTGGCTTGTGACCACAGCGAGACCGACGTATGTTAGAAGACAGAGGCTGGTTATTATTCCCTGTACGGTTTCCCGCTGTGCCAAGCGGGGCACATAGGACCCACCTTGCATCTAGCTTCGAGTCTGAGACCAATCTTCTCAATTGCCTGGGATGGGGGCTAGGGGAGAGTGAGAGCAAGGGCAGGGGACAGGGCCTCTGCTCGTAGCCCACCTGAGCCCCTGTAGAGAGTCCCAGATGACTGTCCCAGCTGACCTCCAAGAGCTGTGACCCTTTGCTTACTCTTCCAGGAGTGGAAATTGTGACCCACAGGTAAATTCCATTCCAAGCTTCCCTTTGTGAGGCCAAATAGCAGGGAAGGTGCAGACTCCAGAGCCAGACCATCTGGGTATATGTCCTGGCTATACCATTTACTAGCTATGTTATGCTAGGCAAGCTATTTATTTATTTATTTATTTTTAGTTTTTTAATTTTTTTTTTTTGAGACGGAGTCTTGCTCTGTCGCCAGGCTGGAGTGCAGTTGTGCCCTCTCGGCTCACTGCAACCTCCACCTCCTGGGTTCAAGTGATTCCCCTGCCTCAGCCTCCCAAGTAGCTGAGACTACAGGCACGTGCCACCACGCCTGACTAATTTTTTCTATTTTAGTAGAGACACGGTTTCACCATGTTGGCCAGGATGGTCTCTATCTTCTGACCTCATGATCTGCCAGCCTCGGCCTCCCAAAGTGCCAGGATTACAGGCACGAGCCACTGCGCCTGGCCTATTTTTTGTTTTTTATTTTTTTGAGATGGAGTTTTGCTCTTGTTGTCCAGGCTGGAGTGCAATAGCGTGATCTTGGCTCACTGCAAAACTCCACTTCCTGAGTTCCAGCGATTCTCCTGCCTCAGCCTCCCGAGTAGCTGGGATTACAGGCACATGCCGCCATGGCCAGCTAATTTTTATATTTTAGTAGAGATAGGGTTTCACCATGTTGGTCAGGATGGTCTCGAACTCCTGACCTCAGGTGATCTTCCCACCTCAGCCTCCCAAAGTGCTGGGATTACAGGCATGAGCTACTGCATCCGGCGTGGGCAAGTTATTTCATCTCTTTGTGCCTCAGCTTCATTATTATTCCCATAACATTATTATAAATGTCTATCTTTTTAAAGCCACTAGTTTTGGGGAGGCTTTTGTTACCCACAGCCAAAACTAATACCTTTATTTGTGTTCCATCCTGGGATGGTGGACCTTAGGTGCAGGCCAGGCAGTGACCTGGACAGAGGTGGGGCCAGGGTCTAGGCTGGAGTGGGAGCTAGGAGTCAACAAGGTCTAGGGACACCAGGAAGGCTGCTTAGAAAAGATGCAGAGCCTGGGGAATGGTCAGCCCCAAAGTGGTTTGAGCTCGAGTGGGTGGGTGGGCTTCGTGAAAGAAAGAGTGGGAAGAGGGGAGGAGTTCTGGGAACTCCAAGATTGGGGAGCTGAGGAGAAGGAGCCAGAGATGTGGAGGGCAGGAGCCCAGGGGTCTCTGAATGATGGTGGTACGAGGTGAGAGTGGAGTTGGGTGAGTGAGTGAGAGGCTTCAGGGAAGGAAGTGGGGGTAGTAGGCGGAGAATAGAAGAGGGAGGAAGATTCCAAGAAAGGCCAGGCCCAGGGATGGAGTTTCCAGGACAAAGTTGTTACTGAGAGTTGGCTGGTGGTAGTTGAGGGCAGAGAACCGGGGTGGGGTGGGGGTGGGGAGGTAGGAGCAAGGATTGGGAAGCTAGAAAGTCAGGAATCAGTGACTGTCTTGGGGAAATTTCCATTCCAAACAGGAAAAGCCCAGGAGCATTTGATCTGTCCTAGCAATGGACAAAGGTGGCCTCTTCCTCCCTCATTCATTTGTTCAATGAATATTGACTCTGTTTCTGAGACGAGCTCAGGTCCAGGCCCTAGTCTTGGGAAAGAATCCAAGGGGTTTGGGATGCGGACAAAGAAACAGTTCATCCAGTAAACAATAATTATTGGGCACCTCCTATATGCCAAGCATCATGCTGGGCCCTCAGGGAGCTCCTAGTCTGATGGAGGAGACAGGTAATAATGAAGCACATACATACCTGGATCATTATAGCTGGGGAGGAGAGCTCAGATCATAAAGAGGACCCAGGCAAGGAAGGTATCACTAGGGAGATGATGAGCTCCTGGAATGGTCCATGGCCAAGAAATACTAAATACCAGAGGGGCCCTGACCTAGTTGAGAGGCAGAAAAGGTATCTAAGTGAGGCCTAGAGCCTCAGAAGGCCTCAGAAGGCATTAGCTCAGTGCAGAAGGGCTGTGACAGAGTCTGTGACTTTGACCAAGCACCTTCACTCCTCTGAGCCTCTGTTTCCTTACCTGTAACATACTAGACCTTCCTAAGCCACCAGGGATACCAAGGAATAGAAAAGTTAGAGCAGAAATTTCATAAAGTACTAAACATACTATAACCCAATAGAAAAATGAGCAAGAGGCACAAATAGGCATTTCATATGAAAGGAAACACAAGGCCAGGTGTGGTGGCTCACGCCTGTAATCCTAGCATTTTGGGAGGCTGAGATGGGTGGATCACAAGGTCAAGAGTTTGAGACCAGCCTGACCAACGTGGTGAAACCTTGTCTCTACTAAAATATAAAAATTAGCTGGGCATGATGGCATGCACCTGTAATCCCAGCTACTTGGGAGGCTGAGGCAGGAGAATTGCTTGAACCTGGGAGGCGGAGATTGCGATGAGCCAAGATCACACCATTGCACTCCAGCCTGGGCAACAAGAGAGAAACTCTGTCTCAAAAAAAAAAGGAAACACAGATGATCAAAAAACGTACACGAGAAATTAGATCCTAGCTTGACAATGCTTCCTAATGTTGATCAGTTGCCTGCCCTGTGCCCAAGCACTTCTTTCCACGTGTACCTGGAGTCATGCACAATGCTCAGCAAACACCTGGAAACACCCAAATGTGCATCAGCAAGACACTGGATCAACACACTGTGATATATTCACACACTGAAATAGTCCACATGGAATGGACTATAGAGGCATGCAACAATATGGGTAAATCTTAGCAGCATAATATTAAGAAAAAAGAAGTCCCAACAAATTTTGTAAAGCAAGAAACCCCCCCCCCCCCGCCTTTTTTCTTGAGACAGAGTCTTGCTCTGTTGTCCAGGCTGGAGTGCAGTGGTGTGATCTTGGCTCACTGCAACCTCCACCTCCTGGGTTCAAGTGATTCTCGTGCCTCAGCCTTCTAATAAGCTGGGATTATAGGCATGCACCACCACGCCTGGCTAATTTTTGTATTTTTAATAGAGGCTGGGTTTCACCATGTTGGCCAGCCTGGTCTTGAACTCCTTGCCTCAAGCAATCCACCCGCCTCAGCCTCCCAAAGTGTTGGGATTACAGGCGTGAGCCACCACGTCCAGCAGGATGCCCGTTTTATAAAGTTAAGAACAACTAAAATGAAAAGATACAGTTTGAAGGCATATATAGTTTGAAGGAATATGTTTGAAGGAAAGCAAGAGAATGCTGAACACAGGATTTGAGATGATGATTTTCTGATTTTCTGTGTGGTGGGACAGCAGGAGGATGAGGGCAGTAGAACTATATAATGAGATGTGAATTATTTTAAAGGTCCTAGTTGTATTGTTTTGTTTTTTGGCGAAAGCCAATTAAATAACTGATGAGAATGTATCATTATCAAAATATTATAAAGAATTTAATCCTGTGTGCTTAAGGTCGAATTACATAGGAAAGAGGGCAATCTCGATAGTTTCTATTTGGCTTTGCTATGGAGTCAGAAGAGTCAGATTTCCCCCTAAGACAGCTCCTTCATGGAGCTCATTGCTTCTTGTCCCTGCACTCATCATTTCTCTCCCTCTTAAGTACAGTTGCTCCTCAACTTACGATGAGGTTACATCCCAATAAACCCACTGAGAAGACATTTAATACACATAGCCTACCAAACATCAGAGCTTAGCCTAACCCACCTTAAACAGGCCCAGAACACTTCCATAGCCTAGAGTTGGGCAAAAATCATCTAACACAAAATCTATTTTATAATAAAATGCTGAATATCTCATGTAATTTATTGAATACTTTACTGAAAGTGAAAAACAGAATGATTATATGTGTGCTAAAAGTATGGTTTCTACTGGATGTACATAGCTTTTGCATCATCAGAAAGTCAAAAAATCATTAAGCTGAAACATCATGAGCTGGGGACTTATCTGTACCCAAAGCCCACCAAAGCCCATCATTGGCCATGACTTTCAAAACCTTCCCATCTTGATTTCTCCAAGGGATTCCATGGTCCTCACCTCGCTAGATCACCATGACTCACTGGGTAGATGGGCTATTGTTTTCATTACCCTTTCATAGGTGAGGAGCCTGGGGCCCAGAGAAAAGGGGGTGAGTTGCGGAAGGTGAGCCTGGCTTCAAAACCCCAGAGTAGGGTTTCTCTCTACTCTGGTGCCCAGTGCTCCCAGCCCCCTATCAGATGAGTCTTCTTGGGGCTAAAAATTGCTGTACATAATTACCAAGCACCATTAAAATTCCAGATTCCTTCTGTTCATGGAAGATAACTTTGTCTTATACTGGATCATAAGGAGCTGGGAGTGGAAGGGTTCATGAAGCACTGAAAGCAATCAAGCCACTCTCAGATTGGGTGAGCTTCCCTTTGGACAGAGACCCAGTCTAGATCCTTAAACACCCCCCTCCCCACCAAGGGGATTCCTGAGCCAAAGGCCCCAGCCAGCTCACCTCAAGGCCAAGCCACAGGACTCTGGGAGCCCGTGACCTGAACCTCCACTCCTCTCTATCCACTTGCCCGTCTGTGATATGGGATAAGGGTTTCTGTCCCAGAAGTGACAGGGAGGTGGAAAAGTACAAATTTCGGATGGTAAGAGTCATCATTATGGGGGGAGAGAGTGACTCCTGGGATGAGAGTCCTGTCCCCCACCCCTCCACAATTCACCCCTCCCCAACTCACCCCTCCCCAACTCACCCCTCCCCAACTCACCCCTCCACAACTCACCCCACAGCACACACCAATACTTGCCCCAAAGAGCAGAAAGAAAATACTAAAGGAGGTGAGAGTCTGATGTCAAATGCCAGAGGCAGAGAGGGCACTCTTGGGGAACCTGACCCACTCCTCACTTTTCAGACATCAGCAAGTGCAGAGATTTACCCAAGGTCACAGAGTAAGGCAGAACAGAGAGGCACAGGCCGGCAGGGCTCTCTTTTATCAATTTCCTAGAGAAAAGGGAGAGATTTACTCTTTGGCCCCCTCGAGGCAGAGCTGAGATGAGGTTGAGGTGATGGACTCCCTGGATGCTGGTCTCAACTCATAGAGGAAGCACTTTCTCACTACAGAGATATTCCACAACTCAAGAGGCTGCCCAGAGAGTGGAGAGTGACCTCCTCATCCTGTGGGGTATATGAGTAGCAAATAGGTTCTGGGGTCCCAGCTGAGTCCTCCCTCTCTCATTCGGTAGTCAGGCAATCCCTGGGTGTCTACCATCCTTTCCTATCCTCCTGCCTGCCCCTCTCCTCTGAACCCCATCTCCTAGCCTAGTCTGGCCCAGCTAGTCTCCTTGGCTGGACCTGGTGGCAGTGGGGTTGGCTGGGTAATGCACAGACTGCTGACCTAACTATGTGGCCCTGAGGCCTTGCTACTGGGGGTTGGAGGGGCCAGGGCAGTTTGACCAGGCCTGAAGAAGGCTGGGCAGCGCTGGAGGGTCATGGGTCAGACCAGGTTATCCTCTGTTCCTGAGGAGAGTGAGCTCAGGCCCAAGGAGGAGAAGGAGGAGACTGGGGGCTCAAAGGAGCAAGAACCTCCTTATTCATCAGGATTTGGGGGTGCATCTCAGAGCTGGCTGGAGGAGCATGGTGTTTGAAGCCCCTAAAATCTGAATTTTAGCAGGACCTGCTATTTCCAGACTTGCATAGTGGTCAAAGTTACTTCTCCTTCACGGTCCACAGAGAAGGGGTAATAATATTTGTCCCCAAGGGTGGTTTGTGGATTTAAAAAAATAAGTTAAATAATATTGCCCATACATTATAGGTACTCCATACATTTTCATTCGTTCGTTCATTCGTTAGTTGGGCCGGGAGGATGAATGGGATCTAGAGGCACGTGGGAATGGGGAAGGTGATGATGCTCCAATACCCAGAACAATGTGAGACTCAGACGGAGGCGGGGGCGGGAGGGGAGCTCAAGCGAGGGATCAGCGTGAAGCCAGAGAAACAACCTACACTTTCCCTGCCAAGAAGGTGAAGCAGCTGAGGGTAAGAGTATAGGTTTGGCAGTGGGAAGTCAAGGGCGTTCCCGTCGAAGCTCCTTTTGTGTGTAAGGCCTAAGAAGGGGCAGTGCGCTTTGCGAAGGTCTGAAAAAGACTAAGGGGATTAGGTAATGACTGAAAGGAAGTTTTCCCAACTCTCCGTTTTTTGGGGATGGGTGCTGCTTTATCCGTCCAGCACTCCGTGCGTTGGGAAAATCAGGCCGCGAGGGGGCGCAAGAGCCGCGTACTCCAGAGCGAGAAGGAAAGGGGCTCGGGGATCCAGGCGGAGAGTCCAGGAGAAGAGCAGCCAGACGGCGGGGGCAGGTGGGAGGCGTGGCAGCCGGAAAAGTAGGGGTGGGGGCGCGGTCGTGAAGGGTGGGGCTTCTGGAGCAGCGCTGGGCGGGTCGGGGGCCGGTCGGAGCCAGACAGGCGGCTGGGAGGTGGGATGGGCGGGGCGTTTGGGAGCGAGATGGGGGGACAAGGGCGTGGCTACAGCTGAATTCGCCGCAGAGGGCGGGCGGGGAGGGGGAGGGGAAGGGGCGGGGCCTGTGCGGGGAGTAGGGCGGAGCAGGGAGCAATGGACCCTTTAGGCCGCGGCTCTCCGGGCTCCCCCTGGCGCCGAGTCCCACACCTTTCCCGGCCCGGAGAGTGTGCGTCTGCGTGCACCTGAGTGTCAGTGTGTACGAGAGTTTGTGAGTCCGAGGTTGCCATGTTGGAGTCCCTGGGCAGGAGGTGTTAGCGCGCGGAGGCTGGTGGCCCGCGGTGGACGCGACGCCCTGGCTGCGACTCTGCGGAGCTGAGCACGCTCAGCGGTTGCGTGTGTCTCAACGACTCCCTGGGGACAACTCGGCCTGCTGGACTCCCGAGGGACGTCTCTGGAGGGCCAGAGGGTCGCCTCAGTCTGCAAGTCCTCCAGCAGGCTTTTTCTTCTTCGGCTCCTCCCTGATTCCCTCCCACCACCCGGTTCCCAGGCTCGCGCACGCCCGGAGCCCACCCCCTCTTTTGGGCGCGAGGCCCCGCCTCCCGCCCCCTTGCCTCTGCCACAAAGTTTATTTGCAACAAAAGGGTGCCAGGAGCGAGCAGCCAAGGGGGAGGGAACGGGAGCCGGAGCGGGAGAGTGAGGAAAGGCAGGCAAGCCGTTGGGCAGGCGGGCGCAGAGTCGAGGAACCAAGCGCTGGGATCCCGCCCAGACGGAGCCGCGGTGCCCCTGGTCGCTCCAGCCGCGGCGGGGGCCGGGCCTGGGGGTCGGCGCTGAGGCGGCAGGGGCCGCCCGGGATGGAGACGTTGCGGCCGGTGGCCACAGAAACTTGAGCCGCGGCAGAGAAACCTCTGCTCCGGTCTCTGCGCCCTCCTCCCACACTCCCGTGCGCTGCTTTCGGCGTGGGCCGCTGCGCTCCTAGGGAGCGGGGGCGCAGGGGGGGTTGGCCGCGGCTCCCCGAGGCCAGCCCCCCCGGAGTGAGTTACGCCACTATGGCGGACGGGGCACCCCGGCCCCAGCTTTACCGCAGCGTCTCGTTCAAGCTGCTGGAGCGTTGGAGCGGCGGCCCCGGGCCGAGGGAGGAGGACACGGACACCCCCGGCTTGAGGCGCCGCGCCTCGTGCCGACCGACCACGGCTGCCCGGGGCCAGCCCTCTCGGCGCGTGTCCAAGCTGGCGTCTGGGCCCCCGGCCGCCCCCGCGCAGCCGCGCCCGCTCCGCAGCCTCTCGCCGTCGGTGCGCCAGCTCTCCCGGCGCTTCGACGCGCCGCGTCTGGACTACGGCTCTGCTGGGGCCTGGGACGGGGGCGTCTTCCCCGCGGCCGCGGAAGAAGCGGCCGAGGGCCCAGCGCGAGGGGCCTGGCCCAGCGTCACCGAGATGCGCAAGCTCTTCGGCGGTCCTGGCTCCAGGAGGCCCAGCGCCGACTCTGAATCCCCAGGAACGCCCAGCCCCGACGGTGCCGCGTGGGAGCCTCCGGCTCGGGAGTCGCGGCAGCCACCGACGCCACCCCCTCGGACATGCTTCCCCCTGGCGGGTCTGCGTTCGGCGCGGCCCCTGACCGGGCCGGGGACCGAAGGGAGGCTGCGCCGGCCGCAGCAGCAACAGGAGCGGGCGCAGCGTCCAGCGGATGGTTTACATTCTTGGCATATCTTCTCCCAACCGCAGGCCGGGGCCCGGGCCTCCTGCTCCTCCTCCTCCTCCATCGCCTCCTCCTATCCTGTCAGCCGCAGCCGCGCTGCCAGCTCCAGCGAGGAGGAAGAGGAGGGCCCGCCGCAGCCGCCTGGAGCCCAGAGTCCGGCCTACCACGGCGGCCACTCCTCGGGCAGTGACGACGACCTAGACGGTGAGGGCAGCCACCGCTGGGGAAGGAGGCCCGGGCTCAGGCCCAGAAGCTCCCTATTGGATCAGGACTGCAGGCCTGACAGTGATGGGTTAAATCTGAGCAGCATGGACTCAGCAGGGGGAGCTGGGAGCCCTGAGCCCCCAACATCTCCAAGAGCCCCTAGAGAAGAAGGACTCCGGGAGTGGGGTAGTGGCTCTCCGCCCTGCGTCCCAGGTCCCCAGGAGGGACTTCGGCCTATGTCTGACTCTGTGGGAGGAGCTTTCCGTGTGGCCAAGGTGAGCTTTCCCTCGTACCTGGCCAGCCCCGCAGGCTCCCGCGGTAGCAGCCGTTATTCCAGCACGGAAACCCTCAAGGACGACGACCTATGGTCTAGTAGGGGTTCTGGGGGCGGGGGCGTGTACCGCTCCCCTAGCTTTGGAGCTGGGGAAGGGCTCCTGCGGTCCCAGGCTCGAACCCGTGCCAAAGGACCTGGAGGCACCTCTAGGGCATTGAGGGATGGAGGATTTGAGCCGGAAAAGAGTCCACAGCGGAAGTCCCTGTCAAATCCAGATATCGCCTCAGAGACCCTGACGCTTCTCAGTTTCCTGCGCTCAGACCTTTCAGAGCTGAGGGTCCGAAAACCTGGTGGGAGCCCCGGGGACCGTGGAAGCAGCCCCCTAGATGGCAGAGACTCATCATCCGCAGGTGACCCCGTGGGGCAACTTGAACCCATACCCATCCCAGCCCCAGCATCACCTGGCACGCGCCCCACACTCAAGGACTTGACAGCCACTCTGCGGAGAGCAAAGTCATTCACCTGCTCTGAGAAGCCCATGGCCCGCCGCCTGCCCCGCACCAGTGCTCTGAAGCCCAGCTCCTCCGAGCTCCTGCTGACAGGCCCTGGCGCCGAGGAGGATCCGCTGCCCCTCATCGTCCAGGACCAATATGTGCAGGAGGCCCGCCAGGTTTTTGAGAAGATCCAGCGCATGGGTGCCCAGCAAGATGATGGAAGCGATGCCCACCCTGGAAGCCTTGACTGGGCAGGGGACATAACCCGAGGGCAGCGGTCCCAGGAGGAGCTCTCGGGCCCTGAGTCCAGTCTGACAGATGAAGGCATTGGGGCGGACCCTGAGCCTCCTGTTGCAGCATTTTGCGGCCTGGGTACCACAGGGATGTGGCGACCCCTTTCCTCATCCTCGGCCCAGACGAACCACCATGGCCCTGGGACTGAGGACAGTCTGGGCGGGTGGGCCCTGGTGTCCCCTGAGACCCCTCCCACACCAGGTGCCCTCCGCCGACGACGCAAAGTCCCACCTTCAGGTTCTGGTGGGAGTGAATTGAGCAATGGGGAGGTAGGTGAGGCCTACAGGTCCCTGAGTGACCCAATTCCTCAGCGCCACCGGGCTGCCACCTCTGAAGAGCCCACTGGGTTCTCCATGGACAGCAACCTCCTGGGCTCACTGAGCCCCAAGACAGGGCTTCCTGCCACCTCAGCCATGGATGAGGGCTTGACCAGTGGTCACAGTGACTGGTCTGTGGGCAGTGAAGAGAGCAAGGGATATCAGGAGGTTATTCAGAGCATAGTTCAGGGGCCTGGCACCCTGGGGCGTGTGGTGGATGACAGGGTTGCTGGCAAAGCCCCCAAGAAGAAATCCCTGAGTGACCCCAGCCGCCGTGGGGAGCTGGCTGGGCCTGGATTCGAGGGCCCTGGAGGGGAGCCCATCCGAGAAGTTGAGCCCGTGCTGCCTCCATCCAGCAGCGAGCCCATCCTTGTAGAGCAGCGGGCAGAGCCAGAAGAGCCTGGTGCCCCCAGGAGTCGGGCGCAGTCTGAAAGGGCCCTACCTGAGGCTCTGCCTCCCCCTGCCACTGCCCACCGAAACTTTCACCTTGACCCCAAGCTGGCTGACATTCTGTCCCCGAGGCTAATCCGCCGAGGCTCCAAGAAGCGCCCGGCTCGGAGTAGTCACCAGGAGCTTCGGAGAGACGAGGGCAGTCAGGACCAGACTGGTGGCCTGTCTCGGGCCCGGCCCTCCTCCAAACATGTTCGCCATGCCAGTATGCCCGCCACCTTTATGCCTATTGTGGTGCCTGAGCCACCGACTTCTGTCGGCCCCCCTGTGGCTGTGCCAGAACCCATAGGCTTCCCTACCCGAGCCCATCCCACGTTGCAGGCACCATCGCTCGAGGATGTCACCAAGCAGTACATGCTGAACCTGCACTCCGGTGAGGTCCCTGCCCCAGTGCCAGTGGACATGCCCTGCTTGCCTCTGGCTGCACCGCCCTCTACTGAGGCCAAGCCCCCTGAGGCAGCTCGGACTCCAGATGAGCCTCCCCCTGCCAGCAAGTGCTGCAGCAAGCCACAGGTGGTGAGTCCTTTGAAGGGGCCTTCAGACTGGGGCCAAAGGAGGGCCGTGGGCACCGACTTCAGTTGGAGCCTTTTACATTGTATTCACTAGTCAGGTGCCCAGGTGCCAAGGGTGCTTTTCTGGTCCTGGAAGTGCCCGTGCAGTTTTAAGAGTATTAATGACAGGCTCCTGTCTACTCAGGCCCTGTAGAAGCTTCAGTTTTCTGCTGGTGCTAATGGCAGAGGTGCTTGTCTACTCCAGGCATTCTGGGTGGTAATTACAAAGGATTCTTATCTTGTCCTTTGGATGTTTCTCAGGGACTGGTTTTGGAAATCCCTGTGTGGTTCTTTGTTGGAGGGATGAGTGTGATGGCACCCAGCGCGGGCTCAGTCCTTTCTCTGAGGCTTGCTACTCTGTTGGCCAGACCCTTGATAGGATGTTTGGCTCAGGGGCCACAGTTGACATGGGTTTGCCTTTCTTCGTGTGGCTTTCCTATGACAGGTCAGAATATAGATGTGTTCCTGGGCGTGGGAGAATTGGGGAGGTACAAGGCCTTACTTTATGGAGGAGCAGAGGGGGCTCAGGGTTCTAACTGCAGTTCTGTTCTTGCTGTGTGACATTGGCCTTTCTCTGTGACTTAACCTCCCCAATCGGGAGGTAGGTGGACAAAGTAGTGCCTACGTTTCCATCCAGCTGGTACTGTGCAGATTTGGGGGAGCCTGCGGGTTTGATTTGGGGACTCTTGGGGCCTGAGTTCTGCCAGAGCCTCCTCAGATGAAAAAAGCTTCTAGATGGGGGCTTTTAGGGGAGGATAGAGGCAGGGAGGGGGCTGCAGAGGCTGGGCAGCCAGGGCCCTTTAGAGAGGTCAGGAGTGGTTCTGGGCCCCATATTCATGGCTGCCTCTATGGGTCCGGGGGGTCGGTTCTTATTCCCCCATCCTGTCTGCTTGCATCTTTTCCCCACTCTACCCCCTTCTTGGTGACTCTGAGATGCACCCCCTTTTTGCCAGACCCCCAGCCCTGGGGGCTCACTCTCCCTGAGACCCCTCCTTCTACCTTCTGGCTTCAGCTATCCCTGGAGTTTAGGCTGTGGATTCAGATGGGACCCAGATGGCATATGCCCCGGCATCTGGGTTGGGAGCTAGATTCCAGGCTCTGGATTCTGGGCTGAGCTCAGCGATGGCCAGTGGTTATTTCAACTGTGGCCTGCGCTCCCTGACTGTGTGAGAAGCCTGGAAATTACAAACCCTGGACTGATTCAGTCACTCCCGTTCCCAGCACTCTCATGGTCCCTCTGAACTCCCTTTCTCTTTGTTTCTCTCTCCTTGTCTCCAGTTCCCCCTGGTCCTGGCTCTGGGGTTTCTCATGGAGTTTGCAGAGAGAGCAGGCAGGGAGTGGGGAGCAGGGAGTTTTGAACCTGTCCTTCCTTCTGAGTCCCAGCGAGGGCAGCTCCGGTGCCCCTGAAGTCCAGTGCCAGTTCTGAAGGTGGGGGAGGGGAGGAAGAGAGCAGGGCCAGCTCTTGTCAGGGGTCTCCTCCCCAGCCTCCTTCCCCATATATCTTTTCTGGGATCCTTGAAGGCTCAAATGGGGGAGAGGACAGGAGTAAACCAAGGGACTCGGGGAGACTGAAGGTGAGTGGGGGGCACTCCTAAGAGAAGGCTTTGAGACCCAGAGAGGAGGTGGGAGTTTACAGAACTTCTCCTGCCCCACCTTCCTTCACATTCTCCTCTACCCCCCACCCCTTTCTGGAGCTCTGAGGCGGGACAGATCTGCCACAACATGGGCTTCTCCCTGCCACGAACAGAGGCCTTCTCTGATCTCCAAGCTTTTGCCCACTCAGGCCTCTCACTTTTCCAGGCCCAGCTTGATGTCCCCTTAGGGGGAGGGAACTGGTGAATCTGTCATTAGAAGAGCAGGGTGTGAGCCTTTGCTCTTTTAATCACTGTGTGGCCTAGGATCCATCATATCCCTGCTCTGTGCCTCACTTTCCCCTTCCATAAAATGGGGGTAATGGCCTCTGCCTGGCAGGCTGTCTCTTATGGTGAATGGGTGGTGTGATCATTTCCTCTCTGGTAGCAGGAAAGAAGAAAACTGGAGGCTGCACTGCCCAGCTGCTTCTCGGCCACCAGGCTTGGCTTCTGAACACAGGGCTGGGTCCTCGGGGGCCTCAGTATAACCTGGTGGACTGCAGTAGGCTCCAGAAAGATCCATCATCATCCAATTTCCCACCCCCTCATAAAGCCTGGAAGTTCTCCCATCTGCTAGCTTGAACCCCTCCTGCTGTCCCCTTCCTTCTGGCTCCCGGAAGATGGAGAGCAGCTGTTCACCCCCTCCTGGTGGCCTCTGTTGAGGAGACAACGTTCCCTTGTTTCAAGCCTGAGGCTCCAGTCATGCTCCCTGGGCCGTGGGTGGAGATGGCGTGGTATGGACTCCAGAATAAGAGAGACGAGAGGACCTGTCATTCTTTGCTTCTGGCAGTCCCTGGGGACTAAGGGGACGCCCCCCCCCCACCCCCCAGGCTGTGGGGAGTCCCTCACCCTCAGGTCCATATTCATGCTCTGTGTGGTGTTGCCCCCATTGCCGGGAGGTGGGAGGCCTGGGGCCAGGCCTGGCTCAGCCTTTGACTCATTCAGACCTGGACAGAGTCATCTTTGTCTCTCAGTTTTCCCATCTGTACAGTGGGAGGTTAGACTGCCTGGTCTGTGAGGCTCAGAAGGAGGGAGTCAGCCTGCAGGGGGTGTCAAGTGAAATGGGAGGAGCCAGGGGTGTGGCTGGAGGGGAGAGAAAGGCAGCTGTCTGCAATAGCTGCATGAACCCAGGAGAACAGGGAGTAACAGTCGCTCATGGGTCATTTATTCCAGGAATGCTTGTCTATGTGCTGGGAGGTGAGGAGGGAGAGCTGTCTGGCCTCCCTGTCCCGCCCCTCCCACACTCTTATTACCTCCACTGAGGCCCACCGTAGCCTGGTTGGTCAACAACTCTTCCTGTGAGGGAGAGCTTCCCCCGCCCCAGCCTCAAAGTGCAGAATCTTGCAGTCCCACCTTCTGCCCTCGTTTGCCACATGCCACAACTGTAGCCCACAGCAGGGAGTGACTTGTCTCTCAGCATCATAGGCAGATGAACTCACAAAATTTTAACATACTGGAATAGCAGTAACAATGACCAACATTTATCAAGTGCTTACTATATGCCAGATATTGTCTGTTTCATTCTTCAACTGTGAAAGCTGTGGATATCTTACAGTGCAGACTTAGAGTCGAAGACTGTTGGATTCACCCTGAATCCTAGCATATCAGTGTCTTAGAGGTGAGGGGTCCCAAGGAGATTGGCCTGCCATCTGAGTAGCGGGGACAAGTCAGCAGACAGTTGGGAGTGTCATCTCCACATCCCCAACAGCCTGAACACTTTCATAGTGGTTATTTAATTCACCAGGGCCTGGGGTTGGGATGGGAAGAACCTTGAGATCCAGAAAGGCAGAATGCTAGGTCTAAGGTCACACAGCAAGGGCGGGCAGAACCAGGCCCATGCACCAGGACCCTGGCCTTGTTCCTCTCCACTCAGACCCCGTCCCTATCCAGCCAGCTCCCTGCCTTGCTGATGAAGGTCTGGCAACAGCTCTTCTAGTCACCCTCCTTTTTCCCCTTTTGGCGGGGAACCCGTGGGGGTAGAGGTTCTCTCCTTCCCCTCCTTGACTCTTTGTGTGATTTTTCCATGGAAACTGGTTCTGGGGGGAAGGGAGGAGGTGATTAGGACACTTGGAATTCTGAGCGGTACCAAATATCTATAATTAAATGTCTTGTCACCCAGCAGGAGGGGGTGAGATGAGGGAGGACAGGCAGAAGGGCAGCCCCTTTCCTCTGTTTATTCCTCACATCTCCTCCCAACTCCTTCCTAAGGGCCCGGGCTCTTGGGGGGAACACTGTCCAGGAATGAGTCCTCCCCAGCGAGGAAGGGTTGGGGGATGGACTAGAGTTGAGTCTGACATTTTCCAGCCCCACGTTTCCGGGACCAGCTGGGTTTGGGAGGTGGAGAGGCTGCTGCTAATCCTGTCCCCAGCCCCCTCTCCCCATGTAGGGACTTACCCCTCTGCTTCCCTCCCTCCCTCCCATCTGTGATCTTTCAGGCTACACATTGCTGCCCCGCAGCAGGATGTAGGCACCCCCAGGCTTCCTGGGAGCCGAGACACACAGAGAGTGTAGGATCTAGAAGCCAACTCGAAGGGGCTTAGGATGTTGAGGGACTAGCCTGGAAACTGGCCGAGGGACTTCCTAGAAGAGGCTCTGCCTGAGCTTGAGCTTGAACACTGAGTGAGAGGGAGAGGTTCTATGAAGAGGGCACAGCATGAGCAGAGGCTAGGAGATGGAAAGGAATATGGCAGGTTGTGTGCAGTAAGAGTTTGTTTCAGAGACTTGGGTGGCCTTTGATAGGGTAATGCATTCATCCATTAAACAAATACTGTCTGAGCAATAAGACATGTCAGGCCTTCTAGGCCTGGGAATACAGCAGCAAACAAAACAAAAGCCTGTCCTTGTGGAGCTTCCAGACTAGGGAGGAGGCCTGTCTGTAAATGGAGACATTCTGTGTCAGGGAGTGGTAGGGGCTGAGCAGGATAAGGGAGTAGAGAATGACAGGGTGGGGGTACTTCAGATCAAGAGATCAGGAATGCCTGTCTGAGGAGGTGACATTTGAGCAGAAGCCTGGAGGAAGTGAGGGAGCAGGTCAGGTGGCTGAGGGAAACAGCATTCTGGGCAGAGAGGAACAGCAGATGCAAAGGCACTGAGGTGTTTGAGAAACAGTCAAGAGAAGAGGACTGCATGGATGGAGCAGAGAAGTAGAAGATCAGAGGTGGGTTAGGGTGAGGAATATCATGTAGGCCAATAGGAGGACTTTAGCACATACTCAAAGTGAGATGTTAGAAGGTTGTAAGTAGAATAGTGGCCTGGTCTGACTTACGCATTCACAGGTCTGCTCTGGCTGCTCCATGAGGATAGATTGCAAGGGGCCAGGTGGAGGCTGTGAGGCCAGTCAGAAGGCTACTGGAATAATCTGGACAAAAGATGATGGTGGCTTGGTTCCAGGCAGAGATGGTGGGGTGGTGGGTTTCTGCTGCAGTCCCAGGGGCTCCTCAAGGGCCTGGACCCCAATGTTCAAGGTGAACACAGAGCTACAACTTCTCACATGGCTGGGCAGTGTGTGAGGGGTCACTTAGGGTTGGCTGGTGGAGTTTGATAAAGTCCCCAGGGTGAACTGGGCTTTGTGCTACACTGGCCACCCCCTGCAGACCCACACTGGCTTGGCTGAAAGGCGAGGAGAGTGGAGCCGCCACAGGGTCCCAGTGAGGCAGGTGACAGGGCCATATCCCACTGGTGTCTCCTCTTCAGCCACTATGACACCCATTTAGCTCCAGCGTGCATGTCTCCTGGGACAGGGAGCTCATGCCTCCCCCCACCCCCAAGGTAGCCCCATCCCTCCCATCTGATCCTCCAGCTAGGTGGGCATTGCCATGGCTCCAATAGTCCAATAAAGAAGCAGGCCCAGAGTGGGCAGGGTCTGCCCAAGGCCCCAAAGCTTGAGTATGGGATTTGGCTCCCAGTGTCCTGACTCCCAGACCATACATTGGTCCCACAGAGTTCCCACTAAGCAGAGTTGGCAGGGATGGCGGTGACAGGGTGGGGGAAGGGGGAACCAATGTTTCCCAGAAAGGCTTGAAGCCCTGGCGTACTTACTGGGAAATGTGCCCAGGCAGCCTGGCGCCTTGCTGGCAAGCCCTGAAATGGGGGCCCTGGGTCCCCTGGGAAGCAGGAGCCTATTGGAGCTGATGTCTCCCCATGGGAGTTAATTCCCCCCACGATGTCCTCCCTCTAATTCTCAGCTCCCAGGGTCTCTGGGGCATTCTGGGGGTTGGGAGAGACAGACACAGAGGAAAACTGTCAGGCTGCTGGGCTCTGTGCAGTGAGTGAACCTCAGCCCATGAGATGCAGGGGTTTGGGGCCCCAACCACAGTGCCTGAGCCCCCGGAGGGACTTCCAGGACTCCAGTAGCTCTAGGGTTCACTAGGGACAGCCTGGTGTCTATACTAGGAGTCAGGAGACCAGCTTTGCCTCACCACCTTCCTGCTGTGAGGCCTTCAATAAGTTCCATCCCCCTTCAGAGCCACAGAGCCGTCCATGCTCTCGGGCACCAGGATAAACCTCCTCCCAGGGCTGTTGGGAAAGGACCCAGTTCTAAGGAGGATCTCGGTTGCAGAATGAGTGCTGGCAGGCAGGGACCCATCACCCCACTAGGCTGCTGAGAAGGCAGGTTCAGAGTGGTGCCAGGACTCAGGCCCGGGTCTACCCCTACCTGCTTTCCCCACCATTGGCTCCTGCTCTAGGATCCCCCCCACCCCCAGATAGGGTCTTTTTCCACACTTGTGGCAGGCTGTGGTGCTCACTCTGGGGCCTGTCCAGAAGTGTGATGTTGCAGCTGACGGGACAGTAAACTTTTATCTGGGCCGGGAGTGGTGGCTCACCCCTGTAATCCCAGCACTTTGGGAGGCTGAGGTGAGAGGATTGCTTGAGCCCAGGGGTTCGAGACCAGCCTGAGCAACACAGGGGGACCTTGTCTCTACTAAAAATAAAAAACAGATGTGGTGGCACAGACCTGTGGTCCCAGCTACTCGAGAGGCTGAGGTGGGAGGATGGCTTGAGCCCAGGAGGTTGAGGCTGCAGTAAGCTGTGATTGCCCAACAGCACTCTAGCCTGGGCGACAGAGTGAGACCTTGTCTCAAAACAAAAAGCAAAAACCAAACAAACAAAACTTCCTATGGTTTCTTTCCAGTGGAGCTTGAAGAAGTCGCCAGGCAAGAACAGGGTGAGAGGGGCGTGCAGAGCGTACCTGAGGTGGGAAGACCTGTGCTGATTGCAGAGGTCTGGGTGGTGTATTAGTGTCCTGTTGCTGCAGTAGCAAACTACACACATCTAGTGGTTGAAAACAACACAGATCTCCTACTCTCCAGTTTGGAGGTCAGAAGTCTGAAGGGTTTCACTGGGCTAAGATCCAGGTGCTGACAGGCTTGCCTGCCTCTGGCTGCCCTGGAGAGATCAACGCCTCTGCCTTTACCAGCCTCTCCTGGCTGCCAGCACTCCTTGGCCTGTGGCCCCTTTCCCCATCTTCCCCAGCATCTTCAAATCTCTTGCTCACCCCATACCTCCTTCCTCCCTCTTTTTTTTTTTTTTTTTTTTGAGACAGAGTCTTGCTTTGTTGCCAGGCTGGAGTACAGTGGCACGATCCCAGCTCACTGCAACCTCCACTTCCCGGGTTCAAGCAATTCTCCTGCCTCAGCCTCCCAAGTAGCTGGGACTACAGGCATGCGCCACCACATCCAGCTAATTTTTGTATTTTTAGTAGAGACGGGGTTTCACCATGTTGGCAAGGATGGTCTCAATCTCTTGACCTCGTGATCCGCCTGTCTCAACATCCCAAAGTGCTGGAATTACAGGCGTGAGCCACCACGCCCGGCCTCCTTCCTCCCTCTTTAAGAACCCTTGTGATTCATTGGGCTCACCTGATAATTTGATAATCTTCCCATCTCAGAATCCTTAATTACACCTGCAAAGTCCCTGTTACCATGTAAGGTAACATATTCACAGGTTCTGGGGATTAGCATGAGGATATAATGCCAGGGCCATTATTCTGCCTACTGCACAGATAGGCAAAGGACCAGGCTGTTGGTTCCTGAGATTCAGAGTCCCCAGCTGGTGCTGGTCCCGGGGCAGAACCTTCAAACTCAGGCCCACTGCATTTAACTTGCTATTTCTTTCCATGTTCATTTGTCATTCATTCATTTAGCAGTCAATCACTGAGCTCCGTGTTGGGTAGTGGGGATATACAGGGAAAACTTGGACACCATCCCTCCTTGCCAGGAGCTTTCACCAAGGATCCTAGCCTCCTGAGGTGGGTGAGGTCCAGAGGCAGGCAGAGCCCAGGCCTGGTGGGGCAGGGGCAGAAGTGCCAATGTGTTCCTGGGGCCAGGCCTGGCTTCCAGAGGTGGCAGGCTACAGTTTTGCTGACTAGAAGTGGGATGAGGCCGCTCCCAAGAAGGGCAGTTGATAGGAGAGTTTAAATCCAGGCCAAGGAGGGAAGGTGGGCACCTAGGGAGGGGATGGGAGTCACGTCTCTGCCAGGCTGCCCCATCTGAGGGCAGAACTGAGAGCCCAGAGGCAGAAGGAAAGAAACTCCCTCACCCCATGTTCTGGGAGCTCCATGTGGGAATTGGTGGCATTGGTGCTGTCTGACCAGAGGAACTGTCAGGTCCCTTCATCCCTGAGAGGCCTAGGGAGGCTTCAGGGAGGTGGCATGTGGAGGGTGAAGGGTGCTGTCCAGAATGCCATCTCCCCGCACCCTGGCTTTCAGACCCAAGCAAGCACTTACCTACTCCCCCGAGGCTGTAGTCGGTGGGGGCAGTATCCCCTCACTCCACAGAGGATTATTGTTAAGATTATTTTGTTTCTCGGCCAGGCGCAGTGGCTCATGCCTGTAATCCCAGCACTTTGAGAGGCCGAGGCGGGCAGGTCACAAGGTCAGGAGTTCAAGACTCAGCCTGGCCAATATGGTGAAACCCTGTCTCTACTTAAAAAAAAAAAAAAAAAAAAAATTAGCAGGGCGTAGTCCTAGCTACTCAGGAGGCTGAGGCAGGAGAATTGCTTGAACCTGGGAGGCGGAGGTTGCAGTGAGCCGAGATTGCACTATTGCACTCCACACTCCAGCCTGGGTGACAGAGCGAGACTCTGTCTCAAAAAAAAAAAAAAAAAAGGGTATTTTTTTTTTTTTTTTTTAAGGCAGGGTCTCACTCCGTCAACCAGGCTAGGGTACAGTGGGTCAATCATGGCTCACTGCAGCCTTGACTTCCTGGACTCAAGCAATCCCTCCCGCCTCAACTTCCCAATGAGATGGGACCACAGGCGTGCGCCATCATGCCTGGCTATTTTTTTTTACTTTTAGTAGAGGCAAAGTCTCACTATGTTGCCCAGGCTGGTCTTGAACTCCTGAGCTCAAGTAATCTTCCCGCCTTGGCCTCCCAAAGTGCTGGGATGACGGATGTGAGCCACCACACCCAGCCTACTGCTGAGATTAAGTGAAAGCATGCCAAGAGAGCTTGGCACACAGTAAGTGCTCAAGAAATGTTACCTCCTGCCCTCATGACTGAGATGCTAAGGTTTTATGATTCTAAGATTCTTGGCTGCTGGGCACCTCTTTCCAGCCATGAAGCAAAAGACAAAGCTCTAGACAGGAGGGCAGGTTGGGGCCTGGCTACAGTACCCACATAGAGTCAGTGGCTCCGAGCCTGGTTCTCTGGAGGTGGGAAGGAAGGAGAAACCCGGGCCGGAGGCTGAGCCACATGCCCACTGTCCTTGCTTCTCTCACCAGCTCTCCGTCTACTTTTGTTGACGCCAGCCCCACCCTGGGACATGTCCAGGATAGCTCAGCCCACACGGGGAGGAGAGCAGAGGCAAAGCCCTCTCTGCGTCAAAGCCACCCCTCACTGGAAGCAGCCTGTGAGGTGGGGCTCAGGGAGTCTGAGTGTCTGTGTGCCTGGTGGGCTTTGGGTTCAGACTGATAAGGGTTAAAATCACAACTGACTCTGACCCCTTGCCGGGTGATATTAACAAGTCATTAGATCCCAACTCTGAGCCTTAGTTTCCTGCTCTGTAAAATGGGGGCACTAAGGAGTTTTATAAGGGCCAAAGAGAGAATGCTTGTGGAGCGCTCAGCCCTGGGCGCTGGCTCCAGACAGCTCTCAGAAATGTGGCCACTTAGTGTTGCTTTTGAGATTGTCACTCTCAGAGTCTAGAATCCTGTGGTTTCAAGATGAAGGATTCTGGGTTCTTTTCCAAGAGTCCAGACCTCTTGATTTTATTTGTGATTTTGAGACTGTGACTTCTTGGTTCTGACATCCTGTGGTCCTGAGACTCTGGGGTCTGGAGAGGTGCAGCAGGTCGGGGGCCAGTGGGAAGGCAGTGGGGGCAGTGTGATGGAGGGGCCAGCCGAGGGAGCAAACACAAAGTTGGTGTCTGTTTCCTGTTTATTGGTTCCCAGGGGGTGAGCAGGCCTTGCTCCCGCACAGCGCTGTGGAGCAGGAAGGGGGGAGACAGAGTTCCTGGCTGCCAGCCAGCCCCACAGCCGGGCCTCCAGGGACTGCTGGGACCCCACTCCCCAACCTCCTGGACAAACATTCAGTCCTTTCCCAGGACAGGGCACTGGAGGTTAAGGAGCAGATGTGGAAGGGAAGGGGTGGATGGATGGGGAGGGATGCCTTCCCCCAATAAAGGTCCCAATAGCTCCATCTTTCTTAGCTGCCTGAATCACTGAGGTCTCACTCTGGGTTTCTTGGTATCCCCCGTCTTTCCCTGTCTCCCTGGGATGGGGCCTGGTGATGAGATGTCCAACTTCTTGGCAGGCCAGAAGGGCAGGAGGAGGAAGAAAAGGGCCAGGGCCTTTAATGCCAGAACTGTCTACGTGGAAAGACCCTTAGAAACCAGCCATGTTTTCTAGCCTTCTTCACCCCTGCATCATTCAGATAGGGAAACTGAGGCCCAGCAAGGGGCCTTGCCCAAGGCCACACAGTAGTGGACTGGAGCCAGAAATCTTCCCCAAGCATCTCACCATTGCTCCAGCCTCACACTGTGTAAGGGGTCACTGAGAGTTCTTGAGAAGTGCAGTGACGTGGTTCACCTGGCATTTTAGGGAACTTGTCTGAGCCAGGGCAGGAAAGGGAAGCCCCTGTATGTGTCTGAGGCCAAGAGGGACAGGGAGGTCTCAGTTTGACCAGAGCACCTGGTGAAAGGCTCTGTGTGGGCAGGAGCCAGGTTGAAAGCCTCAAGTGCCGAGTTAAACGGCCTGAGCAGAGGGGCTCCCCTTTGCCAGCTCCCCTCTCCCTTCCTGGGAGAGGAAGGGCTGGGAGCACTGCCAGCTTTGCACATCACAGCATCCTCTGGTTGTGAGGTGATGATCTGACTTGAGGGTCCGGGAACATGAGTAGCCTGAGCTTAGGTAGCAGAGGATGTGGAGCTGGCGAGGGGAGAACTGACTGGGAAGACAATTTGGAGGCAGAATCTGGGAATTCGAATTTAGGTTCAGGGGTTCTATCAGAAACAGGGTTGGGGGAGCAGGACTCACTTTTTGTCTGGGCAGAAACTTCCTCTGCATTCTGAAAGAGTGAGGTGGCTGTGAGCCCTGCTTCTGTGCCCAGCAAGCCTCCTGTCTGACCTCAAACCCTCTGCTCCAGTGGAAGTGCCCTGCCTCTCAGGGGTGTCCCTGCAGAGCCCCAGAGCTCCAGGCCACACCTGCAGTCCGGCCCTCTGGGAGAGGCCTGATGGAGGGAGCATGGAAGGGAATGAAAGAGCAGGCTTGGGCTGCCTTGCTGGCTCTAACCTAAGACAAGTCCCTCTGCCTTGGTTTCCCCATCTGTGAAGTGGGAGTCCTCCAGAGTCCCAGCAGAGCTCTAGAATATGCAGGCTTTCGGGTCCACAGGCAGGCATCCTTGCCAGCAGCCCTCGTGGTGGGTCCTGTAGTCAGAGACAAAGAACCTTGTGATACGTGTACCCTAGATCCTGAGACCAGTGCTATTCTGTGGCCCCGCAGCCCTGGAGGTCTTCCTGAAGAAGAGAGCCGCGCTGTAGGGAGAGGAGTGCCTCACACTGGGGGCCTGAGCGGAAAGCCTGCTTCCGTATCAGATGCCTGAGCGCCCTCCCAGCTCCTGCTGCTCCTGGGCCCCTCCTCCCCTCTGGCCTGGACCCGCCACTTCCAGGCTTCTCCCCAAGGCCAGCGGGGGCGTTGCCTGGGGCGGGTGAGGAATTTCCGAGGGAATGGCTAAATTCAGCTCCAGCTAAAAATAGTCCCGGGCCTGACCCCAAAGCTGGTGGAGGAATAGGAGAAGGGCGGGCCCGGCCTGCCCCATCTCATCACCTGGATGCAGGGCCTGGGCAGTGGAAGGGTCTCTGCTGGTCCCCTGGGCATCTGAGTCTTTGTTCCAGCCACTCGCACCAGGCCTTCCTCTCATGAAGGCTCCCTGCTTTCTTCTCTCCTCCTGTCCTCTGTCCTTCTCCCTGCCCTCCTCCCAGGGTCTTGCTCCTCTTCCTGTCTCTCATCTCCTCTGACCATCTGTGTCACCCTGCCTCCCTTGAGAGAGCCAGACAGAGACCCAAACGGCCGTGTAGGGCAGAGTCCCCCTCAGCTTCCCAGCCCAGGTATCAGGAACCGCCTCTGTCCCAGGATACACGGTGATTGCAGCTCCTCTCTGCTTCAGAGGTAACAGACCTCTAAGGCTCTGGAGTGTGGAGATGTGGGTGGGAGCCCCCAGTTTGCCCTGTGACCCAATGCTTGGTTCTGGTCAGGTGGATCCACCCATGCCAAGCCCTCCTGTTCCTGGCACGAGGTGGAGCCTGGGTACACATTTATTAAATAAATAATGTGGGGGAGGCAGGAGAAGGACAGCTGAGCCCTGCCCAGGGGGAGCGCCCAGGCTCCTCTCAGCTCCCCTCACCACCCTTGCCTATGCCTAGTCCTGTGTTGCTGCTGCCCTGGGGACCAGGCAGGTGGAAGCTGGCAGATGGGCAAAGGGTGCTGTCCCGAGTCTGCACTGATTGGAGGTGGGGTGGGAAGCAGACACAGGCCCAGAGAAGGTGAGGATGCTTAGCTGAGATCACAGAGCCCAGAAAGAGAGAGGTGGTATTCAAACCAGGATAGTCTCACTGGGTTGGAGTTCAGACCCAGATGGTCTGGCTCCAGAACCCGTGCTTAGGCCCCTGGCTTTCAGGACTGCCTGGGTTGGGGGCAGTGCCGTCACCAAGGTGGGCACAGAAAGAAAGGGTGGATTTTGCTTTGAACATAGTGATCCTACTGGATTTGCAGTCCGTGGTCTGAGTCCCAGGAACCAGCACATAGTTGTTGCTCAGTAAATATTAGTTGAATGGCTCAGTTGCACTTGAAAGGCCCTTGGGGAGTGGGAGGAGGTGACAGGCACAGAAGGAATGAGTGTTTCCTCCCTTTATGGGCCCAGGGACCCTTCTCTTGGTGGTGGAAAGCACCTGAGGTGGGTACTGGGCTTTCTGTTGGCAGAGAGAACTCGACCCAAGAGTTTGGGAAGGTGCAGAGATGGGCCACGGGCAGGGGAATGGGAGACAGGCAGGCCAGGCAAGTGTGGTGCAGTCCCGTTTGCAGTATCTGGAAAGCAGATCTCTTGGGCCATGGCCGGCGTGACTCAAATGGAGACAAAAAAACCTTCCATATTTGGACAAAGAGCCCAGAGAGGCCCAGACCCGCAGCCAGCCCAAACCTCCCCCACCCCCAGCCTCCTGCCCTGTCTCCCTCTGGGCCCCTAGCCCTGAGTCCTGTCCCATGAGTTGAACTCTTGGGCCTCAGTCATCAGGTCGCTTCCTGTGTGGCCAGGCCTGGGCTGTGGGTGCTGGGGAAGAAATTTTGTTCCAGGGCTGGGCCCTGTGCTTGGGCTGGAGATGTAGAGAGGAGCCCTGGTGGAGCCTGTGGGCTGGAGGGGGGCACACTGAGACCAACAGTTCCCACACTGTGGGGTAAGCTGACAGCAAACCCCCGCCCATCTCAACACAGGCAAAGCTTGAGCATAGCATATAGGCATTGTACACACACACGCTCTCTCTCTCTCTGTCTCACTTTTCAGTCCCCAGGAGATTTCCATACCCACAAAGACATCTGTGCAGATATCAGGAGTGAGGACCGAGCCTGAGACCTTCCCTGGAGCGAGCTTTGATGACAGTAAAGTTGGAGTAGATTGGGGCAGCCAGATGTCAACAAGTAACATAAACAGGCATTATCCATCTGGAGAGATGTGAACAGAGCAATTTGCTCCTGTACCACCCTCTGAGTGTCTAGCAAGGGGCGGGGCTGGGCAGTGGATGCCAGAGCCTAGTGAGTGGGGAGAGGGCCTAGGCCACTTCCTGCCTGGGAGCAGACCTTGCTCCCATGGGGACAGCCCAGCCATTTGACTGAGAACCGGGGTGTTCACTGTCGTTGGTGGATTGACTGAGCCCTGACTGCACAGCTGCTCCCAACTTTTCTAACTAGTCTTGGATAATTAACTCTGAAATAAGCTCTGAGTGGTGGGTTGGGGGAACCCAGGGGAACCTTTAAAATTCAATTGCACTGTGGCCCACTGGTGCCTGTATGTGCAGGGTTAGCATGGGGGCTGCAGGGTGAAGGAGAAGGGGTTCCCGACCCAAGAAGCCCCGTCTGAGAACTGGAGGCCAAGAAGGATGAGGCCAGGGAAGGCTAACTTAGGGCAGTGGCTGGAATCTTGAAGGACTCGCCAGACCTTGACAGGCAGAAGTGAATCAAGGCCCTTCAGGCAGAGAGAACTGCAAAGGTAGAGGCCTGTGATGGAGAAGCCTTGGTGTGTCTGGGGTACCATGAAAGCTCCCTGGTTCTGGAGAGCTCAGGTGGGCCCCAGGGGTTCCTAAAGGCCAGGCCTAAAAGCCTGGACTTGATCCCAGAGTGGTAATTTCCAAGCTCAAGGCTGTAATCCCAGCACTTTGGGAGGCCGAGGTTGGGAGGCCGAGGAGAGCGGATCACCTGAGGTCAGGAGTTCAAGACCAGCCTGGTCAACATGGTGAAACCACATCTCTACTAGAAATACAAAAATTAGCTGGGCATGGTGGCATACGCCTGTAATTCCAGCTACTCGGGAGGCTGAGGCAGGAGAATCGCTTGAACCCAGGAGGTAGAGGTTGCAGTGCACCGAGATTGCACCATTGCACTCCAACCTGGGCAACCAAGAGTGAAACTCTGTCTCAAAAAATTAAAAAAGAAATAAATGAATAAAAATAAAAATAGTAGAACCTTTTCTTTTAGAGGAATCTTGACACAGAAGTATAAAGCAGGCCGATCTCATTGATTTAAGTGAAAGTAGGGTCATGTCTGCCCCCTGGACCACATCTCACGCCATGTATTTCCATGGAGCTCTCAGGACTCAGTCAGGAAATCTCTGTTGTGGGCAGAGGGAAGCCCTCCCTGATGGGAGGCGTTAAGAGTGAGACAAGCCTCTCCCTTCAGTGTCTCTGCAGGCTCAGAAGGGCAACTAGCCAGGCTCCCTGGGCAGGGGTAAACTCTGTTGGGGGCCAGGTCTCCAGACGCAGCCAGGATGATGGAGCACACCACCCATCCTTGTGCTCCTGTGAGCAGGCAGCACCCCCCACCCGGGGCCTGGAGCTGGTTGGGCCCCACTTGATCAGGAGGACAAACTGTTGGAGTGGTGGGAAAATCCTGCCTGCCCCCCTTCTGCCACCTAGAAGGACACAGGCCCTTTGAGGGAGGTAGGAGCTGGCAACCAGCCACGCTCCCAGAATGTGCACCCTGTCTCAGCCCAGCTCAGTCACACTGACAGTGGACAGGCAGGAGCACATTCTCTAGAGGTTCAGGGATCGTCCTGACTGCTGTAGGGTGAGTGAATTAGGTTAGAATCAGGAAGGAATTCCCCAGAGTTTGGAGTGTGTAAAAGGAAGAGTATGAACAAGTGTTGGCAGGAGAAAGACTGAGCTCTGAGGCTGGCAGGTCTGAGGCCCTTCAGGACCTAGGCCTTGCCCCGCTTAGTGACCAGCCTGCCTGGCCCACCATACAGCCTAAGCTCCCACTTCTTTGGCCACCAAAAATGTAGAATGAGTAGGAAGTTGCCAAACATAGACATAGGAAGCCACACCTGGCAGAGAGACCAGCCATGTGCAAAGGCCCAGGGTGTAAGAATGCAATGGGTTGGAGGAACTACAATGGCCAGAACATGATGCAGCCAGAGCGTGGTAAAGGTGGGGAAATTTGGTGCTGGTGAGTCAGCAAGGGCCAGGTCATTGAGATTCTCGGGGGACAAGTACTTGATCTTACATCCAGCTGGATTAGTGTAATGGTTAGAACAGACTGAAGCCAGATGGCTTTGCTTCAAATCCTGCTCTTCCTCTTAGTTTTGTGGATAGTCCTGGGTAATTATTCACTGTAAAAGCTAAGTGCTCACGTGTTAGTACTTAGCCCCTCTGTGGCTCAGTTTATGTACCTGTAAAATGGGGATGATGATGATGGCACCTATTACAGAGTTATGGTGAGAATTTGATGTGATTATGTCTTTGGTGGCCGGGCTGGACCACAGACCACTGGGGATCAGTGGGAAGCTGTAAAATAAGTTGGAAGGGAGGGAGGGAAGTGACCTAGCTGGCTGAGAAAGAGCCCCAGGGATGGAGAGAAGAGGATGGGGTCACTGAGAGTAGCCCAGATAATCGTCTTTGGTAGGGGGATGAGTTGAGCTCCCTGAGGGAGACTTGGAGTTCCCCACGGGCATCTGTCCAAAGGAAAAGAGTGGGGCTATGCAGGAGGGATGGGACTCTGCAGGCTGGGGGCTCTGCCGGAGTTTTGCTAGCAGAAATCCCCACCCTGCTTTAAAGTTGCCCATCACTGACTCTGGAGCAGCTGGTCTGTGTTCCTTGCCGTACAGATGGGGGCCCAGAGAGGGGCAGGGTTGCCAGAGTCACCCAGTGACTTCTGACCCCAGGACCTTCCTTCGGGCTGGGGACTCACTTTGAAGCTCAAAGCCCAGCCCTGAGGTCGCTCTACCTAAAGCAGGGGTTGAGGGTTTGGCTTGAAGGAGGAATTGGACGGTTCTACCCCTCTCTGAATGTGATTTGGGCAGGGAGGGCTTCCTGGAGGAACACCACATGTGAGACTGGAACTGTCCCAGAGGAGACCAATGTGGAAACAGAAGAGGGAAAGCAAAGACAAAGGCTCCAAATTGGGGCTCCAAGGCAGTGCCCCCTGTTCTCTGGTGCAGTCTTCATTCAATGGGAACCACCTTGGAACCTCGTCCTCTGTATGTAGGCTGGGAATACAGGCGGTGCCCTAGCTATGAGGAGGCACAGACTGAGACAGGAACATCAGGCCTGTGTCACCAGGGCAGGGTCCGGGCTGAGGCAGAGATACCCCGAGGCCAGGGGAGCCCAGAAGGTCTAGGAGAGAGAGTCGTGGAGGAAGCCTAGAGAGGCAGGATGGAGAAGGAAGAAGAGGGGTGCAAAGGCTGTTCAGAGATGAGACATGAGGCTGGAGTGGGCAGTAGGGGCCCGATTGCAAGGTGAATTTTTTTAATTAAATTTATATATTTAATATTTTGAATAGATGATATATTCATATGGTTAGGAAAAATCCAAAAGGATAAAAAGTCTCCTTCCCAACTGGCTGCCTATTTCCTACCCTGCCTGACCCCAGGCCACCCAGCTAGTAGTGTCTTTGTGAATCCTTTTATCTGCAAACACCAGCAAATTCATCATCTGTTCCCTTCCTGCACACAGATGGTAGCACACCGCTCTGCCCCTTACTCGTTACACTTAATATCATTTGCAGGTCTTGCCTTATCAGTACTTTGAGAGCTTTCATATATATATATATATATTTTTTTTTTTTTTGGTTTTTTGTATTTTGGGTTTTTTTTTTTTTTTTTTTTTTTTTGAGACTGAGTCTCATTCTGTCACCCAGGCTGGAGTGGAGTGGTGCGATCTCAGCTCACTGCAACCTCTGCCTCCCAGGTTCAAGCAATTCTTGTGCCTCAGCTTCCCGAGTAGCTGGGATTACAGGTGTGCACCACCACGCCCAGCTAATTTTTGTATTTTTAGTAGAGATGGGAGTTCACCATGTTGGCCTAGCTGGCCTCGAACTCCTGACTTCAGGTGATCCGCCTGCCTCAGCCTCCCAAAGTGCTGGGATTACAGGCGTGAGCCACCGCGCCTGGCCTCATATTCTTTTTTGTGCTGCATGGTGTCCAATTTTGCAGAATACCAAACTGTATGCAACCACATATTAACAGGTATTTAGGTTTTTTCAGTCTTTTGCTGTTACAAACAGTGCTGCAGTGAACAAGCTTGTTTGTAGGTCATTTCTTAGGAGTGCTGGGATACAGGGTAAATGTGATTCTCATTTTGCTGCTGTCCATGGGGGTCTGCCATCAGCAGTAGGTAAGAGGTCCATTTCCCCACAATCCCACCAACTCAGACCTTTGGATATTTTCCCAATCTGATAAGTCTCAGTGTATTTTAATTTGTATTTATCTTATAATGAGTAAGATTGAGCATCTTTTTCTATCTCCAAGAGACATATGGATTCCCGTTTCTGTGAATGCTTCATATTCTTTGTCTATTTTTCTGTTGGGTTGTTGGCCTTTTGTTTTTATCAGTTTCTAGGAACCTTTTAAATACTAAGGAAGTTAGTTCTTTGTCTGGCATATGAGTTGCAAATATTTTTTTCCTGATTTGTCACTTGACTTTTGACTTTGTTTATATTTTTACCATGCAGAAGGTTTTGTTGTTATGTGTTCTACTTTATCAAGCTTTTATTTTATTGCTTCTGGATTTGGAATCATAGTTAGAAAGGCCTTTTCCCCTCCAAGATTATAAAGCAATTCTCTCATATTTTTTCTCTGGTATTTTCAGTTTTCTTGTTTTATTTTACATTTAAATCCTTGATCGGTTTGGAATTTATCCTGGTGTGTAGTATGAGTTATGGCTGCAACTCTGTTTTTTTCTGGATGGTTGGTTTTAAGGTGAGGAATGATTTGGTCAGAATCTTTCTAGGGTGGGTGTGAAGGTCAGCTGAGGGGATCGAGGCTGTGGCTGTGGAGGGGCGGGGCAGAGGGATGAACAGAAGGGCCTGGAGTGGCCCCAGAGAACTTGCTGGGCACTGGAAGGTGGCATAACATTCCCTAATTCCTTGTCTGTACTGTGTGACTTTGGGCAAGCCCCATCCCCTCTCTGGGCCTAGAGTATCATAGCTGGAAGAGGCCCTGGACATCACCCTAGCTGTCCTGGAGGTGGAGGCAGAGAGTAAGACCGTGGAGCTAGCGCCCACTCAGGCTTGGCCCAAGTGGATGGAGGGCTGGCAGCAGAATTCACTGTTTTCCTGGAGTGGGCAGGCAGGAAGGAGGAGAGGAGCAGGCACCCATTTAAAAATACCCACAGCAGCCTGGCACAGCAGGCGGGGGTGGGGGCAGGCCCTCTGCCAGCCCTCTGGATCCAGGAAGGCCAGGGGTTTCTGGGGGTGGGCACATTACCTGCTGTCTCAGCACTGTGGGCCCCGCTATTACCATTCTTGGGGATCCTCTTCTCCCTACCGTGAGGCAGGCACCCTTGTCCTCTCCTTTAGCAAAATAGGGAAGCCAGAGTGGACAGACCACATCCCCCAGAACATAGTCCTGCCACTACCCTGGACTTGCTGTGTGACCTTGGATTGAGTCCCTGTTCCCTGGGGTCCCTATCCATCAAAGGGAGCACCTGGCCTTGTCCTGGCTGTGTCCCATACCCCTAGCCCTTACCCATGTCTCGATTTGGATTAGAGGTAGAGAGATATTAAGGCCCATGCCTCTCTCTCCCTCTGGGAAACTGAGGCCATGGGGAAACTGAGGCCATGGAGGAGACCCTGGACCCCTGCCCTGCATTGCTCCTCTTGGCTTTCCTGGGCCCCTGGACCCTCCTCACTGCCCCCAGCATAGCCTATACCACCTCCCCACCCCCACTCCTGGGCCCCAGTGGTCAAATTCCAGGGCTGTCATTGCCATGGCAACAGCCAGCTCACAGGGCCCCTCCTCTGGGGTTCTCCACCAGGCCTGTTGTCCAGGGAGGAGGCAGAGAGGGCCTCCCGCCCCTGGGGGCCTGGAGGGTTGGGCGGGGGCGTGGGGCGGGGGGTGCGGGGGGAGGAGGTCAGACTCAGCTGGCTTCTCATTTGTTTTCCAAAGGAGAAAATGGAAAAGGCACAAAGTGCTGCCAACAAATGCTACTCTGTTGTCCCGGAGAGAGAGAGGGATAGAGGTGGTCACCTGGGCTGGGGACAAGAGAGCCACCTGGAAAACCTCTCCCAACTCTCACCTGGAGAATCACCCCACAGAAGCATCAGAGTCCAAAGGATTTTTGAATGGGAGGGGGAGGAAATTTCTTCCTGAGGTGACTGCTGTCCATTTCTAAGGCCACCCCGAGACTGAGGGGTCCAGCCCAGCTTGGCTTTTTCTCAAGCAGACGCGCCCATAGTGGAAGGAGCTACCATGGCCCCATGGGAGAGGGAGCTCCTCAGCCCTACGGATATGCCAGTGAGGGCTGCCAGGGAGGCCTGCCGTGGGAGGAGGGTGCTTAAGCCAACCGCTGACCCCTAAGGGGACCTGCCCGCCGAGATTCTGGTTATTCATAACAGCCAATATTTGTTGAACTCATGCTTTGTTCTGGGCACTGTGGGAAGTAAGCCCTCTATATTCTCTACTTTGTAGATGGGGAAACTGAGGCACCGATGTGGTCTTCCTGGAGGTCGGGAAGCCATCAGTGGAGAGTGGTCTCTGGCTCTACCCCTCTACCCACCTTTGTTCAGGGCCCCTGCCCAGTGTTAATGTTCTGGTATATTTCCCTCCAGGCTTTTTCTCCGTGTATGTGTGTGTCCGTGTGTGTGTGTGTGTGTGTGTGTGTGTGTGTGTGTGTGTGTGTGTTTTAAATAACGTTGAGATGGTGCAGAATGTATGCTTCTTGCTTCTTTCATTTGATGTTACACCCAAATACTTCTCCATAGCATTTCAAAGATTTCAGTAAGTGCATGAATCTCTGGGCCTTCCTGTGGTTGGACCTTGAGGTTGTCGCCAGTTTTCCCTGCTGCGGGAAAGGCTGAGTGGGTGAGTGGGCATCCTCCTCATGCTGGGAGCCTGGGCCGCTCCCGGGGTCACTCCCTTAGGCTAGAAGATGCTCCTCTCTCCAGGTTCCTAGATAACCCCACACCTCTTCCTTCTGGGGTTCCTGGGGGGCAGGAATCCTGTCTGCTTGAGAGACCTTGAGCAAGGTACTTAACTTATGAGCAAGGTACTTAACTATGCCTCATCATCTTCCTCTGTAAAACAGGGTAATAATAGGGCCTACCCAGGAGGCTTATTATGAGGTTAAAATAATACCTGCAGAGCACTTAGTAAGCAGCGCAGAGGAATCCCTCAGGAGATCTTCTCCTCCTGGTTTATGCTTTTGCTCTCGTCCCGTCCTCAGGCCCAGCGAGGTTGTGCAATTTGCTCACAGTCCCACAGCAGGTCAGTGCCAGCACTGAGATTTGGGCCCTGGCCCCACCAACCTCTTTGTCTTGAGAACCTAAGCACGCATGACTTCTCACTGAGCCTTGCTTTACCCACGGAAGAGCTCATGAAATTAGGCCCTGGAAGTGTTTTGTAAACTCTAAGGTACTGGGTGGTTCCACTTATTGCCAATAATCACAAGACTAGAAAGACCCTGAGTTTTGAAGGCCGAAACTCTAGAAGTTCAGAGGAGGGGAGTGGGCAGATCTGTGCTACCAGAAAGACTTTCTGGCGGTGGTGGCCTTGTCCTGGGCCTCAGGAGAGTATACCCCGGGTTTGGCTCAGGCTGACCTTCAGCTGTGAATCTTACCCACTGCGCACACCTGTGCACACGCACGTGCGCGTGCACTCACACGTGACTGTGGCTGTCCAGGCATTAGGGCTGGTCACCATTGGTGGATAAATTCAGTAAGGCCTAAAAGCCCAAGCTGCTGTTGGTCAGCCAGAGGCAGAGACCACTTCTTCCAGAGGCTAGGGTGGAGGGATAATTGAACGGGCATGGTCACTGCCCCTGGGCATCCTAACCACCTTATGCTTGCCTGGTGTGATGGGAGGGGGCTTCCCTTGGCTCTGGGTTATGCCAGGGTCCCCAGGGCCAGGGCTGGAGTAACCGACTGATGGGTAGAACTTACTCTTTCCTCAGAGCGTCACCTGGGTCCTGAAACAGGGTGGGAGTAGGAGAGGTAGGGGCCACAGTGCAACCCAGCTGGTTGGGCCTCTCTGGACAAGCTACAGTGGAAGAGCTCCAGAGGCCTGGTCTGGTCTGGTTCTAGCTCAGCTGACTGTCTGCCACCCTGGGGGTCATGAGACATTTCCTCTTTGAGGCTCGGTGCCCATATATCAAATGCGTATAAATGGTCCCTTCTCTGCCTCCCTCCTTCAAGAGAGGATTGAACATGGACATTCTAAACTAATCAGTGCACATTAATTACACTGATACTTGCTTTCATTCATCCACAAATTCACAAATGTGAACTGAGCACTTACTGTGGGCCAGCCTCTGTTGTAGGCATGGAAGCTGCTGGAACAAGGCAGAAGCGCACCCTCCCTTTTGGAGCTCACAGACTTTGTTATATGTCCCTTAGAACCTGGGCAGCTTGCCTGAGTGCAAGCCTGGCACATAGTAGGTCTTTCAATATGCCAAAAAGGAGGCTGCTGATTGGGGAATTAGCATCAGGCAGTTTGGTCAGTGCCCTGATCTATAGCAGGGATAGGTCAGGGAGGGTGGAGGACTTAAAAGAAACTTCCGGGAAGAGGCAGAGCATAAAAGTTAGATGGCATTGAAACAGGGCCAAGAGCAAGGAGGGCAGCCCAGGCAGAGAAGCAGTCTACACAAAGGTGGAGAGGTGGGGAGGAGACTGGGGTTGGACAGTGGTGAAGAGACCAGCCTGGCTAGAGGAGAGGCTGGGAGGTCACACGCGTAGGCTGCTGGGGGCTGATTGCACTTCAGGCTTCCCTAGGTCTCTAGTGGCATGAATAGAATTTCTGGCACTATGGTAAGTGGGGAAGACAGCCTCTTTTGGCTGTGGGGCTTCAAGAGCCCCCAGGATTTATCTTCAGCTGAGGCAGGCCCTGGCCCCCTCCTTCCTGCCTCAGCTCCCTGGGGCTCTGGCTGAGGCTGGCCTGGCCTTTCCCAGGGTGCCTGGCCCACAGCCCAGTGAGTCATCTTCTGCGCCAGAGGCAGGACACCCCATCCCACTGACAACACACGACTGCAGCCCTTCCCCCTGCTCCTGGGTCTGAGGGAGGGAGGGAACAAGAGGGGCTGGAAAAAGACCCTGGATAACTTCCTTTCCCACGATCCCAGCCTCCCTGCAGGCTGGGGAACTGGGTGGAGGAGAGGGAGGGGATCCCTGCTTTCCAGTGCTCTGTGCAGGTCAGGAATCAGAGGCTGAACAGTGGTGGTCCTGGGCCACAGGGGCCTGATTCACTGAGCACTAGTCTGGTGCTGAGCCAGGTTTAGACATTTTGAATGAAATAACTTTTAGGGCTGGGAGAGGAGGGCCCCTAGAGGTCATCTCATTCATAGGTTTTAAGCCAGGGCTTGGATCACAGGCCAGGCCAGTATGTAGGCAGAAGTGTGCATAGGGGAAGGTGGGTGCATTTCCTGGGAGCCCTAAAGCAGGAGTTGCCAGATTTAGCAAGTCCTACCCACCCTAAGGCCTCATGGGATTCCCAGTGGGGTCCTTCTCGACTGCCAAGAGCAGGGCAACCTCCCCCACTCAGACTCAGATGTGGGACCCAGAAGATCTGGGTTCAGGTTTCTCTGCCTGTAAAATGGGGGTGACAGTCCCAGCCTCTTGGGGTGAGAGGATGATTGTATTCAAAGCTTCTGAGCTCCTAAGATGTTTTTCACATCTGTTGGGGGTCTGTCTATCCATCTACCCCTCAAGCCCCACCTCCTGCTTCCTGCTATTATCCATGATGTTAAGAAACTTTTCCTTCCCAGCCTGGAAGGTCCAGCTGTATCTTCTTGAAATTGGGAGGGAGGGAGGCGGATCTCAGAGAAGAAAGAAAGGGAAAAAACCCACATTAAAAAAAAAACCCCACGAGTTAAATTCAAACCACATGCACCACAGCCCCTGCCATGTGGGCCTCTGCTGCCACCTGTGGGCGTCTGGTGGAAGTGCAGTTCTTGGGGCTTCAGCTTCCTCACTGGAGCCATGGGCTTAATCCTGAAGCCTGAAATCAGGGAGGAAGATCAAGCTGTCCATCCTCCACCTCTGAGCATGACCTCACCCCCACCACCTCTGCCAGGAAGCCTGGTGGGGAATTTAGAATCCATCTGCACCTTTCCTCCTCCCCCATTTGTTTACAGAGGGGGAAACTGAATCCCAGAGTGGAGAGGAATTTGGCTAAAGTTGCAAAGCAAGACAGTCAATAGATAAGTATTGTGCACCTACTGTATGTCAAGAGACCTGGTCTCTGCTCTTATGGATCTTCTGGTTGTAGAAAGCAGGGAGCAGACATTGAGACCGTCCTATTTCCATCTAACTCCCAGCCATCCATGGAAGAGAATACAGCCTCCCACCTTCTCATTCAAGGTGCTCTGGGCTTGGCTTGACTCCTTGTTAATGCGCTCCGTGACCCTGGTGAGGTCACTCAGCTTCTCTGATATGCCAGTTACTTGGGGTCAAATCCCAGCTTTGCCACATCCTGACTTCATAACCTCAGGCAAATTGCTTTGCTTCCTGGAACCTTTGTTTCCTCATCTGTAAAATGGCCATAACAGGAATACGTAACTCAGAGGACTGGTGTGAGGACTAAATGAGATAATACATGAGAAACAGCGCCTCACTAAACATTAGCCAGCTGTAGACATGAGCTCCCACCAAGGATACAGCGAGCACGCCTCATTCCCAGAGGTCTAGGAGGGGGCTGGGAGCGCAGTGGGTAGGGGGGTCCCTTCTGGGCTAAGAGTGCACCAGCAAGGTTCAGCAGCTAGAAGTCAGGCCTGAGTCCCAGCATAAGGAGTGAGGGCTACCACCTCCATCCTCCTTTCAGCCAGCAGGGACAGTTTCTGGAAGGAATGGTGAGGTTGGAGTCCCAGTTGGACCCCTCTGGGGCAACAGATGAAATCTAGCCTGTGCAGAAATCATCCCCTTCCTTCATTTCTCCCGTCAGCATATGAAGGACCCTGGGTTCACATTCCGTCTCTTCCACTCACTGCTTGTGTGACCGTGGCTCCTCCACCTCCCTGATCCTCAGTTTCCTCAGCTAGGCACTTCTCACTGAGAGTCATGCAGTGTGGTCAGATAGTGCTGGGCTGGAATTACCTTGAAGGCATCCTCGCTCACAAATTGGTGATTAATGCTGGCATTTGGCTGGACCTCATCTGGCCTGTCAGCTGGCATACCTACACATGGCCCCTGCATGTGGCCTGGGCTTCCCCACAATGTGGAGGCTGGATTTCAAGAATGAGCAAGCCAAGAGAGCAAGATGGAAGCACATGGCATTTTTATGACCTAGCTTTGGATGTCACATAGTATCATTTCTGCTGTGCTCTGTGGTCAAGGCAGTCACAAAGCTTTACCCAGCTTCAAAGGGAGGGGACCTGGACCTCCTCTCTCTGTGGGAAGAGTCAATACCACATTGTAAGAAGAGCATGTGGGCCGGGCACAGTGGCTCACGCCTATAATCCCAGTACTTTGGGAGGCCGAGGCAGGAAGATTGTTTGAGCCCAGGAGTGCGAGACTAGGCTGGGTAACATAGCAAGACTTAATCTCTAAACAATCTTTTTAAATTAGCTGGGCGTGGTGGTGCGTGCCTGTACCCCCACCACTCAGGATGCTGAGACAGGAGGATCGCTTGAGCCCAGGAGTTTGAGGTTGCAGTGAGCTGTCACGCCACTACACTCCAGCCTGGGTGACAGAGTGAGACCCTGTCTCAAGAAAAAAAAAAAAAAAAAAAGCATGTGAGATGATAGCTATCTTCAAAACATACAATCTACCTGAAGATGATTATGAGGAAAACAGCTCATTACAGCCTTGACATCCCAGAGCTCAAGTGATCCTCCTACTTCAGCCTCCTGAGTAGCCATGGGACCACAGGTGCATGCCACCAGGTCTGGCTATTTTTAGTATTTTTTGTAGAGATGAGGTCTCCCTATGTTGCCCAGGCTGGTCTTGAACTCCTGGGATCAAGTGATCCTCCTGCCTCAGCCTCCCAAAGTGCTGGGATTACAGGTGTGAACTACCATGCCCATTTATTATTATTGAAGTGACCCCTTCACTTTCCATCTCTGCCATTGAACCCTATGGACCATCACCCTCACCAGTTGTGCAGTCACATGTCCACAGAAGACCCCAACAGGAGTGTACACAGACACACAGAGGAGTCCACACAGAGAGGACACAGGTCGTGTCACTCATAATCCCACCCCAGGTGCATACACAGACCCACCTAAGCAGGGCAGTGTCCCTATAGCAGGAAGATCCCGAGGCTCTAAGGAGCTCTCTTTCCCATTCCCAAAGCACATTCCCCAGAATTATGGAGCCCACCCTGAGCAGCCAGTCCCCAGGGAGCCCTGTGGCTTGGACACTTCCCTTCTAGCTGCCTGGGAGGCCTGGGAACTCTGTGGAGCCTTGAGAGGCTCCTCTTTCCAGAAGGGAGGGTCTCTAGGAAACAGGACCTGGCCAGGGGAGGCAGGGGGAAGGGAGGAGAGGAGAGAAGATAGGGGGATGGGAAGAAGAAGACAGAGTCCTCAAGCAGGAACAGATGGAGAGACTGAGGCCCCAAGAAGTGAAGTGTCCTGCTCAAGATCACTTCCCCAGTAAGTGGCCGAGCCAGGATTTGGGATTGAGCTCTCTGGCTCCAGAGCCTGCCTTCTTAATCTCTCTACACCAAAAAGTCCCTCTTTTGGAACTTCATCTCCTCGATGAACTGAGCACCTGAGGAAGGCAGCGGCTGTCAGGGAAATGGATAGCCCATTAGGTTGGGAACATCCCGTACCAGCCCTATGCTTGTGGACTTTGGTGGGGTCAGGAGCATCAGACAGTCTGTCTGGGCCATTCGCCAGGGCCGAGTTCCCAGGGAAGAGGATCTTCTTTGACTCTAGCATTGCCTGTGGATGGTATTTTGTATAGAACCTAAACCTTCAGGAGAATCTGTTCATGTCACTGTCTTGGAACAAAGGAGGCTGAAGAAAGGCAACCACCGCACCAGGGAGGTGGGGGTTGGGGAAGCCCAGCTGTGTGCACCAGGCCAGGGGAGGTGGAGTGGGGCTCTCCCCACTGGGGAGAGGGTGGGGTTTAGGAGCCTGGGCCCTGGAGGTGGCTGGTAGAACTGGGTTCTACCTCTTACCAGCCAGGTGACCTCTCAGCCTCAGTTTCCTAGTTTGTAAGAAGGGAGAGTAATAATAATAGAGTTCTTGATGTGGGCCTGCTGTGGGGATTAAAGGAGCCAGGACGTGTAAAGTGATGATAGGGTGCCTGGCCCCTGAGAATTGTCCAAACAGCATTAGTGGTGTGGCAATTCTGAGATTATGGGGTTCCTAGTGTTCCAGTTTGGGCAGCTCTGGGGCCCAGGCACTCTCTTGACAAAGATTTAATAGGGTTGTGCCTCCACTCCCAGGAGCCTGATGAGTCCTGCTGCCCCAGAACCGGCATTTCTCCTTCACTACCTGCAGCATGCTTGCCATTTCTTTCTCAGTTCCTGTCTTCCTGTGTAGACTGTGGTGCCCAGTAGGGCACAGACCTCTTTACTTACCTTTAAATCCCCAGCACAGTGCTTGGCATCTAGTAGGTGCTCTATAAGTATTTATTGAACTAATCAACTAATGAATAAAATTAAAATGTAATTGATTACTCATCCATTAAACCATGTATCTGTGGATTCATTCATGTATTCATGACTGTCATTGATCTGTTCATCCATTAATTTATTATTTATTCATCTATCATGATTCCATCCTTTCATCCTTTCATTTATTTAGCCATTACCATAGGTTATCTGTCCATTTGTTTGTTCATCCCTATGTCTAGCCTTTCTCATCATTGGTCCCATTTGGTCCAGCACCAGCTGGAGGACCAGGTGGCCCCCAGGTGGACAGTGCCCAGATGCAGGAGGTGTGGGTGGGCTCAGACTGGGTGGTGTGTCCAGAGACGGGTAGTCAGGGTATTGGGATTCCCTCAGAGATGGGGAAGATGTCAGCAGATTGGGCAGAAGTAGGGAGGGTTAGGTGCTCCCCAGGGCTGGTAGAAAGGTGGTCCCACAGAGCTGGGACCCCTAGCCTGCCCCTCCTGGAGTGGGGTGGTACTCTTGTAGAGCAGAGCCCTTTTTCTCCTCTCTGTCTTGCCTTCCCTGACTAAGGAGCAGGTGAGAGTGTGGCTCTTTCATGGGAGAAGAGGTGTTTATGGTGGGGTGTGTGATATGGAGAGGAGGGCTGGGTAGGCCTTCACTAAGCACCTTGTATACTTACAAAAACTCTTCTGAGCCACACTCATTCTATACAACTGCACGTACCCCAAAGGAAAATAAAATCAGCACTCAGAACAGGAGCTCAGAGGAACAATAGCAGAACCAATCTGCATAGGGGTACCGTGGCCCGCCTGGTGCCCTCAGCCCCCACCCCAACTGACCTCATCCTGAAGGGCTCTGATGCCTGTGCTGTTATGGGGCTCCCCCTGGAAACCCTGCCTCAGCGACCGACCCATGTGCTCCTGTTCCTTCTCTTTGCTTCATCTCCCCCAACCACCAGCCCCACTCCATTGCCAAGACAACAGGCTTGGATCTGATTAGTCATCCTTAATGAAGCAGCAGCAGCAAGCAGTGCCTTTGGCACCAAGTCCCGCCCCCTTCTTGGTGGCAGGGCCTTTCAGTGAACTCTTGTCTTCTGGGCACCCATATGCCTGTGGATCTCTTGACCTCAGGACCTTGTTCATGCCATGCCTCCTCCAGGAGCCCTCCCTGAATACTTTCCCCTGAAGCAGCAGTGACTCCCTCTGCTGAGCCCTATGAGAAAAGCCCTGTGTTGTCTGGGTGCTCCTGGAGGCCAACAAGCGTGGACTGATCTCTGCAGGGCCCCATCCCACTGAAGCTAGTGAGGGAATGGATGCACCTGTCTAAATCCTGAGCCACACACTGCCTCTCAGCCACTCAGAGGAAGCTGATGCCCAGGGTTGTGTAGCTTGAGAGGGTCAGATGGGGGACGAGGTGCCCTGAGAGAAAGCCAGATGTGGGTTAAGTATCCTCAGTGACCAAGCAATGAGCCAGGGTTGGGGCCCTCAGACCACCACTCTGCATGTGCTGTGGGACCTGGATGTCTGGACTGGATCACAGGCCTGTCCATCCTCCCTTTCAAGCCACCACTCAGTCAATTGGTCTGGCTGTTCCAGACCCCCTGCATGCCTAGCCCTGGGAGGAGGAAGAGGAGGAGCAGGCTCCATCTGCAGGGAAGCCCACAATCCATCCAGTTGGGAGGGTGAGAGGCAGAGAGCTGTTCAGGCTGGTCTGCCTGTCAGTCAGTAACTGCTGGGCATGTGGGGAGAAGGGAGGAGGAAGAGCTATTGGGGGCTTGTTTATTAAGCGAGCCTTCCTTATAAGTGCCCTGGCTTACAAAAGGGACAAGGATGCTGCCCTCAGGAAGCATATAGTCTCCTGGGAGAAGACGGGCTTCAATCTAGTAATTGCTTAAATGTATATTTACGAACTGCAATACATGGTTAAGGTAAGGAAAACTGAGAGCCTTTAAGAGCAGAAATTAGATGCACATGACCTAATCTGAGGATCAGGGAGGGCTTCCCTGAGGAGGTGACATTTGCACTAAAACTGGTCTTTTTTCTTTTTGAGACGGAGTTTCGCTCTTGTTGCCCAGGCTGGAGTGCAATGGCACGACCTCAGCTCACTGCAACCTCAGCTCACCGCAACCTCAGCTCACCTCAACCTCCGCCTCCGAGGTTCAAGCTATTCTCCTGGCTCAGCCTCCCGAGTAGCTGGGATTACAGGCATGCGCCACCACACCCGGCTAATTTTGTAATTTTTTTTTTTAATAGAGATGGGGTTTCTCCATATTGGTCAGGCTGGTCTCGAACTCCCAGCCTCAGGTGATCTGCCCACCTCAGCCTCCCAAAGTGCTGGGATTACAGGCGTGAGCTACAGCGCCCGCCCAAAAGTGGTCTTTAAGGAAAAGAAAAAGCATTACTAGGAGAGGGAAAAGGCATGGGCCAAGACCTTGAGGCAGGAGAGAGCATGGTCAGTTTCTGGAAGTTAAAACGAAAGTGGCTGGAGCACATCAAGCAAGGAGATGAGAGGAGTTGACAGATGGGCCTGGCTTGAGCGATGGGGATGTCCACTGTGCAGGAAACTCAGGGGAAAGCAGGTTTGGGAGAAGGAGTCAGCTGGGGGCTTGGTGAGCGTGGCAGGGTGCAGCACACTAAAAAGCATGAAGTTGGCCAGGGCTGAGGCACAGCTGCAGGGTGCTTCAGAGCCTCCCTCCATCTTGCGGGGTGGGAGCTGGTGCAAAAGCAGGTTGCTCGCCCCCACCCCTCAGTCCAGATTGAGTCTAGGTTGGGTTCTGCTGTCACTCTGGGCTTGCAAGCAACAGGTTGTGAGGATCCTGCTTAGAGACAGTCTAGGGGTGCACAGTCTAGGTATGGGAGCAGAGTCTAGGGGTGAGAGCACAGTCTAGGGATGGGAGCAGTCTAGGGGTGGGGCAAATGGACAGGGACAGGACTGGAACCCTCCAAGATGGTCCCAGGTATAGGACACAGGCCAAGCTGGGTCGGGGCAGGGGTAGGGATGATTCAAGGTGGGTGATTTGAGTGAGAGCTGCCCTCCTTCAGGCCCAAGAGCTCCTCCCTTGGGTGGAAGACCAGGGATGTGTATGTGTGCACATCTCTAAATGTCCGAGCCTGGACATATGTGCCTGTTTCTGCCGGCAATAGTTATGTAAACACAAGCACTTGTCTGGGCGCAACGATGGATCATGTTCATGTGTGTCAAGTTTCAGGTCTGTAAGGGACCGTGTTGATGTGGGTGCACTTGGCCTGACGCCCTTGTGCATACGGGTCCAGGCCTGAGGGCAGGTTTCCATGAACGTGGCCTATTCCGTGTAGGTGTGTTCGTGCCCCTTTGTGTGTCCCGTGCTCCGTGGCTCCTCGGTGGGAGCTGCGTTCGGCGTGTGCCGGCGCTGGGTACAGGTGCGGACAGAAAGTACATGTTGCCGCCTTTGTCCACGGGTGTGCGCCGACTTGTGTCCTGGAGCGGGGGATGGGTCCGTGAGCGGACGCCGCCGCGTGGGGGAAGGGGCGGGTGCGAGGGCAGCCCAGAGCGTGCTGGGGGAGATGGGGCGGCGCGGAGAGGGCGGGGACCCTCCTCCCACAGCGGCGCCGCTTGCGCCCGGCGAGCCAGGCGCTGAGGAGGCAACAGCGCCGCCGCCGGCCGGGCCGCCGCGCTCAGATCGACGCTGGAACAGACCACCGCGACCGCCACTGCGACTGCCGCCGCGGCCGGGCTGAACCCTTAGGGAGCGAGAGTGGGAGGCGGCCCCTGACTCCGCGCCGACCCCCGCCCCCGCCGCCACCCCGGCGCCCCCGCCCCGGCGGCGGGCCGGCCGCATGCTGCAGATGGTGAAGACCCTGGCCCAGTTCACCATCGCGCTGGAAGACATGCGCGATCTGGGCCCAGCCGCCGCCTCCGGGGAGGCCGCCGGGGGCAGCAGCACTGATGCCGAGGAGCCTGGGGAGGCCCAGGTACCGGGAGGGGGAGGGGCAGCCAGGGACCTGGGCCATGGCCTAGAACTCAGCCGATCCAGGAGCCAACCCAGGAGATGGTGGGGGGAGGGGAGGCATGGGGCGCAGGGGCTCTCTGTGACCGGGGATGGAGACCTGGAGATTGAGGGTGAGGAACCCTGGCAGGCGGTGGTGTGGCTGGCAGGGCAATGAGGGTCAAGGCCTGGTGGCACTCCTCTTGCAGAAGTGCCTATAGAAGCCGAGGCTGTCGCCAGTGGTATCCTGGGTCCACAGGCTCAGGAAGGAGAGGTTTTCCCAGCCCTCCTCTTAGGCTTGAGGTGGTCCCGGTGTATGTGTGTGCTGGAAGGTAGAGTCAGTTTTGCACCCCCACTGCCATCCTCCCCCTGCCGCTGGGCCTGCTGGCCCTTGGAGGAGTCATGCTGCGGTGGGAACAGCAGCATCCCCGTTCTCGCTCAGTGTGCATACCCCTGCAGGGGAGGGGAGGCTTGTTGGGGCTGTTAACCTGTCTTTGTGTATCTCTGGGCCGGCCCCAGTGGGGGCTGTAGTTCTGTCCCCTCCCCGAGCTGTGATGTGTCTCTCCACAGCCTCAAGTCTCTGAGCTGGCGGGCCTGGTTCTCAGCTGCGTGACCTGGCTGCGTTTTTTATTTCTGTGTGGGGCGGCTTGCCTTTATGGCGTCTCTGTGTTCGTGTGTGTCTTCACACTGTGCCCATCAGGGTTTCAGTCTTTGGGTTGTGATGCCCCAGTCATCCCAGAGTGACTCTGTCTTCCTGCTGTATCCCCCAGTGCCCACCTCAGTGCCCAGTGTAGCGAAGGTCTGGGGATGGGGATGGTGAGGGATGAGGGGCGCTGTGGGGAGGCTGGGTCTGAAGGGTTGTCCCGCCCAGAACAGGTGGGCCTGCTGTTCAGGCTGACAGCTGCGCTGTCGGCCTCCTGCCTCCCCTGTCCACCCTCGCAACCCCCGCACACTACACCTGTGTCTGGGCACGTGTGGAGGGCTGCTCGCACAGTGACAGGGAGCTGGCCTTGTTTTCTGTGTCTTCACTTGACAGCTGAGTGACAGGCCACTGTGCTCTGCCGCAGGGAGAAGGCTGGGAGAGAGGCAGGCATTGCAGCGTCAGCCTCCCCGTGTCACCCCAGTCTCCCGGCATCAGGCACAGCGCCAGCCCTGCCTCTCAGGAAGCCTCCCTGACCATGACCATTGTGGTGCCCGCTGGGCCTGATGGGCCGTTGTGTGGGCGGGGGAGTGTGGCTGAGGGGCCCAGGGCCGCGCCTGGCCTGGCCCTGCTGTCAGGGAGCTCCCCACGCCGTCTCACTGAGGGGGAGAAAGGGTGGACACTGGTGACCTGCTGCGTGTGGACAGAGCTGCTCCGCTCACTGCCGCCTTTGCCTTCACGGTGATGGGAGGGAGGGGTTATTAGCTCCATTTCATGGAAGAGAGTGTGGAAACAGGGCCGTTAGGTGACACCACAGTCACACAGCCAGTAAGGGCAGTGCTGGGGACCTGTGGCCCGTGGCTGCCCAGTCAGTCTGGGCGAGAACTCCAGGGGCTGGGGCCCTGAGAGTCATGAGGTGGCTGAAGAGACCCTGGTCCTTGCTCTGCCACTCATGGGCTGTGTGTGTGTGATCTTGGACAAGTCATGTCACCTCTCTGACGTGACCCCTCACCTGTGCAGTGGAAATGGCAACACCTGTGTCACAGAGCTGAGTGTGAGGCTGAAGCAAGACCATGTCTGTGGGGTGCTGAGATGTCCCTGGAGTGGGGTAGGGCAGGATTAGGCATCTGGGCCTGTCCTTGGGAGGCCTTCCTGGCCCTCCACGCTCTCCCAAGTCTCCATCCTACAGTGAGCCTTGCTCGCACTGCCTCCTTCTGGAAGCTGCCCTGATTTTTTAGAGGTCACAGGAGTACCGAGGATAGATGGTCTGCTTGTCTCCAGAGGCTCTGAGGCTCTGGTCTGCGCTTCCGGAGGCTCTGAGGTACCTTCCCACCTGTCAGAGCCCAGGACTGGCAATGGTGGGCTGGCAAGGATGGGGAGAGCCAGCCCCCCTTCCTCCCTGCCCCAAGGGGTGTCCTTCGCACCCCCACCACTGAGTTCCTAGCATGGGAGCTCGCTTTTCTGAGTGTGCTTCATTATAGGACACTGTGGGGATAGGCCTTGCCCCTGAGTCCCTCGTCAGAGGGCAAGGGATCTGACGTGGGTGTGCCACAAGCAGAGGGGGAGCAGTGGCTGGGTCAGGCAGGCTGGACAGGCCTGGGCTCAGGTCCACTAAGACATGAGCCCTGGGCAAAGCAGTGACCAGGACAACCCCACTGGTTGAGTTCCTACCCTGAAGGACTAGAGGTGGAGGCTGGAGGGATGCCACAGACATGGACACCCTGGCATTGCCGTCTGCACAGCACCTGCTGAAACCAGTAGGCCTTGATGGCAGGAGCCCGAGATACGGTCCACAGATGCTCAGGCCAAGCCGAGACCTGGGAGGGGAGGGGAGAGAGGAGAATAACCCAGAGATCTGGAGCCTAGAGGAATTAGGGGCCTTGCCCAGGATCACTCTAGGGCCTTAGAGGGGTCAGGAGTGGAGTCTAGGGGTCTAGGACTTGGAGTGGAGTCTCTGCCAGAGAAGGGAAGTTGTTGGGGCTGGTGCTATCTGGGAAGGCTTCCTGGAGGTGGGGATATGGGGGGAGAGGTGTAGAGACTGGTGGAGAGGAGCAGCAGGTAAGTTCAGTCCCATGGGCTGAACACAAAGAAGGCCTTCCAGACAGGGATGAGCACCCTGTGCCTGGGGGTGTGGGTGCAGAGGCTGTGTGACCCCTTGGGGACTCAGTAATTCAGGTCATCAGATCCATAGGATGGAGGCATCGGTGTCTGGGTTTCCTTTTTCCCCTCCCTAACATGAAGAGAATAATAACATGTACCTCACAGGGTGGCCAGGATTATTGAATAATATGTCATGCTTAGAACAGTGCCTGGCACATAGGAGGGCTTAGTTAATGTTTTTAAATGACAGAATTGGGATCCAGCCTTGTCTGAGACTGGCTGAACCCTGATACTGCCCAGCTGTGTGACCTTCAGCACTGACTTCCCCTCTCTGGTCCACAGTGTCTTCCTCTGTAGCAGGGTGGTGGTGTCTACTCTTAGGGATGGTGGGCAGCCCAGCCAGGTGGGCATGTCCCCATAGCGCTGAGCCTGAAGGTGGGGTCTTCAGAGTTGGCAGCTGGAGTGGGTGCTGGCCTGGAGGCATTGTTCTTTGCCAATGTGAAAGGTTATTGATTTTTTTAAAGACCCTTTTTCAATAGCCAGGCAGAGGAGCCAAGAAGGGGGTGGATGGCGCAGGGGCGGAGGAGTGAGCACCTAACTGTGCAAGGCCACGTGTTTGAGGTGTAAGTGGGGGGCAGGGGGAGCAGCTGAGCAAAGACCTGGCAGAGTGGAGGGCCTGGGGGCCTCGGGGGAACAGCTGGGAGCCCCGGGCGGCAGGAGGGAAGGGGCAGGAGGGCAGGGAGAGGATGTGGGCGGGTTCTCTGGGTGCCACGTGGCTACAGGTGATGGGGTCTGGGGGAAACAAGACCCCTGTTCACCCTCTGCTCCTGTCCCCACAGGACATGCGGAAGCACGTGGCCATGACCCTGCTGGACACAGAGCAGTCATATGTGGAGTCGCTGCGCACCCTGATGCAGGTGGGGCTCGGGGCCCACTCCCCTGAGAATGGCCTTTCTGAGCCTAGGAGTCTGTCAGATGTGTGTGAGCAAACCCCTTTCATGGACAAGGGACTGAGGCCAGAGAGCCGTGTTCCTGGCAACCGTTGCCTTTCCATGGAGAACCCCCAGCATGGCCATCCCAGAGAAGGAGGAAGCCTTCTCCCGGGCAGGAGAGAATGCAGAGGGGCCAGGCCACCCCAGGGCAGGCGTCCCTACCCTGCTGTTCTTTCACGTCCCATCCCCCTGGCAACCCTGACCCTGAACTCAGATCCGTGAACTCCCTCTGGTGTGCCCCCTCCATTGTATTCACTGACTGGGAAGTATGAGTTGAATAGAGTTCAGTATTGAGCACCTGCTGTGTGCAGGCCCTGTTCCAGGTACAGGAGACACAGGGATGAATAAGAGAAACCAGCCCCTGCCACAAGAGCTCACCGCCCTGCTGAGTACATAGTGGAGTATATGGGCACTCTAGAAACATCGAGGGGAACCTGCTAAGCGTGGGGTCAGGGAGGTTTCCTGGAGTAGGTGCTCGCTTCCACCGAGACCTATCTTCTCAGCAGCAGCAATGGCACACTGCAAAGCCAAGTGAGGCCTGGCACATTCAGAGGTCTACATGGCCAGCACAGAGCACAAGGCACTGGTCCTATAGCGATGCTGTTGGAGTCGGCAGAGGCCACACTGTGGGGGCCTAGAACACCAGTCGGAGGCAGTAGATTCTGCCAGGGTCCCTGGATGATCAGCAAAGGGCTTTGAGCAGGGGAGGTATGTGGCCTGATTCATGCTTCATGAAGTCTGTCTGACAGCTGGGAAGGTGGGTGGCAGAAGAGGAGGTCAAGGCCATTGAGATCAGGCAAGGATAGAGGTTACAGGAAGAGAGTGCTGAGGACAGACACTCAGGAGGTGAACTGGTCAGGCCAGGTGTGGTAACTGGTTGGATGTGGGGGGCAAGGTGGGGAAGCCCAAGATGATGTCTGGACTCCTGGCCTCGGATAGGTGGGGCCCAGGGGAGAAGCACAACTGGAGCAAGGTGGCGAGTTCAGGCTCAGACATGAACCTGGGAAGGCCCACAGCCGGGATGCACACATGGCCTGGGGCTGGATGAGTGTGGACCTGAGCTGAAGTGGGGCCTGGCAGTCACCGTTGAGGATGAATTTGCCCAAGCTAGCTGGGCAGAGTGACAGCAAAGGATAAAGGTAGAACCTTCACCCTATGGAAACATCCAGAGCGTTCACTCACTCACCATTCATTCATTCACTCACTCCACAAATCCACGGTGAGCCCCTTCTACGCTCCAGGTAGTGTTCTCTGTGCAGGGGCATTAGTGGTAAGGGCCTGTCTTCTGGAGCTCACGGTCTGTGGCAGAGACCGACAGTGACCAGCCAGACATCACACACAGTGACATGTGGTGATGCAGAAGTGCACACACAGAGAACCTACACACAACAGGGATACGCCTTAAAAGGAGGGAAATTCTGACGTCCTACAACATGGATGAGCCTGGAGGACACGATGCCAAGTGAAAGAAGCCAGTCTCAAAGGACAAGCACTGTCTGATTCCACTTGCATGAGGTTCCTGGGGTAGTCAGACTCAGAGATGAAAGGTAGGATAGTGGGTGCCAGGGAAAGGGTGCCAGGCTGGGAAAGGAGGGAATGGGGAGTTACTATTTAATGGGTATAGGGTTGCAGTTTTACAGGATAAAAAGAGTTTTGGAGCTGGATGGTCACACATTATGAATGTATTTAATACGATTGAACTGTACATTTAAAATGGTAAATTTTATATTATATATATTTTACCATAAAATACATTGCATTTGTTTATTGTTTTTAAAAAGTGCATGGGGAAATGAGAACACAGAAGGAGGCCTACCCTGGTGTGGGGGTCAGGGAGGGCTTCCCTGGGGTTGGGGTGTTTAGCTGAGATCTGAAGGGTGGGTAGATTTCAGCAGAGAGAGCCCGGAGGGATGGCTCCCAGCAGAGGGTATGTCAGGGACAAAGGCCGGGAGGCTGGAAGGAACCTAGAGCAGCAGGGAACCAGAGGTGGCCGGGTGGCTGCAGGAAGGAAGCCTGCTGGGCATGGAGCTGGGCTTTCCTGTGCACGCAAGGAAGCCATAGGAGGGATGCAGCCAGAATGCCAGGCAGGAGGAGTAGACATGGCAGGGGCCTGAGGGGGTCCTTTGCCATCCCCTAGGTGAGAGCTGGAGGCATTAGGGTCAGACAGTCCAGGGTTTAAGTCACTTGCATCCTCACTGGGTGATACTAGCCTAATCACCTCACCTTCTCTGAGCCTCAAGTTTGCCTGCGAAATGTAGCTAATCTACCTATCTCCCATCAAGAAGACTTAAAGGTGAGCCAGGCGTGGAGGCTCACACCTCTAATCCCAGCACTTTGGGAGGCTGAGGTAGGCGGATCACCTGAGGTCAGGAGTTCAAGACCAGCCTAGCCAACATGGTGAAACCTCATCTCTACTAGAAATACAAAAATCAGCTGGGCGTGGTGGCAGGCACCTGTAATCCCAGCTCCTCCGGAGGCTGAGGCAGGAGAATAGCTTGAACCCGGGAGGCGGAGGTTGCAGTGAGCTGAGATCCTGCCACTGCACTCCAGCCTGGGTGACAGAGCGAGACTCTGTCTCAAAAAACAAAACAAAACAAAAAAACAAAAGGTGATGACGGCACCCATGCCTGTTCACAGGCAGGAGGCAGGAGCAGTGGAGAGCTGGGAGCAGGCAGGGCCTGGGCATGTCTTTCTACCTCCGCCAAATCTCCTGAACCCATCCAGGGCTGCACTTGGGAAAGGGTGCAGGACTTGTGGGTGGAGGAAGCCAGAGTGTTGGGTGAGCAAGGTGGAGGTGGACAGGAGGATGTCACATGAACCCAAGGACCGTCCCTGGAGGCAGCCCTGGAGTGTGGGAGGAGGACTGAGGTCTGGCTCCAGGTCAGGAGCATGACTCTAGAGCCAAGCCACCAGCATTCAAACTTGGCTCCATCTCCTGGCCAGCTGTGTGACCTGGAGCATGTCACATAACTAGTCTCTGCCTCAGTTTCCTCATCTGTAGAGAGGGGATAATAATAGACCTGCCTTGAGTGCAGATAATTAGAGAGACATGTTTATAATTTAGCATACTGCCTGCAGCTCTGCAAGCATGGTAAAAAGTTGCATTTAATCTTTGTATTAACCTTGTGAGGTAGATATTATATTCTTTATACAAAGTATACAAAGAAACGAAGACTCACAGAGCTTAAGAAACTTGCCCAGGGTCATCCATCTAGTGAGTGGTATTAGTTGACATTCACCGAGTGCCCACTATGTGCCAGGCACTGTTCTGAATGCGTTAGAACAGTGAGTTAGTTCATATAAGCCTGACTATAAACCCCATTTTGCAGATGATGCAGCTGAGACACAGAGAAGTAAAGCTGCTTGTCCAAGGTCACAGAGTTAGGAAGTGCCACACCCTGGGTTGAAACCCTGTCATTGTGACTCTGGGTTCTCCTTGTCACCCACTAGTCTGCACTGCCTGGAGCACAGTGGTATTCAAATTGAGATTGGACTCCATAGTCCCAGTGTTAACTTCCACGATCACTGCCCTCACTAATTGATAAGTGTTGTTCCTGCAGGCCAGGTGTTCAAAATGAACAAAGAAGTTAAATAGAAGTTAGGAGCCAGAAGGAGGGAGGATTTGAAACTAGGTCTGGCGGGGCGCGGTGGCTCACGCTTGTAATCCCAGCACTTTGGGAGGCCGAGGCGGGTGGATCACGAGGTCAGGAGATCGAGACCACGGTGAAACCCCGTTTCTACTAAAAAAAAAAAAAAAAAAAATTAGCCGGGCGTGGTGGCGGGCGCCTGTAGTCCCAGCTACTCGGAGAGGCTGAGGCAGGAGAATGGCGTGAACCCGGGAGGCGGAGCTTGCAGTGAGCCGAGATCGTGCCACTGCACTCCAGCCTGGGTGGCTGGGTGACAAAGCGAGACTCCGTCTCAAAAAAAAAAAAAAAAAGAAACTAGGTCCTAGGGCTACACCCTTCCTCAGCGTCACCCTCACCCTCTGAGCCTATTTTCAACTCTAACACTCGAAGCTAACGCCCCTTTCCCTGACCACCCTGACGAGCCCCCCTCCCCTTGGCACCTTGATCCCACTCCTCTTTTCCATAGCACTCACTGTCTTCCACCATGCTGTATAGTAATTTACGTATTTATTGTGCTTCTTTCCTGCCTCCCACCACTCAACGTGTTAGCCCCACAGGGGGTCTGTGCAGTGAGGTGCCCCAGTGCTGGGCGGGCTGAGCATTGGTGAGTGAATGGGGCATTGGCTTGTGCCAGGTTCCGTATTGGGCTCTCAGTCATTGTTTGTTCTTTCCTCCTGCTGTGTGCCCACTTCTGTGTGGGGTGCTGGGACCCTGAGGTGAGCGGTTTAGCTGCTGCTCCTGCTCCTTGTGGAGCAGCGGGCCCTGACCCAGCCTAGGAGCTGGCTCACCTGTGGGTAGGAGACTGCCTGCCTATCTCCTCACCATCATCCCAGCCTTTTCAGAATCCCCAGCTAAGAGAGAAGATTCTGTTGAGCTTTACTTTCTCAAGCTTGTTTTACAAAACAAGCCAGATTTTTAAAAATGTTTAATATAAATGTTATTGCAACATCACATATGCTTTTTCAAACAACACCCTCCTGTTTCTTTAGCCTGCAGTTACAGCGTAGGGCCAGTAGAGGGCGACCTCTCCACAAGCGCACTGGCCCCTGAGCTGGGCTATTAAAGCTAGGGGAGCATCTTTGCATCTAGATTTGACGTAAAATAACGGGAGTTTTAGTCACAGACTGGCCAGCAGATCTGAAATCTGTAAAACAGCGTTCAGAGAGTGTCATTAAGAGCCTCCAGTAACTTCCCATGTGGTCTCGTGATCTCCCACGACCCTCCCTGCTTTATCTTCACACCATTATCACCTTATTTATTTATTTATTTATTTAGTCGCTCAGGCTGGAGTGCAGTGGCGCGACCTCAGCTCACTGAAACCTCCACCTCCCAGGTTCAAGCAATTCTTCTGTCTCAGCCTCCCAGGTAGCTGGGACTACAGGCGCACGCCGCTATGCCCAGCTAATTTACTGTTTTAGTAGAGACGGGGTTTCACTGTGTTGCCCAGGCTGGTGGCGAACTCCTGAGCTCAGGTGATCTGCCTGGCCTCGGCCTCCCAAAATGCTGGGATTACAGGCTTGAGCCACCGCGCTCTGCCGCATTATTGCCTTTTAACTGACTACGAGATTTCCACACGTCATCCATTCTGAGACTCGTGGTCTTCACATTTTAATATCCCTAAATCAGGGTTCGTTCTATAATTGGTAGCATATCATAATTTAATTGGCAACCAGTTTTTCTTAAATATAAAATAATGGCCAGTGCAGTGGCTCATGCCTATAATCCCAGCACTTTGGGAGGCCAAGGCAGGTGGATCACTTGAGGTCAGGAGTTCGAGACCAGCCTGGCTGACATAGTGAAACCTTGTCTCTATGAAAAATATAAAAAACTAGCTGAGTGTTGTGGCGCACACCTGTAATTCCAGCTACTCGGGAGGCTGAGGCAGGAGAATCACTTGAACCCGGGAGGCGGAGGTTGCAGTGAGTTGAGATCGCACCACCGCACTCCAGCCTGGGTGACAGAGCAAGACTTCATCATAAAATAAAATATTTCTTAGATTTGATGAAATATGATATTTTAAAAAATTTCTTCCATTTGTGTGTTTCATCAGACTAGATCCTAAGCTCTATCAGGACAGGGATTGTGGTCTTTCTTATTCACTGCTGTCTCCCAATTCTTAGAACAGTGCCTGGTACGTAGTAAGTGCTCACTAAATCTTTGCTGAGTTAGTGGTGGGAGGTCTTTCAAGGAGCCCCATCTTGCTTTCCTCATTCCAAGCTCTGCTTGTTCACAAATTAAACAAACCTCTTCTGAGCGTCTTTGCTCCCATCTTGTGCCAGGCCCTGGGCTCAGTGATGAGGGCATGAGCTTAGATCTTCCCATCTCCCTCCTAGAGCTCTTAGTCTCATGAGGGAGATGTGGAAGGCAGGGTGCTGAGCTGCAGGCCCTGGTGATTCTGTGTGCACTCACACAGGGGCCCTGTGTAGGTGGGGTGTGGGTGGCATCTCTGAGGGAGTGTACACCGACCCTGTGGGTCCTTCAGGGCTACATGCAGCCGCTGAAGCAGCCAGAGAACTCCGTGCTCTGTGACCCTTCACTGGTGGACGAGATCTTCGACCAGATCCCCGAGCTCCTGGAGCACCACGAGCAATTCCTGGAGCAGGTTCGGCACTGCATGCAGACCTGGCATGCTCAGCAGAAGGTGGGAGCCCTGCTCGTCCAGTCGGTGAGTGGCCCCGCTGCTGCCAACTCCCACAAGCACGGGCCCTCCTGGAAGGGGCTGGATGTGGCCACGGACCCCACCCCTACCCACCCCACCTGGATACTGACTCTGTTCCCAGATCTGACCATAGAACTTGGCTAGACCTTAGTACTTACCCCAGCCCCTGGGTGGACCTGAACTTGGACACTCCCCTACCCCAGAGCTTGGCCAGACTCTGGCACGGACTCCGACCCCAGCCAGACACTGACTCTGATCCTGGACCCTACCCCGCCCCCGGCTGGCACTGACGTGACTCTAGTCCTGACCCCAAGCTGGTGCTGACGCTGACCCAGACTTCAGATGGATGCTGGTACTGACCTCCACCCTATCTTTACTGGAACCAAAATAACTGCCCTGGTCCTGACCCTGGACTTGGGCTGGATGTTCATGCTGGCTGAGTCTTGACTTTTTCTCCATCAGATATTTTCATCATAATAGCATACCTGTTTGCTAGGCATTGTTCTAAATGTGTTGTATCTATCAACAGCCCTGGTAGGAGAGTGTGTTGGTTACCCTGATTCTAAAGATGGTGACTGAGACATGGAGAGATTGGTAACCTGATGAAAGTTACAGTTAGGAAGTGGTGGAGGACTCAACTCCAGAAAGCCTGTTTCCAGTGCCCCAGCTTCCCCTACCCCATACTGCCTCTCACCACAGGCCAGATCTCCACTGTACAATTGTCAAGCTCCCACAATAGCAAGTGAGATCTTAGAAAAGGTATTGACTTCAGAATTCAAAAAGAACATCGAAAGCAAAACCAATAAGCATTTAATTAAATGCCTGTAAAACATAGCATGCCATTTTCATTCATTGTTAAATTTAGTATTTATAAGAATTTAATTACATCTGAAAAACTTCCAGTTCCATTTTATTTTGCCAGAATTCCCAAGAATACACCATGATGACTGATAAATCATAGCCAAATGCAAACTAAATGGTTTCTCAGAGCCACATAATTTCAAAAGCAAAATTGTAAAAATTCTTGCAAAAATTTTACAAGTGAAAAATTATATCTATTTCTGTGGGATGTATGTTTCAATATATTTGCTATGCTGTGGGGTGGGGCCTTGAACCATCTTAGAATGTCCTTGCTGACCCAGAAACTGATGGGACCAGACAGGGGTGATGGGGTCCCAGCTTGGATTGAGTGCTGATGTCTCCAGCCCATCATCACTCTCAGTGTCAGTAAGCTCAGCCCCCTGCCTGGACCTTGATACTGACCATGGACTATGGCGAAGCCCTGGACCCAGAGGGGTCAGCACAGGATGCTGTGTCCCAGGGTGGGGGTGGTTGGTGAGGGCTGTCTTCCTCCCTTTGCTTCTTCACACCCTGCCCTGTTCTGTCCAGGGGCAGGGGCAGTTGGCACCTTAAAGGGACAGGACTCTGGCCAGGCGCAGTGGTTCACACTTGTAATCCCAGCACTTTGGGAGGCTGAGGCAGGCGGATCACGAGGTCAGAGTTTGAGACCAACCTGACCAACATGGTGAAACCTCGTCTCTACTAAAAATACAAAAATTAGGTGGGCGTGATGGCACGCACCTGTAATCCCAGCTACTCTGGAGACTGAGGCGGGAGAATCACCCGAACCTGGGTGGCGGAGGTTGCAGTGAGCCGAGATCGTGCCATTGCACACTCCAGCCTAGGTGACAGACTGAGACTCCGTCTCAAAAAAAAAAAAAAAAAAAAAAAAAAAAGACAGGACTCTGAGGGGTACAGAAATATCACTAATGTGGTCACATAGCTTATCCATGGTACAGTTGAAACAGGAACCCAGGTGTCCTGGTTCCCAGACAAGGCTTCTTACCAATAACCTCCATATTTAGTCCACCATCAGCATCGAGCAGGTATTAGCCACCAGCTGTATGTCCTGCCCTGAGCTAGGCTTTACTGTGGGTGGGATGGGAGCACTTTTCATGGAGAGGGAGAACTTGTCCTAGGAAATCAGGAGAAGCCAGAGGCCAGGTGGAGTACCAGGCAGAGCTGTAGTCAGGGAAAGGAGTACTTCCGAGAGGAGGCAGAACTGGAGCACAGCCCTGAGGCGGGGCGAGATTTGGATGAGGAAAGGCATTCCTGGTGGGGGGATCTGCATAAGCAAAGGCCAAATGGCTAGAATGAGTCTTTGTCACTCAGAATGGGGAATGGGAGACCTGCCTGGCTGGACTTCATGAGGGTGGAGGTCTAGGGATGGAAATGCCCAGTTGGAAGTGAGAGAACCAGGTCTGAGCTCACAGGATACATTCAGGTCTACATATGTGCATACATGAACAGTCACACCCAGATAATATGAGCACTCATATATCCATGTGTACACATGCACATACGCCTAAACACGACCACACTTAGAGCCACAGGATACGTGCCTGATCCCTTAGAGATTGTATCATTTCTAGTTGGAGGGAAAAGATGGTGACTCATGAATCAGTGAAAACTAGGACAGGGTGAGGTGGGGTGAGGGACACCTTGAGGGTCCCCAACCTGCCTCCTCCTCCACAGTTCTCCAAGGATGTCCTAGTAAACATCTATTCCGCCTATATCGATAACTTCCTCAATGCAAAGGATGCTGTGCGTGTGGCCAAGGAGGCGAGGCCTGCCTTTCTCAAGTTCCTAGAGGTACTGTGGGCTAGGGCAGGGGGATGGAGGTGACCCTCGCCTTGGGCCAGCTTTGAGGGCCCCAGGAGCTCCCAGCCTGGGTACCATAGTCCCAGCCACTGGGCCAGCCTCCGCTCTCAGGCTGAGCTGGAGGGGCTTGCTGGGGACCTGTCCCTGGACATAGTCTCCCTGGCATGTCATTCCTCACACGGTGCCCATCCATGGGTTTCAGCAAAGCATGCGTGAGAACAAGGAGAAGCAGGCGCTGTCTGACCTCATGATCAAGCCTGTGCAGCGGATCCCACGCTACGAGCTTCTGGTGAAGGTGGGCATGGAGCTGGGTGGGCAAGTGGGCAAGGCCTGGAAGGATGGGGGGATACAAGGAGGTCTAAGGCCCCTGCCTCGCTGAGCCTGACATCAGGGTCTGTAGGGGTCAGGTAGGAAAGAAAGTCCTCTTTGGAGTCTACCCATAGTCCCTCGTGCTCCAGCAGTCTGGGGCCCCAGGGGTAGCTAAGCAGTCAGGCCTGGTCCCCATTCCCACCCCAGGACCTCCTGAAGCATACACCTGAGGACCACCCGGACCATCCACTCCTGCTGGAGGCACAGCGGAACATCAAGCAGGTGGCTGAGCGCATCAACAAGGGTGTGCGGAGTGCCGAGGAGGCGGAGCGGCATGCCCGTGTGCTGCAGGAGATAGAGGCTCACATCGAGGGCATGGAGGATGTGCGTGCGCCCTGCCCCACCCCACCCTACCCCACCCCACCCCACCCACATCTGTGTCCACTCGGCCTCTGTGTGCATCTGTGGCCACCTGGAATCGTGGCTGTGTCCATGTCCGGAACCACAGTGTGTTTGCATCCATGTCTGCCGGTCTCTGTGGCCACACGTCTCCACCTGTCTGTGTTCTTCCACGTGTCTCTGACCTTGGGTCCTGTGGCCTGGCAGCACAAGGGCATTGGGAGGGTGGGCAGCATGCTGCTTCCATTGGCCTAGCCCATGGAGTGGGGCCGAGGGATCACTGGGATTTGTGGAGGGGATAGGGATTAATAACTGGCCTTCGAGATGCCTTGTCCCTCCTGTCCCACAGCTCCAGGCCCCTCTGCGGCGGTTCCTGAGACAGGAGATGGTCATTGAAGTGGTAAGAAGTGTCCCAGTGTCTGCCCGGCTGTCCCCACCTCCTCACTTTGCCCTCTCTTCTGCTCACACCCTCTACCTGCAGGTCTCCCTGCTCTTTCACCCCGAGGGGAGCCCTGGTTGAGTCCCCACTCTGCTCTGACTCTCTGGGCAGCTGGGGAAGAGCCCTCACTCTCCCTGGGTCTCAGTGTCCCCTTGGGTACTATGGGCAGGTGGGAGGGCTTCTGGACTGTGTCCACCCAGCCTGAATTCTGCCTTGGGCTCCACAGAAGGCGATCAGTGGCAAGAAAGACCGGTCTCTCTTCCTGTTCACGGACCTCATCGTCTGCACCACTCTGAAGCGAAAGTCAGGCTCCCTGCGGCGCAGCTCCATGAGCCTGTGAGTGGCTGGGCCGGGGTTTGGGTGGTGCCAGCAGGGGGTTGGGGAGTGCCCCACTCCCCAACCCTGGCCAGAGCGCCCCATTGGCTCCCCACAGGTACACGGCAGCCAGTGTCATTGACACAGCCAGCAAGTACAAGATGCTATGGAAGCTGCCGCTGGAAGACACAGACATCATCAAAGGTGGGTCTGATGCTAGGGGTTCTGGGTGTTGGGGTCTTCCTCTGAGAAGCCCTCCTGGAGGGTCTGAGCTCCAGCCAGTCTGGCTGCTTGTCCAGCTGCTTTTCCACTTTTGGGCCTTGCTTTCTCATCCAGTGCAAGGGGGCTGGCATGAAGGACCCATTTGGCACCCATTTGGAGCCAGACAATCTGTCCATGCACACCTCCTTCCAACTGGGCAGGGACCTAGGCTGGCAGCGGGAGCTGGGTGGGGGTGGTGCACAGAGAGCAGCACCACTGTAATTAGCCATTGATTCATCTGTGCAAAATCATTTGAGCGCCTAATATTAGATGATGTTGCACTGTCTGGTTCAGCGGTTTCACACACAGGGAACAGACACTCGCTTGAGTTACTGCAAGCAAAGGGTTGATTGGAGCCATCCATGTTGTTCGGGGCTGAGACTGCTGGGAGCTGAGGCAGCTTCCAGGAGCCGCTCCTCCTGCGGCGTCTGTCTTTCTTCCCTTCTTGCTGAGTCGGCCCTGTTCTCACTGCTGTTAGCTTTCCCTGCTTCCTCATAACTCCCGTGATCAGACCCAGGCTGGCTCCTGGCTCAGCTGGAGGGGAGCTCACCTGGAGCTTGGCCCTCAGGGTAACAGACAGGTTTGCCCGGCCCCTTGGTGAACCCAGGCTTGCCCACTATGTAGGAGTACCAGCTGGTTATTACTCTAATTGGTCCAAGTCAATAGAATGACCACCTTTAAGTTAGGTGCCCACTCCTGGTCCAGTCAGCTGTGAGCAAGAATGGGGCAGGGTCATATGGAAGAAAACATGGCTGCCCAGGTGGTGAGGGTTGGGATGGGACAGTTCATGTCAAAAGGAGTAGATCGGCTTCGTCTCTTCAGGCTGCTTTAACAAAAATACCACAGACTGGGCAATTTATAAACCAGAGGAATGTATTGCTCACAGTTCAGGAGGCTGGGAAGGCCAAGATGAGGGTGCCAGCAGAACTGAAAGGAGCCTGTGCTTCACAGAGGATGCCTTCTATGTGTCCTCACTTGGTGAACAGGCTCCTTCAGGCCTCTTTATCAGGGCACAAATCTCATTCACAATGGTTCCCCTCTCACGACCAGGTCACCTCCCAAAGGTCCGCCTCTTTTTTTTTTTTTTTTTTTTGAGACAGTCTCACTGTGTTGCCAAGCTGGAGTGCAGTGGCACGATCTTGGCTCACTGCAACCTCTGCCTCCCGGGTTCAAGCAATTCCCCTGCCTCAGCCTCCCGAGTAGCTGGGACTACAGGTGCGCGCCACTACGACCAGTTAATTTTTTTTTTGTATTTTAGTAGAGACGGGGTTTCACCATGTTGGCCAGAATAGTCTCGATCTCCTGACCTTGTGATCTGCCCACCTTGGCCTCCCAAAGTGCTGGGATTACAGGCCTGAGCCAACACGTCCGGCCAGGTCCGCCTCTTAATACCAACACACTCAGGATTCGATTTCAACCTGTGAGTGTTGAGTGGACACAAACATTCAGGCAACAGCAGAGCTGTTCCCAGCCTCGGCCTAGCAGGAAACTCCACTGCCATCCACCGGGCACACACTCTTCTTCCCGTAGACACAGTGAGACAGCCTCCCTGTCCAGTGTGACTCCATCTTACAGTTACAAAGCGTGCCCTCCCCTCCTCAGCAGGCTGCCTCTCACCCCCACGGGGTTCTTGGTCACAGGGCCACTTCAGACAGGACTTGCCAGTCTCAGGGTCCATGTCTCTAGTGCTGTCATGACCCATCCAGGGCTGCCTTACCATTCTGCAACCTGTGGCCCAAATATTAAATTTATATACACCAATAACACATTCTATAAACTAGATTGGAGAAAAACAGGAAAAGAAACTCATTTAGGAAAAAGCAAAAAGAAACTTCTTTTCCCTTGATTTCAAGACACATGTGTCCTGGCCCAGCGGTGGAGGCACAGCTCCATGTATGGACCACTGGTCCAGAGTGTGCGTCCCAAGCCTTGGGTTGAGGGTGGCAGGCCGTCTGCAGGACCAGCCGCTTGGCAGTGTTCAGGTATGGGATAGGACCATAGAAATCCAGGGCACCATGCACTGCCCCCTCCTTTGTGGGGCAATGAGTCTCTTGGTCAGCACATTTGACTGCCTGGGGCTCTGCCTGCTCTGCCAGGGCCCCCACAGGAGGCTGCAACGCCACAGCAGTTCCTTGTCAGCCGGGGCCTGTGTGTCGCAGAGCCAGCTGCCGTTTGATACTCCGTGCTCTCCCAGGAATTCTCCGTGGGCCTGACATCCTGTGCCACATGGCTCTGAATCAGGCCCAGTCCCCAGCTCACAGGGCTGGGGTTCCTCTGGGACCTGCCTGTTAACTTTTTTCCCAAGTTGGGGTTTCTATGCTCTTGGTTTGTCAGGTCCCACCCCAGGCCCAGCTGCAGGCTATGCAGTGAGGGAAGGAGAGTCTGTCCCAGCCTGACCTTGTCTGTCTCTGTATCAGTCCACGGCCTTCCTCTCTCCCCTCTAGGGGCATCCCAAGCCACCAATCGGGAAAACATCCAGAAGGCCATCAGCCGCCTTGATGAGGACCTCACCACCCTGGGCCAAATGAGCAAGCTCTCTGAGAGCCTTGGTTTCCCCCACCAGGTCTGTGCCCTCTGCCCGATGCTGGGGAGCCAGGGGGTGGGAGGCTTCTGACCCTATCTGAGAGATAGACAGCCCTGACATTTGCCTGAGGGAAGAGACATCCCTTTCCCTCATCTGAAAGCAAAAATTGCAGCCTCCCTCCATATGGGGGAAGTAACATGTTCCAGGTCTGAGGGTGGAGACATAGCTGCATCCCTATCCGAGGGTGACAGAGGCCCCATCCCCCATCTATCAAAGGAATCCAGGTCTGAGGGAGGAGACAGTCCCACTTGCTGTCTGAGGAGAGAGGCAGGTCCCCACACATTAAGGGCAGGTGCAGGCTCTGGTGAGATGCTGGGGCCTGAGGCCTGGGCCCTCTTCTCCACAGAGCCTGGACGATGCGCTGCGGGACCTCTCAGCTGCCATGCACCGGGACCTGTCAGAGAAGCAGGCGCTGTGCTACGCGCTTTCCTTCCCGCCAACCAAGCTGGAGCTGTGCGCCACTCGGCCCGAGGGCACCGACTCCTACATCTTTGAGTTCCCTCACCCTGACGCCCGCCTTGGTTTTGAACAGGCCTTCGATGAGGCCAAGAGGAAGCTGGGTAAGCCAAGGCACATGCTGGCCCTCTTCTCCTAGAGCTTCCAGGCAGGAGGCCAGAGGCATCTCACAGCTGTCTGTGACTTCAGGGGCCAGAACCACAGTGCTCTGTGCTCCGGCTCCACCTGGTGGGGAGGGGGGCTTCTGCAGTGAAACATCAGACTGAATAATAGCTGTGGCCTCCCTGGCAGGGAGGGGATTCCATGGATAAGGTCTCACTGTCTGTTGGACCTGCCCCATAGTGGGCACCAATAGCCAAGACCCTCCCCATACCCTCCCTACACACACTCTGAGCAGGGCTGGATCAGGGAAAGCTATTGATCAGGGCTCATGGCTTAGAAGATCCATAGAGACCTCTGGGTCTAACCCCAAGACAATACACATGGGAAAAGATTGAGGCCAGGAGCAACTGCCTTATTCTAATGTGGCTGGGATCAGGCCTCCCACTAGAGAGACCCTGAGGGGCAGGGGAGGAAGGGGAGTGGGGCAGGGGCAGGACCAGGGTGAGATGGATGCTATGCTAAGCAGGGTCTGTCTGTCTGTGCATCTCTACTACAGCATCCAGCAAAAGCTGTCTAGACCCTGAGTTCCTGAAGGCCATCCCCATCATGAAAACCCGCAGTGGCATGCAGGTATATCTGCATCTGGGTCACGTGGGTGCATGTTTTCAAAGCCAGCAGGTGTTCATGAATTTTTGTTTTGTGTACGACATTGTCTATATGCCTTGAACATTGCTATTGCTCCTTATGTCTTGGAGAATTCAGCTCTCTGTACATGTGCGTGGGTGCTGCATATGTATTACATGTATACATGTATATGGGTATGCTTCGTGCATATCTGTATCTGTGCATGTGAACAAAGGCTATGTGAATGATGGGAAGTAACTTCATTTATGTGCTTGTATGAGGCTGCATACATATGTACAGAGGTTACCAGCATCACATTTTTTCTATGGATGTATCCATGATTATATCCGGAGATATGTGTGTGTACATGTAGGCATGATGGCCTGTATCCCATAGGCATGAGTGCATTTGATGTGTAGACAGTCACATGGGCAAGGCGCAGTGGCTTACGTCTGTAATTCCAGTACTTTGTGGGGCCAAGTTAGGAGGATCACATGAACCTAAAAGTTCAAGACCAGGCTAGGCAAGACCCTATCTCTACAAAAAATTCAAAAATTATGCACGTTTAGTGGCCCGCCCCTGTGGTCCCAGTTACTCGGGAGACTGAGGTGGGAGGATTGCTTGAGCCCTGGAGGTCAAAGCTGCAGTGAGCCATGAACCCACTACTGCACCCCAGCCTGGGAGACAAAGCAAGAACCTATCGCAAAAAAAAAAAAAAAGGGTCCTGTGCCGCGTGTATGTGTACGCGTGTGTAGAGGGGTGTATAGGTCATCCATACACACCCATGCAGGCCTGCCTCCCTCCATTCTGCCGGGGTTTCCCAGGAGTGGGGAATGCCGGCAGCAGTTCCTCACTTCACCTTCTCCATTGGTGCCTCCTGCAGTTCTCCTGCGCAGCTCCCACCCTGAACAGCTGCCCGGAGCCCCCGCCTGAGGTGTGGGTCTGCAACAGCGACGGCTATGTGGGCCAGGTGTGCCTCCTGAGCCTGCGCGCCGAGCCGGACGTGGAGGCCTGCATCGCCGTCTGTTCCGCCCGCATCCTCTGCATCGGGGCAGTGCCCGGGCTGCAGCCTCGCTGCCACCGGTGAGGCCTGGGCGGCGGGGTGGGCGGCACCGCGGGCCTGGGAGACCCAACCCCTGTCCCAGCACACTCTGAGGCCGCCCCGGCCTGGTTGTGGGCGGGGCCTGGCGAGTGTGGGCGGGGTCGGTGGGCGTCGCCAGCGAGGCCCTGTAGCTGCTCTCATCCTCACTCTCTCTTCTCGCAGGGAGCCTCCTCCATCGCTGAGGAGTCCTCCAGAGACGGCACCGGAGCCCGCCGGGCCGGAGCTGGACGTCGAGGCCGCTGCGGATGAGGAAGCCGCGACGCTTGCGGAGCCGGGGCAGCAGCCCTGCCTTCACATCTCCATTGCAGGCTCGGGCTTGGAGATCACGCCGGGCCTCGCCGAGGGTGACCCCCGCCCAGAGCTGGTGCCCTTTGACAGTGATTCTGATGATGAGTCCTCGCCCAGCCCCTCGGGGACGCTGCAGAGCCAGGCCAGCCGGTCCACCATCTCCTCCAGCTTTGGCAGTGAGCTTTGGCCATCTCCTCCAACTTGGCACTGGGCAGGGTGGACTGCCCAGAGGAGGGGGAGAGGAGGGACCAGTGTAGGGCAAAGGCATGGCGTCAGACCTCAGGATGTTAGCACACAGAGCAATGAGGGCAGGGGATGTGACACCGAGGATCCAGAGGACAGTGGGACAGTCAGGTGGGATCATGAAGACCTTGGAGCACTCAGCTAAGGAAGATGGGGTGTTGGTGGAGTGGGGACCCACAGTGTGGCCACTGGGTCCGAGGGGCCAGGCGAGATCAAGGATTCTGTAGTGCTGAGCTGTCGGTGAGCAGGGCAGCAGGCTGGAGCAGATGCAGAGGCCTCGGGGATGGGGAAGAATAGCTTTGAGAGGCCCTCCGGAGGGTCATGGCCAGGAGGGATGCATGGCTTAGAAAGATATCAGGTCCCAGGCCTGGCAGAGGAGGATGGAGACAGAGACCTTTGTCTCCCTCAGATGAGGAGACCCCGAGTTCCAAGGAGGCCACGGCAGAGACCACCAGCTCAGAGGAGGAGCAGGAGCCAGGCTTCCTGCCACTGTCTGGCTCCTTTGGGCCTGGTGGTCCCTGCGGCACCAGCCCAATGGATGGGAGAGCCCTTCGCCGCTCCAGCCACGGCTCCTTCACCCGGGGCAGCCTTGAGGACCTGCTGAGTGTCGACCCTGAGGCCTACCAGAGCTCCGTGTGGCTGGGCACTGAGGATGGCTGGTAGGGACAGGGGAGGGACTAGGGACACAGTGCCAGAACTCTGAGCTCCCTGCTCTGAAAATCATGTGGTCCCCTGGAGCCAAGGCAGGAGGGCTTTGGGTCACACCTCAAGGGTACTGCTGACCAGGGATGTCAGTGGGTCTGACAGTCCCAGGGAGGCTGTGGGACCTCAGTACCTTGGGCAGGCACCCAGCATTGAAGACGTGGTGCTATGGGCAAAGAGGTGGAGGGATGACTCCAGGGGCTGGTGTGCCCCAAGCATTTGTCCCAGGTGCATACCCCGATCCACAGTGTCCACGTGTACCAGTCCTCCGACAGCATCCGTGACCGCAGGAACAGCATGAAGCTCCAGCACGCGGCCTCTGTGACCTGTATCTTGTAAGGCCCCAGGGTGGCCCTTCCTGTCTAGACTCTTCTCAGCCACGCGTGCAGGCCTCCTTCTGTTCATCTGGGCCCCCTGCTCTACTGTCCCTCCTCTCTGTGGAGGCTGGAAGCCAGAGGCCTGGCCCTAGGCTAGCTGTGCCTCTTACACACTGTGTGAGCTCGGGCAAGTCACTCCCTTTTCTTAGCCTCAGGCAACCCCCACCTGGAGAACAAGGGGTGGGAAGAGGTGGCCTCTCGGGAGCCATACCCATTCTATCTGTGGTTCCCCTGGTCCTGGGTGACCCACTTTGGCTGCCTGAACTCCCTTACTGCTTCCTCTTTTCCCTACCCAGGTATCTGAATAACCAGGTGTTTGTGTCTCTGGCGAATGGAGAGCTTGTGGTCTACCAAAGGGAAGCAGGTGAGTATCTGCCCTCCCCCACACCCTGCCCCTGTCCCCTTACTGGTGTTGGGGCTCTTTCCTGGAGATATGGCTTTGGGCAACTCCCAGGCCCTCTCTGGGCCTTGGTGTCCTTGCTTATAAAGGGGAATGTTAACATCCCATTTCAAGGGAGACTGAAGCTCAAATTTAGAACTGGAGTGAATTTCCTGTTTTCTTTACCCCACTCCAGGCCATTTCTGGGACCCCCAGAACTTCAAATCAGTGACCTTGGGCACCCAGGGGAGCCCCATCACCAAGATGGTGTCTGTGGGTGGGCGGCTGTGGTGTGGCTGCCAGAACCGAGTCCTTGTCCTGAGCCCTGACACGCTGCAGCTGGAGGTAGCAGGGGATGGGGGAATGGAATTGGTGCCATGGGATGAGCTAGGTCCGTGTGAGAGGGAGATGGAGACCATGGTAGGGGCATAAGCAGCATCCAGCAGAGGGCTAGGGCCTTCCTCTGACCACAGAGTGACACTGGCCAGTCCCTGTCCTTCGATCCTCATTTCTTCTCTAGCTGATGAGGAATACAGTAAGTGTCCCATATACATTAGGAATCTTATTCATCCTCCTGCCCACCCTGTCTCTCAACTCAGGTTTTAGGGTCCTTTGGGGATAGGACAAGAGTCCTTCCTGATGTCAACATCCATTAGCATTAGACTCTGGCATTTATTGCTGCACATGTCACTTGCACACATGTCAGAAGTATCCAGGGGCAACGTGTTCCCTTAATTTCCCTCACTTATTCCATTGTTGGCTGGGCAAGAGTCCAAAGCCCTGGGTTCAGGCCCCAGCTCTGTGACTGACTTGCTGCGTGACCTTTCCCTTCTAGGCTTCAGCTTCCCCACCTGTCCAGGGGGAGGCCAGTGACTGATTTTAGAACCCTTTAAGCATTGAAGTTCTCTGATCCTTAAATCACTCAAGTTTAATGGAGAGAAAGCACCTCCATTGTAATTCCTGAGAACTAAGTTGGGAGGTGCTGGTGAAACCAAGCCTTGTAAGGTTAATCAGACCAAGGACCAACGCTAGTGTGAGTTGTAAGGGATGGACACTGGTGAAGCTCCAGGCTAGGGTGGGCCAAGGGAGGCAGGCCTGCCAATGACCCATCTTCTCCCCCGCCTTCCCCAGCACACGTTTTACGTGGGTCAGGATTCAAGCCGCAGCGTGGCTTGCATGGTGGACTCCAGCCTGGGTGTGTGGGTGACGTTGAAAGGTAGTGCCCACGTGTGTCTCTACCATCCAGACACCTTTGAGCAGCTGGCAGAAGTAGACGTCACCCCTCCCGTGCACAGGATGCTGGCAGGTACTGACCTCAAACTACCACAGTGCTCTCCTTGGAGGCTTTCTGCCCGATTGTAGAGGAGGCTGAGCCAGGGCCAGAATTCAGCCCCAGCTGTGGTCTGTCTCCTACCCCAGGCTCGGATGCCATCATCCGGCAGCACAAGGCTGCCTGTCTGCGAATCACAGCGCTGCTGGTGTGTGAGGAGCTGCTGTGGGTGGGCACCAGTGCTGGTGTCGTCCTCACCATGCCCACCTCGCCCGGTACTGTCAGCTGCCCACGGGCGCCACTCAGTCCCACAGGCCTTGGCCAGGGACACACTGGCCACGTCCGCTTCTTGGCCGCAGTCCAGCTGCCAGATGGCTTCAACCTGCTCTGCCCAACCCCACCACCTCCCCCAGACACAGGTGGGTCAATGCATCATACCCCAAGCCAGGGATCATGGACATTTGATTTAGGACTCCCCATTATCCTGCCAGAAGAGCTTTCAAGAGGGAGGAAAAGTGTCACATAGAGCTGGAGGTGGCATATATGACAGGAAATAGGCCACAGAAGTCCCCAAATGAAATCTAGGATTGTGTGTGTGTGTGTGTGTGTGTGCACCTGCATGTGTTGTGTGTATATAAAGTTCTGTCCAGAGAAATGTCATGGGAAACAGGGAGGGAACTATAACCTAAGAGGTAGAATATGTCACAAATAGAATACGTATGTAGGAAATATGTCCTGTTGTATATATTTCCTATATACACCAGGAAATAGCACAGGACTAGAAATGATGTATAGGGCAGGAAGTGGAATCAGGAAGTGATGCACAGAGCAGGAAATAGAAATAGCAACAGAAAACAACATAGAATGGCACTAGCACAGAAAATGGACTGAGAATTAGAAAGTGAAACAGCACGGTGCCAGGCGCGGTGGCTCACACCTGTAATCCCAGCACTTTGGGAGGATGAGGTGGGAGGATCGCTTGACTCCAGGAATTCCAAGACCAGCCTGGGCAACATGGTGAGACACCATCTCTACAAAAAATACAAAAATTAGCCAGGTGTGGTGGCACACACCTGTGGTTCCAGCTGCTCAGGAGGCTGAGCTGAGGTGGGAGACTCACCTGAGCCCAGGGAAGTCGAGGCTGCAGTCAGCAGAGATTGCGCCACTGAGAGTGATACCCTGTCTCAAAAAAATAAAAATAAAAATAAAAATACGGCCGGGCGTGGTGGCTGACACCTGTAATCCCAGCACTTTGAGAGGCTGAAGGGGGTGGATCACCTGAAGTCAGGAGTTCGAGACCAGCCTGGCCAACATGGTGAAATCCCATCTCTACTAAAAATACAAAAACTAGCTGGGTGTGGTGGCGGATGCCTGTAATCCCAGCTACTCAGGAGGCTGAAGCAGGAGAATCACTTGAACCAGGGAGGCGGAGTTTGCAGTGAGCCAAGAGTGTGTGCCATTGCACTCCAGCCTGGGTGACAAGAGCGAAATTACGTCTCAAAAAAAAAAGTGAAACAGCAGGAAATGAGGTACATCAGGAGGTCACAACCAGAAAAGTTTTGCTTTGGCAGGACAAGAAATGATATTCCCAAGAGGAAGTGGCCGTGGAAATCAGGAAGCAATAAAACCTCGGGTCAGGAGTTGTCTGGGTTCACAGAAGACTTAAGCTACCTGGGAAAGGGCTGTTGGAAGTAGGAGGCTTATTTAATGCAAGGACATTGCATGCAGTAATCAAGAGAGATAGAAAGTGGCATCTTACAGGGAACTTACATTGTAAAAAGAAAAAAATCAGAAGTGGCATCACCTTGGGAAGTTATGTGACTCCTGACTAGAGATTACAGATGGGACATAAGAAGTCTGGCTGCCAAGAAGTGGGCATTTCTTTCTAAATAAGTTCCTAGCTAACAGAAAGTGGGATTCCCCCATAGGAAGTGTGCACGTCTTCCTTCCTATCTTCTGGGGTGTGGGAATTCAGGCCCTGATGGGACAGTGAAGCCTCCATTCACCCCCAGGCTGACAGATCCTCGCCTCTGCCCCCAGGCCCTGAGAAGCTGCCATCACTGGAGCACCGGGACTCCCCTCGGCACCGAGGCCCCGTCCCGGCCAGGCCTAAAATGCTGGTTATCAGTGGAGGTGATGGCTATGAGGACTTCCGACTCAGCAGTGGGGGCGGCAGCAGCAGTGAGACTGTGGGCCGAGACGACAGCACAAACCACCTCCTCCTGTGGAGGGTGTGACCCTGTCTGCCATGGCCCAGGACTGGCCTGCCCACCTGCCCTCAGCCTGCTTGCCTCTTCCTAGCCCACACGCAGACTTTGACCAGGAGTGTCCAGCCAGGGGCACACATGTGCCTGCGTGGGCTCTGCCTTGTCTTCGCAGAAGCATTCCTGATGGAACACCCGCTGGCCAGCCAGGCCACGGCTTCTCCCGACCCTCTGGCTGCCCCGGTGCTGCCAGTCATGATCGGGTGGGGGACATGTGGGCTGACCAGGACCTCTGACCCTGGAGCTTCTACCAAAGACACAGCCGGGTCTGGACCCCACGGGGCTGGGGAGGGCCATGTGCAATATTTGGAGGGTTTTCTGGAGGGCAGCAGGAAGGCTGGGGAATTCCCCATGTACAGTATTTATGTTCCTTTTTAGATGTGGACCTTCCCAAGCACTTATTTATGCAGTGACCTGGTGACCTGGGGTCGGGGTGATTTGAGGAAATGACATGAGGAAAAGAAACCTATTCCTGCCCTGGGGACCACCCTGGGACTCTAACCAAGCCTTCCTGGAGGGACCCATGCGCCCCTGAGCCCCATTCCATTCATACAGACACACACGTACGCACACTGCATGTCCAAGGCCCTAAACATTGCCTGTTGACATAAACTTTCCAGGGCCCCAGCCTGATGGGGCTGCCCTCAGTCCTCTAGATCAAGATGCTGACTATTAGGGGGCAGTGATTGCCATCTGGGGACCTGCCAGGCTTTGTCATTTCCCAGTTTGTTGGTGGTGCCTTTAGTGGTTCCCTAATTTGGGAACACTGATGGGGCCTTGGACAGGGCTTTCTCTCAGGTGAGAGAAATGGGCCCGCGATCTCCTCACAGTCGCCCCCAGTCCTTGGCCCTGCTTCCCTGTGTCTCACGCACTGGCACATACGGTCACCTTGGAGGGCAGACCTAGGAGCCCCTCACTCTGATCACAGAATCCGTCTCCACACCCCTTCTGCCAAGGGAAGCCCCTTCAGGAAGGACCCCCCAAAGCTGAGGGGCTGAATGTAGCCTCTTCAACAGAGAAGGCTCCCACTTGAGAGCAGCCTCTGCCTGACCCCCTGGACTGCAGGGAGCCACTCTGACCCTCAGCCCCCTTGCTTCTTCAGCTAAAACTCCAAAGGTTTGGTTTCAGATGGGGTTTGTTTTGTTCTGTTTGGTTTTGGTTTTGTTTGGGGTGGGTGGGTCATTGCGGTCTTAGATTGTGTTTCTCTTGCTACCAAACAGTCATGTATTAACTCTCTTTGGATGATGAAGTTTAAAGAGTCAATAAATAGAAACACCAGATGACTGCATTGGTGGCCACAGTGGCCTCCTGTCAGCAACCTCAGGGCTCAGTCTCCCTGGCCACATGGGCCTTCCGACGTCCACACACTTGGGAAGAAGGGAGGCCTTGGAGACCCAGAAGAGTGCTGGACGGCGAGGTGGCCACGATTTGCTGTGCTACCCTGGGCAGGTGTCTGGGCTGCAGTTTCCTCATCAGGAAAATAAAGGGGTTGTACCAGTTCAGTGCTTTGTAACCAGGGTTACATGGTAGAATCCCTTGCAGATGACATGTAAATGTGGAAACATGATACATAACTTATTTACGTTTTATTCGAGAGCTTCGGAGTCAGCGGGCCTGGATGGAGCTTGGGAATCTGAAGCTGACATGCTCCAGATAAAGAGCCAGGCCCCCCATTGAGCCTGTTTACGGCTCCTCCAGGAAACAATGTTCTCCAGCAAAGCCTCAGCTGGAGAACCCTGATGAAGGCCAAGGCCCTGCTCCAACCCTCTGAAGTCTTTGGAGCAGGAGTAGAATCCAAGGCTGTCTGATTTCTGGTCTGAAGAGGTATGTCATTAAATCAGACACAAGAACGCATAGGCCCAGCAACATGGGGCTATTCTGTGCAAGGATGGAGAGCCCTCCACACCAGAGTGCACCTGCAGAACTAGAGGTGGCCATCACTAGAAGGCATGTCATGCCTCAGCTCTGCTACACGCGTGAACCTTTCCAGCCTAAATGACTGACTTTTGAGTCAGCCCCTGAAGGGCCATGCAAGCTCATGCTCTGCAAACTGGCAGCACACCTCTCGGGCCTACTGGGTCCTCAACACCACAGGACGGGCATGGACCGTCTCCCTGCAGCATCGTTTTACTAGGGCTATCTGGGGAGGAAGGGATTCTATTAATAAGCACAGATATATTATGGAGTAGGAGGCCTCATTCATGTGGAATATATAACGAAACAAAGCATTAGAAGGAACACAGGCTTTGAAGCTGGACAGACCTTGTTTGAGATCTTGACTTTGCCGCTAACTAGCTACGTGCCTTTGGGCAAGTTGTATCCCCTCTGAGCCTCCATTTCCTCATGTGTGAAATGAGGCTGATGATCCCTTCCCTAACAGGACTGCTGCTTGGCGTGCACAGGTCTTTGGATTGCAAGGAAGAGATTCATTGTGCCTTTGAACTAGAAGGGTGCTTATTAGTGAAGACGTGAACTGGCAGCAAGGAGCTGTCACAGGGCACTGTGGCCCAGACATCAGAGCTGCATCTCAGGACATCTGGCCTCTCCACTTGAGTCGTCAGTGCCTCCCACACTGCCAGTCAGTTGCTGTTACACTGCTTTCCAGCTTCTGCTGCCTCAGGGGCTCTGCCTCCTCCACTCAGAGGCCCCTGGGCAGACTTCAGTTTTAGCACAAGATACCCAAGGCCAGATCCTCACCACTTCCCCCACTCAAGTGCCTCAGTAAGAATGGGCTTGGCCCAGCCCACTGTTACTTAGAGGGCCACATTCCAGGGCACTGGCCAGCCTGTGGACAGCCCGGACCCTGTCAGCTGTGGGCAGGGAGGCCCTGGAATGAGCATCAGACCCCAGGATTCTGGCCCAGGGGAGGCTCCTGGAAGGATTAGCTCCTCTGAAGCAGTGGTTCTCAGCCTGGGATGCACATTATAATCATGAGGGCCCAGGGCAATTCCAAACCAATTATATCTGAACTCTGAGGGTGGGACCCAGGTGTCTATATGTTTTTTAGAAACCTTTAGTTGAAGTATAACATTTATACAAAAAAGGACCCAGCGTGATGGGTATTCATAAAGTGAACATACCCAGGTCAAGGAACAGAAAATATCATCACCCCAAAAGCTCCCCTTAGACCTCCTTCTGGTCTACCCTCCAAGGGTAACCAGCACCCCGGCTTCTGACACCATGATCTAGCTTCACCAGCCAAGGTAGAGAACTACTGCTTTAAAGGGTATGACTATGGTTAGCCACTGGCGTGGGGGAAAGTGGGGCTTGGGTTTGATGTTAAGAGGGAACACCAGCCTGGCCAACATGGAGAAACCCCATCTCTACAAAAAATACAAAAGTTAGCCAGGCGTGGTGGCGTGCACCTGTGATCATAGCTACTTGGGAGGCTAAGGCAGAGAATTGCTTTAACCCAGGAGGCCAAGTATGTAGTGAGCCGAGATTACACCACAGCACTCCAGCCTGGGTGACAGAGGGAGACTCTGTCTAAAAAAAAAAAAAAAAGAACGGCTCGAACCAAGGCAAGGAGGGGTAGAGGAGCCTGGTGCAGGCCCAGGTGGATGGGGAAAGAGGAAAAGGCAGGGGAGCCTAGGTTAGGAGCTCCGTGAGCATGGGATTTTGTTCTTTGTTCCCTCCCCAGGCCTGCCACATGTGTGACACCCAGTAGATGCTCAGTAAATATTTGTTGAATTAAATCTGGAGAATTCAGGTGAGAACCAACTCTAGGTCTTGAATGCCACGAAACAGTAAACCCAGCTTCCACTTAGTGTTTGCTGCAAGCCAGGAGCATGGATCATCTCGAATCCTCACAATGGTCCTAGGAGGTTGATACCATTATTACCCTCCTTTTCAGATGAGGAAACTGAGGTTCAGAGAGGTTAGATGCCTTCCTAAAGGTCACCTACCCACTAACTGATAGAACCTGGAATCTGTCTGCTCAGTTCTCTGTATCTCATGGAAGAGGAGGGCCAGCCTGGTGTGGCTGGAGGACAGGAGAGACAGCCTGACCACCCAGAGTCACACGTAGTCACTCATGAGGCTGGACTAATGTTCCTTAGACTAGCCCTGGGAAGGGGATCCAGATCCCAGATCAGTGAGGAGAGTCAAAGCCAGAGGCCATCTCCTCTTCAAGGGAGTTCTCCAGGTGGTCCCTTGGGTTAGGGACAGGGGGCAGGATTTAGCTAGACCATCTACCTTATGGAAAAGAGGCACAGAGAGGGACAGGGACTTACCTGAGGTCACACAGAAAGGCAACATTGAGGCTGGGGGTAGCTGGGGAGGAGATCCCAGGCAGGAAGGTTTCCTGTGGTCAGAAAAGCCAGGAAATGACCCTTAAAGCCAGGAGAGGCAGAAGGCTAGATGAGCTGGCCTCCAGGGGCCCCGTCACACACCTCAAACCAGCCTCAGCACTGGGCTGGTCCAGAGGGCTTGGAGAGAGCAAGTCTGGCTAAGGCCTTACCTTAAACCTTCTGGGCAGGGCCTGGGGAGGGGATGGGGGACCCCAGGGCCTGAACTCAAGCTCCAGCCAGGCCTCTCAGCACTGTGTGATGCCAGGCAAGTGTCTGTCCCTCCATAGACCTGGATGACCTCTGTGAGCCCTTCACATCTTCTGCATGCCTGCCAAACACCAAGTCTGTGTCCTCACAGACCTTAAGCCACAGGCCAGGTTGCAGGAAGCGGCAAGGGGAAGTCTATTTTAGGCCCAATTATAGCCAATGAGGAGTCCTGCCTGGCAAAGGCAAGTGAGCCGGCATCCCAAGCTGGGTCAGAGGTAGTTTGCTGGGCTGGACTGGGGAGGGAGATAGTGAGCAGGCATCAGGCATAAATCGGGCAGAGCCCCTGCTGCCCAGGGCAAACACTGCACCAAGGAAAGGGAGAGGAGAGAGAGCTTCTGAGCCCAGCGGCCTGGAAGAAGCTGGTGCGCCCGATGAGGTCTCAGCAGATCCTCATAACATGCTTGGATGGGCGAGTTCTCAGAGAGGTGAAGTCACTTGCCTAAGGTCACAGAGCCTGGCAACGGCAGAACTGGGACTTAACCACTATCTATGTGACACCAAAGCGTATATTCTTCCATTTTCCCCTAGATTTCTCTTCTCCAGGCTTCTTAACCTCAGATGCTTCAGCAAGCCACCTGTCTCCCTGGGCTTGGCTCGCACTCCCTAGCTCTTGACCTGCTCATGTTCTGGGCCCAGAGGGTAACTGGACTGCAAGTCTCACCCTGACAGTCCCCAGGGTCCCCACCAGCCCCATTGTCTGCAGTTGATGGCTCTGGGTTCCTCTCTCAGACTCACCATGGGACCAAGAATACCCCACACCTGCCTCCTTGAGCACCAGTCAGGTGGGCAATAGAACCTGGGATGGATGGAACTGAGAGTGCTGGGCCTCCCATGAGGGAGGCAGTGAGGCAGTCACCAAAGACTTGACAGCTCCACCCCAGTGGGATTCCAGACCCAGGCCAGGGTCTGGACCTAAATGCAGGTTGAACCTGGTCCTCAGACCCAGACAGCCCCAGCTCAGCTTCTGGCCTGGCCCCAGGCTGAGCCCCATCCTGGCCTCCTAGCCTCAGTTTCTCCTCAGACTGAGCCCACCCTCCCCTGGAGCTAAGACACAAACACAGGACAGCAGCCCACCTTCTTAGGGTTAGGACTTGGCCCACTGGAGGTTAGCCTAGGGTGGAGCATTGAATTTTTTTTTTTTTTTTTTTTTTTTTTTTGAGACGCAGTCTCGCTCTGTCGCCCAGACTGGAGTGCAATGGTACAATCTTGGCTCACTGCAACCTCCACCTCCCGGGTTCAAGTGGTTTTCCTACCTCAGCCTCCCGAATAGGTAGGATTATAGGCACCCACCACCGCACCTGGCTAATTTTTTTTTCTCTGTATTTTTAGTAGAGATGGGGTTTCACCATGTTGGCCAGGCTGGTTTCCAACTCCTGACCTCAGGTGATCCTCCCACCTTGGCCTCTCAAAGTGCTGGGATTACAGGCGTGAGCCACTGCGCCTGGCCTGGAGCATTGAAATTTAAGTCTGAGCCTCCCGTTCCTCCAGGCTTGTACTGTATGTACTTCCTTTTGGAATTCCAGCACAGCCAGCAAGCAGAGTGGCACCCACTACCTTTGGTCCATGACTCCACAGCAGTCATCTACTCAGATCCCCTGCATACAGCCACACTGTGGTGGCTCTGATCCTGTGACCCAGGATCCCCACCACAGGCAGGGCCTGGCTGGGGCATGGCACCTGTGCCCCTGCCTCCAGGTCCCCATCACAGCTCGTCCCAGTTTACTGGGACCTTGTGCTGTGTACCTACAATGAGGTGCATACATTCTCTGGGCCCACTTGCCCAGCTGTACCATGTGAAGTTCAACAAGATGGTCTATGAGGTCCCTGAGTTCAGGGATTCCAGTGCTGACTCCATGGGTTCAGTTGAGATGCCAGGATTTTATAAAGCCTGTGATTCTGAGAGTCCTTTGTTCTCAAGCCTGTGGTTCTCCAAGCTCCATAAAAAGCAAGTCTAAATCTTTCCTGTGGCTTCCACAACTCCTTCCCTGTCTACTTACTGTGGAGCAACCCAGATGCTGGTAGACTCTCAGGGAGGGGCTCACGTCACAGTGGTTTCAGAGTCAGAGCTGGCTGCAGGAGGAGCTGGCCCATCCACCCGGCAGTAAATAATAATTAGGCTCCCTCCTAACCTGGGGGTTGCAGGGGCGAGAAGTGTTTGGGCTGTGGCTACGGGAGACCTACTCTATGGAGCTGCTGCCAGGGCAGCCAGGTAGCCCCCTCCCACAGAGAACTTTAGGCAACATGTCTGGCACCCCAGTTTTCAGATGAGGAAACTGAGTTGGGGGTGGATTTGATGAAAACCTCACAGAGAGCTGGTGGTAGAGAGGGGCGTGGACCCTCTCTAGGTTATCTGATTAATAGCCAGTGCTCCTTAACCAAAAAGCATTTCCCCATTTAGTTTATTGATTGAGCCAAGGTCTCACTCTCTCACCCAGGCTGGAGTGCAGTGGCATGATCGCGGCTCACTGCAGCTTCAACTTCCTGGGCTCAGGTGATTCTCCCCCATATTTTTGTAGAGACTGGGCTTCATCATGTTGCCCAGGCTGGTCTCGAACTCCTGGGCTAAGTGATCCTCCCAACTCAGCCTCCCAAGGTGCTAGGATTACAGGTGTGACCACTACACCTGGCCTTCCCATTTGGTTTATTGAGTGACACCTGAAATTGCCACCATTTGAACTCTAGAACTTAGAGCTGGGGTGTTGACGGTCCCCTTACAAAGAAAACATTTCCAGGAGTGGAGGGTATTCTGGCTGCTCTGGCCCTCCATAGGCTGGGATGTGGGACCCTGGAAGAACCCCTGCCCCAGCCCTGGAGGTCTCCATTGACATATGAGGGTGCTGATGTCATGATCCTGACATCAATGACCTGTAGCTCCTTATGCCCTTCCCCCACAACCTGGGCATGACCCAGGGAAATGGAAACTCATCCCCTGTTCCCCTCCCCATGCGGTGTCCAGTTCTCCTCCTGGAATCTCCTGGACCCTGGGGACCTGACCTTTCCCGTCTCCTAGCCCCTGGGTTCAGATTCTATGACTGTTTGGAACCCCACCCCCAGCCATCTATCCCCAGCTGACTTATTTACCTTCCTTTCTCCATCTCTGTCATGGGCTGTGATTATCCTGACCCCAGCCAGGCCTCTGGCCCAGCACTAGGCCCTCCCTGGTGTCTCAGTCTCCCATCAGCCCTACTGTCCCAGGAGGACTGCCTGAGATCCCCTGAATAGTACTGAGAGGGGGAACGGGCCACTGAGCTGCTCCCTCCAGTCCTGGCACACCCTGTAGCACAACTCCAGGGGACACGATTCGGAGTCGGAATACAGCGTGAATAGTGCCTGGAGTTTGTGATGGCTGGCATTGGAAACTGGCAGGGTGGGATGGCTGTAGCAGGGAGCGGGGCAGTGAGTCACCTGTCCTGCTGGAGGGAAACTAACTACCCTGGCAGAGAGAAGTGGTGCGGGGAGTGGGGGAGTGGGGGAGTGGAGGCAGGAGACGCCTCCTGGAGGATTTCACTAGGGCTTGAAGGATGTGCTGAAGACCACCGTGTGGGCTTCCTTTATAGACTCACCTTCCCCAGGCCTTTTCGCCAACTAGGTGAGGGTTTCCAGGGTTGGGCCTGGGCCTCGTCAACAAGGCAAAGTGAGGTTATTCTTCCTGGCCACCAACTGGCAGGAGGAAGATGAGGCCCAGAAAGGGGCAGAGGTGGCTCTAGTTACACTGGCAATGCTGAGAGGGCCCAGAGGAGTATCTCAGTCTCCAGTCTCTTTATCTTGCTTCGCACAACCCCTTCTTTCTTGGTTCGGAGCCCTGAAGAGGCGGATGCAAGAAGCCCTCTGGGCCCCGCCGCCCAGTCCCGCGCAGCCCCCTGCAGTTCCCAGGGGCGCGAGAGAGGGCGACGTAGAGCAGCGCCGCCCGGCGGCAGAGCTGCAAGCCCCTCCGCGGCTCGGGGTGAGTCGGGCGGGGGGCGCAGCCCGTGCTCTGACGTCGGGGGCGGGGCCGGCGGCCGTGACGCGCGGGGGCGGGTCTGCGCACCTTCCCGGCCCGGCCGGCGATTCATTCAAAAGGCGCGCAGGCTGCGCGGCTGTCCGGGCGCTCGCCGAGCTGGGCCGCGGCGCCGAGTCGAACTGGGAGCCGAGGTGGAGCTGCCGCGGCGAGGCCAGGTAAGGAGGGCGCGCGGAGCGCCCATCCAGAGTCCGCTCTCCGCGGCCGGGCCAGCGGGATACGGACCCTAGTGGCGCCCCCAGCCTCCCAGCGTCTCTGAGGAAGTTCGCGGGCTCGGCGGATGCTGCAGCCCGGCCGCGCGCCCCCGCCCCTCCCACTCCACCCGCCTCGCGTCCTGTCCCGGCGCCTTCCGCGCACCAGCCCCCACCAGTCTCCGAAAACCGTGAACTGCAGGTCCTTCGGCCGCGACTCCGGGCCGGCCCTGCGCGGTGGCTGTCGGGGGGCGCGCGGGGAAGCAGCGGAACTTGCGGTGTGAGGGGCCGGCGGGGCCCGCAGCGGTCCCTGGCCCGGGAAACTTGGACCGAGACCAGGTTGTGGGGCGGACTGGACGGCGGCGCCTCGGCGCGGCTGCGGCGCGGGGCGGCCGAGGGGGGGTCTGGACGGTGTCAGCCCGTGACTGTGGGTGACACGGCGCGTGAGGCGGCCTGGCCGGGCGAACGTGTGGCTGGGACACTGGGCGGTGACGCCGGGCCGAGCGGGCGACACAGAGGGGCTCTGTGTGTGGGAGACAGGCAGCGTGTGTGCGTGTGTTGTGTGAGGGAGAGACCCGGGGTCACTGGGGTCACGAACTGCGTGGCTTGGGGCGTGACCGGTGCAGGGCCAGGGCCACCCTTTACTGTGAGTGTGAAATAGAGGGAGAGGAGCCCGAGTGACTGAGAACGAGCCGAGCTCGCTGGCACCATGGTGTGCGTGTGGGGTCAAGTGGTGTCAGTGTGTGTGTGTGTGTGTGTGTCTGCGCCTAGGGCGATGATGAGTAAGAGGCAGGAGGAGGAGGGACCGGACCTAGGACACCTTCCAGCAGATGGGGGGCGATTAGGAAGTTGGGGAGCCAGGAGACAAGGGTCTCCAGGACTGTCCCCACGAGGGCACCCCTCAGGAATTCAGCTTAGTGAGGAGATGGACCCTGAGGGATAGGCCCTGGCCGAGGGAGAAAGCCGAGGCTGGGCAACATCTGGTGGGGTGGCCCAGCTGGCAGCAGGGAAGGGGCCCTGTGGCAGTCTCAGCGTCCCCCCGCCCACCTGCACCCACACACTCATGCATTGAAGTCCCTACACCTGGCAAAGTTCTGCCACTGTGTAATCTGTATTCTCAGTGGACCCGGACACAGTCTTGTTCTCAGACCCCCCCTGCCCCCCTCCCCCCCTCCCCCACGCAGGCCTCAGTCTCCCCATCTGCACACTGAGGTGTTGGGCTTTGAATGGACTGTGAATCATCACTTTGGGATCCTCTATTGTTTTTGGGTCAACCGCCTGTGTTCTCCTTTCCCTTCAGGCAGAAAGACTGCAGTGGGGGGTGGGGGCAGGCTTCTCTTGGGGGCACAGTGGCCCAGGGGCTGCACTCAGGGGCTACTGATAGGGTTGGAAGCACAGCCTTCTCCAAAACTGGTCAAGGAAACGTTAGCCTCCCAACCAAAGGCTTCCTGGTCCTCTGTCACGAAATGGATCCATAGACAATATGGATCCCTAAATCCACAGACATTCACTCCTCTGTCTGGGTGTCCTTTCTTCAGTTCCTTGGGTTGGGGGAGAGTGGGGAGAGACTTGTTCCCCAGGAGTGGCCTCTGGTCTGGGAGGCTAGGTTCTTGCTGGAGAGCTGGAGCGGGGCCCTTTCGCCATCTGGGCAAGACCCTTCTGAGGCCCCTTCTCCCATACGAAGGTCTGTGGGGGTTCATGCAGGGTGGGGTGGAAGCTGAGCTCCCTAGTCTAGGAGAGGGTGGCACTTGCTGTAGGATCTGGTAGTTGTCTTCTGCTGTGGTCTTCTGAAAATGCTGATTACGTTCTAGGGGTGGAGGACAGTGTCAGGCACTGTTCTGAACATTTCATGGTGTTCTGTTTTGTTGAATCTTCACAGTGATTCTGAGATGTAGTGACTGTGTTTCAGAGAAAGGAACTGAGGATCAGAGAAGCAAAGTGACTTGGCCAAGGTCATACAGAGTCAGGACAGTGCCAGGACTGGAATTCAGGTCTTCTGACCCCGGAGACCTGTGAGATGCTGGGAGAGAGGATCACCCACCTTCCTAATAACTGTTCATGGCTTTCCTGGACTTCTGTCTCTCAAACTTGGGCTAGAAGGCGTGGCCTTGCCAGGGCATTACATTGTGAGTTCTAAGTGTGATTTGTGTGTGTGCACACATGTCTGGAACATTGGGGATGGGTGGGTTACATGGTCTTCCTGTTCTTCCCCAGACTTCACTCCCAACCAGACATCACCAGAAAGACGTGTCCCCTGCCTTCTAGAGCCTGGACCTGGCTTTGGGGGTGTCCCCATGGCTTTGAAGAGTGTATGGAGTTAGCAGCACAGCTTAGGGGTGGCAGGGAAAATTGAGAGTCCCAGGTGACCTTCATCGTACTTGAGAGGCCCCCTCCCCTTTGCAGTTGCTCTAGAGGCATTTCCCCAAATCCACCTCCATGTTGTGGTGGGGAGCAGACAGGGAGTGACCTTGAGCTAGTCCCTAGTCTCTCTGGGCCTCGGTCTCCCTGTTCTTCCCAGTGACCCCTTTTGGCTCTGACCATTGTTGCCACTTGGCCAAGAACTGGAACTGGGGATCAGGGTGTCCCTCAGTCCTCTCTGCAATGACTGGAGCTGTGCTTCTTGGGGCTGATGAAAATAGCTGTCGTGGTCTCTAGGGGCTGAGCCCGAGTTATTTCCATCCTCAGCAAAGAGGTGGAAATAGCTTAGGGCCTGGGAGGGGGAGCAAGAGGGGAAGAGTTAACTTCTCCTTATCCCAGTCTTGAAGGAGGCCCCCAGCCTCAGCCTGTGCCCTGGCCAAGCCAAACCTTTCTGGGAACTTGGGCCTCTGGGGATGACAGTGGGGCCAGGCTGGGTTTCCACTTGTGACCACAGTTGGGACTGGTGTGATAGCTGCTGGAAGGAGGGCTCTATGTCTAGCCAAGGAGACATTGAGGGCCAGTCAGCACCTGCCCCTAGTCATAGGATCAGGCCCAATCTCATTTCACAGAAGGAGAGACTGAGGTTCTGAGAATTCAGGGACTTACCCAAGGACTCCCAGAACCTTCACCTTCCAGACAGGGTACCTGCCTTCTGTCCTGAGTTTGCCATTCTGTGTCCACACTTTCCTTGGCGGCTGGAGGTTGGCCAGCACTGGAAGCAGGCCCAAGACACACCTTCCCGACGTCGGCCTGCCTCATATTCCAGCTCTGGCCTTGCCATCCCTGCCCAGGCTCTGGTTGTAGCTTCTGTGCTTCCATGTCGGCTCTCCCACACACTGCCAGAGTGACCTCCATAAAGTACTCTTGCTTTTCACCTACAAAGTATAGTTCAAACTCCTCACCTGGCATTGAGGCCTTTCCTTCCAAGGCCTTTCAGAATTTACATCTTCACCCTCGCCTCTCCTTGCCAGATGCCTTGTCTGCCTTGCCTTTGCTTTTAAAGCTTCCCTCTTTCTAGAATCCTCTTGGCCATCCAGACTATAGCCCCAGCTCCACCTCGCCCAGGAAGCCCTCCTGGCCCGAAATTAGTCTGTCTTCATTGTTGTGGGCCACCTGCCAGGTGTCCTCCCTCACTGCTGGGGAATGGGCACAGGTTTGGGGCACCTGTGGGCACCGCATGCTCAGCTTGGTGGGGCCAGCGTGGCTAGCAGCCCATCCCCTCCCACTGCCGTCTCTGTGCTGACGAGACCTCTTCCTGAGGAAGGGCAGCTGCTCTAGGATCCCAGCACCTGTGTGCTGGGAGGCACCGGGAGATTTGCCCCCAGGTCTCTGGTGCTTACCATGACCTGAGGCAGAATGTGTGCTGGGGGGTGGGGGCAGAGACTCAACGGCCACTCCTGTGGGTAGGGGGCAAGTGTAGTGCTTGCCATGGTCCTCGAAATCTTGAGCCAGTAGAGGCAACTGTCCCTGCTCAGGCCCTGTTGTGCGCCAGGCTGTGGGCCCAGCATTTCCTCACAACAGCACTGACCCGGGCCCTCTCCTTTCCAAGTTGGTATGGGGGAACCTCGACTCAGAGAGCAGCCCTAGGCTGAGTCATGCAGCCACTTGTGTTGGAGTCAGGTACTCCAGATCCTGCCCAGCCCCCAGCCTGGTCTCCAGGCAGGAGGTGAGGGTCGAGGGGTTTGTCTGACAATTCTAACATTAGTTTCTCGAGAAGGGCCAGGCTGGTCAGTACCCAGTCTGGCTGGGCGGGACCTGATTACCTCTGTTATGGGGCCAGCCCTTCTGCCAGGTCAGCAGGAGAGAGGACCAGAGAGGAAGGGGTTTTGCCTGAGATCACTCAGCAGGGCGTGTTTGGCGCCATTCCCCACTCAGGATCGATGGGGGTGCAGGGATGTGGTCTCTGGACAGAGAGAACACCCACTGTGTGCTGAGCCCGTGTCTGTCTGGGCCTAGGCTTGGTGCTGCTGAGTGGGGCTGGAGTGGCAGAGAGGACAAGAGCCAATGCTGCATCCCTACTCTGCCCATCCCTGGGATTATGGCCCGGGAGGCTGTCACATCCTTAGCCTTATACTCCTGGGGGTCATCATTCCCTCCAAGCACAGGCAGGGAAACCAAGGCCCAGAGAGAGGAGGCACTTGCCAGGCCCCAGTGTCACTGGGATCCAAACCCAGGTCTGCTGGCCTTGAAGGCCAGAGTTCTTTCCTAGGCCACTCTGGGAAAGATGAGAGCGCTATAAATAAACTGCCCATGTGGCTGTGAGCAAGTGCCCTGGCTAGTTGTCACAGACAGAGGGGGACAGTGGGAACCTCTATATAGCCAGTTAGAGTCAGGGTCTGAGTGTGCAGGTAGAGAGAGGAGTGGAGGCTTCCAGAGGAGGGACCTGTGCTTAGCCCAGTGCATGCGCTGTGAGGAGGAGCAGTGAGAGGGGAGGACCTTGGCCACTCACACCACCGGCCTGCTATGTGCCTGGCCTCCTGCACACACCCGTTCCCTCCCTCCCTCAAGGAGCCTCACCCCTTCTCGAGGAGTCAAGGGAGACTGAAAACTGATGGCAGGGGTGAGGGGGTGGGGGAGTCTGGAGAGGGGAGGGGGCCCTCTTGACAGGGAGGCTGGGGAGGCTTCCTACAGGAGGGGATGGCTGGCCCAAGGCCTGATTGTAAGAAGAGCCCCTGTTGCCTGTGAACGCTGAGTCCTCCACCACACCGTGAGGCCAGCTGCAGTGGTGTAATTGGGAAACAGGCTTGGGAAGTTGGGGCTGGGTTCCTGACTGCTGAACTACCCCTTACATACCTGACCATGGCCCTGGCTGGTGTGGGAGCAGGTGGATGCAGGCCTGTACAGGGGCTGGGACATGGGCACCCAGGGCCCTCCCAGAGAGGCCGAGGCCCCTCTACTTGTGCTGCCAGGATTTACATGGAGTTCCCCAAAGCACTCTTGCCACACCCAAGCCTCTGGGTGACCTCGGCTGGCTGTTGCTTGGTCCTGAGCTTGGGTTCCTCTGGCCCTCGTGGAGCTGTGTTGAGAGCCCTCAGTATCCCATGAGGCACGGACTAGCACCCCTGTTTGCAGAGGAAGACCCCGAAACTCAGGGAGGGTAAGTAACCTGCCCAAGGCCACAGATCCACGAAGTGACAGAGCCAGAGTCTGAACCCTGGTGGATTGCTCCAGGGCCCAACTTTGTCTCCTCCCTGCCCCACCACTGCACTTGCACTGACCCCAGTCCTCAGCATAGCTCCACTGGGTAGGTCCTTACCTGGGATGGCCTTGGGGGCGCCTCCTTCCCTAGCACCGCAAGTCTGGGGAGAGTTGGAGAATGGGGCAGACCAGGGCTGTGGTCTCCCCCAAGTCCCTCCCAAAGCCTCTGCCCAGGTCTTCCAGGTCAGGGTGATTGGGGGCAGGGCCCATGCTGAGCACATTAGGGACTCGGGATCAGGTTTATGGCCGGGGCAGGTGGCAAAGGTGGCTTCTTGGAGGTAGCAGAGCATGAGCTGGGGCTGCAGTGAGGTGTCCTTCAGCACCGCCAGACCCGTTGCTGTCCTGTCTCAGGGCCAGGGTTGGCAACACAGGGTTGTCCGTGGTGCTGAGAGGTTGATGGTGGGCCAGAAGCAGTGGAGATACCAGGCCTGGGTGGCTCAGGCAAGGGCCGCCTGCCAGTAGCCCCTACTCCAGGGTAGGTAAATTTCATCTCCTTCAAGGTGAAGTTGTTACAGGCTACCACTTGGCATCTCTGAGCCTCAGTTTTTTCTGTGTGAAGCATGGAACACTGTCTTTGAGGGGTTCAGTGAGACCCAGCTTAGAGTGGGAAGGGGACAGGCAGTAGTGCTCAGTGAGAAGGGTTAGAGAACCCCCTCTCTGCCCGAGATAACTGTCTGGTCTCAGACATCCCTCCTCTAGCCCCAGACTCGGCCCAGGAAGTGGAGCGAGGATTGCACCTGTACCATACCCAGACTGGGAGGCGCTGGGTGAGCCAGGTGTGGCCACCTCAGCCCTTTTGTTGGCCTCAAGGGGCCAATTTAGCCCCGTTAGCCTCAGCCCCACCCCATCCACCTGAGCCACGGAAGCCTAGGCCCGGTGGCAGCCAGGAGGTCTGAGGTGCAGAACCATGCCCAGCTTCTGGGGGTGTGGTTGAGAGTGGGCTGGGGAGCAGCTGCTGCCTGGCCTCGAGGTGGTACAGGATTAGGGGCCTAGAATTTGAGAGATTTATACCCCATCGTGGTGACCTGGAAGCTCATGGCTGCCCAGGGCTGTGGGAAGGGGCGGGAGTGGAACACCTGTCTCACTGAGTGGCCCTGAGCCAGCCTCCGCACATCTCTGAGCTCCCAGCAGCAGCCCTAGTAAGCTGGGGCTCCACCCTGGGACCTCTTTTTCCCCGCTCTGGGAATTCCCAGACTTCCCCGGTCTTCCTGCCTCTTTCAGTTCACAGCTCCCTTTCCTGCCAGAGCTGGCACAGACTAGAACAATATGCAAATGAGTATAGATGCAGGCAACTCCTAGAGGTCCCATGGGATGGCGGTGCAGACGACAGCACCTTCTCCTGGGGCCCTCCTGGGTCCTTAGTAACAGACCCGCAGTTGAGCCACCTACTGGGTGCTACTAGCTTGCTAGCTTCCACCATCAGGTTGGCAAACACTGCAAGGACATTTACTATGTGCCAGGTTCTGGGCTAAGTTGCAGGGCAAAAGGAGACAGAAAAGAGACAGTCCTGGGCTCCATTCCTGCTTCATCTCTTACTGGCTGTGTGACCCCCGCCAGTGACCTCCCCTGACCTCAGTTTGTCCAGCCGTGGAACAGGAATGCTCACTTCTCCTGCAAGGAAAGGCAGCAACCCAGGACGAGGGCCCGGCCTGCACAGGGCTGGGGTCCGTTCCTTTCCCTGTGAGTGTGGAGGAGGGAAAGCCACTCAGCGTGGTCACTGCCCTACTTCAGCCCCAGTTGCCAGGGAACCGCTGGGCTCCTTGCTAACCTGGATTTCTCTGTTGATGGGTGGCCTTTGTCTTCCTGCCTTGGGTGCGGCCACTGCCAAGGGAGGCCTGTGTCCAGCTGTGTTTCCAGGCAACCCTAGCCTCTGGAGGCCAGAGGAAGGTCCACAGGCTCAGGAGCCACTATCTGGGAAGCGGAGTAGCTGCCTCCCCACCTGCCCTGCTCCAGGTGGGCATCGGCCCCCACCTCCATCTCCCCCAGTGCAGCCTCTCTTGGCAGGCAGCCTGGGCAGCCTGCTGAGACCGAACTGTTCATTCTTCTCCCTCCCTTGCTTAACCCTTCCAGGCTCCCATAGGCCCTAGGGGGACGTGCAGGCTTTTGGGCAGGCAGCTGAGCCTTGGTGTGACCTGAGCACTGCCCACCAACCTTCCCAGACTCCTCCAGACTCCTCCCATCTCCTCCACCCTCCCACCCTCCAGATTCCCACCAGGGTGAACCCAGCACTGGCTGTGTACCCAGCCTGTGTACCAGCTATGCCCTTCTAGCTCGGCATAGCTAGGCTCTCTACCAAGAGTGCCTTTTCTGCCTCCTCCCCCAAATCAGCCCATACCCACCCAGGTCGGCACTGGGCATGGAGCAGGCAGCTCGTGGTGGGGAAAGGGCTAGGTAATGGGATCTGCATGGCACCATGAATGCTGAGGGGGAGGTGAGGGAGAGGGTACTTCCAGGAGGAAGTGACTTCGAGCTGAGCTCTAAGGAAGAGTGGGTGCTGGCCAAGCGATGAGGGGAGAGCAGAAAGCAGGTGCAGCGTGTGTGAGGGTGGAAAGCACTCAGCGTGGCAGGCGTGTGGGTGGGGGAGGTTGGCGGGGGCGCATCACGACGCCATCCTGAGGGTGGTTGGAGCCGGCGCCAGAACTGGGTGTCAGGGCACCTAGGCTGCAGGGCGGGACTGACCTGGAGGCCAGAGACAGGGCAAGGGGGCAGGAGCAATGGGCGCAAGCCCTGGGAGAGCTTAGGGACTGTAGGGAAGGGGAGGGCCCTGCCTAGGGGAGGGGGAGTGGCGTGGCAGGGCCCGGGTGACCCCAGCGAGCTTCTGGGAAAGGGGAAGCTGCCTGTGGCCTGGGCTGGTGGCACAGCTTCCTCTTTCTCTGAGGCCTTCGGGGCTGCACCTCCCTGGGGCTCCACCGCCTGTGGCCTCAATCGCGGTCTAGGGCCCTCAGCTTGGGGGTCTGGCCATGGCCTTTGCTAGTTGGCTTTTCTCCAGGGAATTTCTGGTTCTCATTGTTTGGGCATTTTTTTGGAGGGCTGAGTCTGAGGAAACCCTCCCCGCCTTGTGAGTCTGTTTGGAGGTCTCCCGCTTCAGACATGGGGCTGGGTGTGGAGTTTTGTGGCACATAAAACAGACATCCCTGCCCTCACCACTGTCTGGTGGGGGAGCAAGGAATAAACAAGTAAGCAAACAAATACTTAATCACAGCCCTCTGCCAGCAGGGCAGAGGAGAAGGGCTGTGGAGAAGGAAATCCCATGACCTACTTTAGCTTCATTACCTCCTTTAAACCCCATGACTGGCTGGGCATAGCGGCTCGCACCTGGAATCCCAGCACTTTGGGAGGCCAAGGCGAGAGGATCGCTTGAGCCCAAGAGTTGGAGACCAGCCAGGGCAACATAATGAGACCCCGTCTCTACAGAAAATAAATTTAAAAGTTTAGCCAGGCATGGTGGGGCATGCCTGCAGTCCTAGTTACTCAGGAGGCTGAAGCAGGAGGATCACTTAAAAGTTCAAAGTTGCAGTAAGCTGTGATCGTGCTACTGCAGTCCATCCTGGATGGCAGAGTGAGACACTGTCTCAGAAAAACAAAACAAAACAGAAATTCCCCAAAAACTTCGTGACGGCCTTGCCAGTGAGATGAATGTCCCCATCTCTGTAGATGAGGAAACTGAGACCCAGTGATGTGAAGGTCCCACAGGGAGTTGGTGGCAGTGGAGACTGGGCCCCATGCTAGGAGACATGGGAGGAGTGGCCTCTAAGCTAAGTTCCTTCTCTGCTACCCCCCTGGGGCCCCTCCTCCCCATCCAGTGTGGCTGGGTGTGGCTCTCCTCTGTCAAGCATCGGAGGCTCTGGGGCCTCACTAACTGCCCAGCCTTCAGGATGAGGCAGAGGCGGATATGGGACCTTCACAAATCCCCTCCCAGCCAAGGGGGCTTCCATCTGAACTGTTTTTTTGGTCACGGTTCCAGGGCTGTTTTAGACAGTGGAGGCCTCGTGAGGCAGGGGGTGAGGGGTGCTGAGCAGCAGGTGTGGACATGTGTGTACACCAGGCCTTTCTATCTGACTGGGCAAGTCCAGCGGGGGCTCAGTCTGGGCTGAGTGTGGGGGCTGGGCAGCCAGACTGGAGTAAGTGCAGGTTTGGGGTAATGAGAAGGTGTGTAATTAGAAGGCACAAGGCCCTAGGTGGCAGTGTCTGTGCGTGTGCTGGAGTGGGCCCTCGCTGGCTTTGAGTCTGGGCCTTTGGACCCTGCTTTCTTCCTGGAAGTTCTAGATCACACAGCTCTGCTTCTGTCTGCAGATGAGCAGCTGCACAGCTGTTCCCTGTGGGCTCAGGTCACCTAGCAGGTGCCACCCAGGGTTGGGGTGGTTCTAGGGCTCTCTACTGTGGTTGCTTGGCCTCTTTTCACCCCCGCGTCAGCCCTCTGGGCCTACCTTGGGGACATGGAGGGCTGCTAGAGCCGGGGGCTGGGCTGCTGGGTTAGTCACGGTTCCCCCGGCTTTGTCTTTTTTTTTTTTTTTTTGAGATGGAGTCTTGCTCTGTCGCCCAGGCTGGAGTACAGTGGCGCAATCTCGGCTCACTGCAACCTTCGCCTCCCAGGCTCAAGTGATTCCCCTGCCTCAGCCTCCTGAGTAGCTGGGATTACAAGTGTGCACCACCATACCCGGCTAATTTTTGTATTTTTACTAGAGACGGGGTTTCAGCATCTTGGCCAGGCTGGTCTTGAACTCCTGACCTCGTGATCCACCTGCCTCTGCCTCCCAAAGTGCTGGGATTACAGGTGTGAGCCACCATGCCCGCCACAGCCTGCCCCCACCCCCAGCATTGGGCTCTTACATAGTCAGGCCTAGTGGGGAAGTGAAGCCTGAGGACTCAGGGCTTATGGTCAGGTCTGTGGGTTAGATCCCTCAAAGGACAGGGGAGGAGCCATGGGGAGACAGGCTCGAGGTGGGAGCTGGGCCCTGGCAAGGGCACAGGACACTTTGGGGCAGAAACTGGAAGGAAGACTTGTGAGCAAATTTGAGGAGGGACAGGGGGCCCTCCCCAAATGGCCTGGGGGTACTGCCATCTGTTGGGTGTTGACTGCCAAGTGTGGCCTCCACCCTACACTGTGGCCCTACCTTCTCCTGTCCCTGGCTTTCCCCTGAGCTGGCCTGGGACCCAGAGTGGCTGCCAGTGACCTGGAGAGTCCTGAGATGATGTGACTGCTGCCCACTCCCTCCCCTGAGTGTAACTCAAACCCTGGGCCCCTCTGAGATCTGCCAAGAGGGAGGGCGGGTAGACAGATCGGTTTCCTGGGCTGCTATTCTAGGTGGGAAGGCCGGGCTGCCTGCAGGGAAAGGCCTCTGAGTGACTTGGGACTACCACAGGAGGCGCTTTTCTCACCTCACGGGGCTTGGAGTCACAGCGAGGGCCTCAGCCTGTGGTGGCCCTGAGCCAGTGGCTGGGTTCCCAGGCTGCCCCTGGACTTCAGAGGCTGCATGTGGCCTGAGGAGCACAGCTTTCCTCAGCCTCGTGCCCCTGAAGCCAGGCCTCCAGGAAGTACACAGTGGACTTCCTTGCTCTGCCACCTGTCCCTTCTGCTGTCTGATGTGAGTCCTTTGTCCTGCTGTGTCCACCTTGTCCACTGGCTGGAGGCTTCTCCAGAGCAGGCTACCGTCTGGGCTTGGGGGCCTCAGTCTCAGACCGGTGGGCCGTGGCGCCACCATGGATATTTCTCTGAAGTGTCACACACGGCACTCCCACTCTGCTTTATTTCGTTTCTTGGCACTTACCACCAACTGGCGGGGGCACCTCTCTGTTTGCAGTTGGGTCTCCCCTGGGATGGAGCTCCCTGCAGACAGGGACCTTGTCTGTCTTGTTCATACCGATTTCTCCATTGCCCGCATGCAGTAGGTGCTGGAGAGATGACAAAGACAGCGCATTGGCTGCCGTGACCACCCCAGCCCCATAGGTCTGCCAGGGGCAGAGCTATGGCCAGACACGTTCCAGCCTCAAGGGAGGAGTCAGCCTCCCTGGAAGAGGTGTGGACAGTGGCCATGCGGAAGGACCAGGACCTAGATGGGGTGGGGAGCTGTGGGAGCCAGACCCACTTTGGGGAAATATTCTAGAGAAGTTTCTGGAAAGAGAGGCCTTCGTGTTGGGCTTTGAAGGGTAAAGGAAAAGGCCTTCCTTGGACCAGAACCAGCAGGAGTGAAGGCAGAGGCCGGGCATGCCTGCAGACCTGTGAGGAGGGGGCGGCGGGGGCCTGAACCTGGAGCACTGGGCTGGAGTGTGGAGGCCGGGCTGGGGTGTTGGGTGTTGGTTGCAACCCTGTCATCACGGACACAGGCCGCCACACGCGCTTCCTTCCCCTGCTGATGCCTCGGGGCACCTGGCAGTTTAAGGAAGGGGAAGGAAGCCCTTCCTCCTCTGGGAAGCCTCCCAGCCTGCAGAGCCTTCTTCCTGCCTTCCTGCCTGTGCTGCCCCGTGAGGCTGGCTCCCAGGCAGGGCAGCCCCCTCTGCTCGGGCCTGTGCTTGTAGGTGTGGAGCCGGCCGCCCCAGGCTCTGCCTGCCCAGCAGCACCTTGCCTGCTCCCCATGAGTCCTGTCATCCTGGAAGTGGTGCTGAGGGGACAGCAGCTGCCTGCCTGTCCCTGCCGCTCTGCCGAGCCTCCTCTCCATCTGCCCTAGGCCGGCGACCACCAGGGGCCTGAGGATGAAGCCAAGACTGCTGTGCCGGCCCCTGTCCTGCTTCCTTATGGTGAGTTGGGGATGGGCCCTGGGAAGGAGAAAAGCCGCACCCTCAGCCCTGCAGCCCTCCAGCAAGAGGGTGCAGACACTCCTGGGGAACCCTGTGCTGGGCAGCGCTCAGTTACTCAGCTCTTGAAGAATCTGAGGCAGTCAGACCCTAGGAAGCACCTCTGGGCCCACCCAGGCTTGTCAGGGAGATGGAGAAGGAAGGGCTTGCTGGCATTTATGGGCAAGGCAGGCATGGCTGAGGGCAAGATGCCCGTTGGCACGCAGGCGTGAGAATGGAGCCCAGCCCAGAGGGTATGCTGGGCACCAAGAGGAAACTGGGCAAAAGAGGCCTGGGATTTGGACCCTGAGAGCCATAGCACCTCAGGTGCTGGGGTTCGAGATCTGTATTGGTCTGGGGGGTCCCAGATTCCAGGTCCGAGTATCACAGGATCAGACCAGCTTCCCGGAGCTGCAGGCAAGTCCACATTACAGACTTGCAGCATCTTGGGGTCTGCCCTGGGGCCCATCTTTCTGCTGTGACGCTGGAAGCTCAGGGAGGGTGAGACTTGGCCTTGGGCCTTGCTAAGGGGTTGCTCCATGTACTGGAGTCCTTCCAGCCTTAGCAGGTGCTGGGAGCCACTCTGGGGTTTGAGGAGATCCCTATTCCATCTCCAGGGCGGCTGATGGTAGCCTCATCCAGCCTAGGCCAAATTGGGGGACTGAGGTCTCCTCCAGGAGGGATTCAGGAGAGACAGTTCATTCCTAAGAATGGGAAGCAGAGAGAACTCCTAGTGAAATGGGCTGGGGACACACACTGAGAAGATGGAGCTTTCTTTTGGGATATGTCTCCCTGTTTGGGTGTGTGGGTGTGAATGGGGTAGCCTCGCCTTGAGGGGAGGTTGCGGAAGAGGATGTGGTCCTGGAGACTTTCGCTGAAGGGAGGGCCCAGAATAGGAAGCGCCACCCGCAGACTTGGCTCCAGGGATTATAAACGAGGCTGGTTAATGATATGCCCAGCTGTAATGGGGGCAGGGATGGACCCAAAGTAGGAGGAAGGGGGGCAGAATATGAGAGAGGATTCAGAAGCATTTCCTCCTCATCATTCTGGTTAGCTGGAAGGGTTGAGATCCTGATGTGGCCTTATCTGGGGCTTCCCAGCACTTTCCAGAGCCAGATGTGGCTCTCTCCCTGCCCAGGTACTGGTCTTGCAGCAGGTCTGGGACAGGACAGGTTTTCCTCAGTGTGGGGATTGAGGTTAGAAGAGTGTGTCCCTGAAGCCCGGGTGGGGTGGTCAGTGGTCCCCACCACTGGGGTTTCAGGAAATAGGTGGGGGATAGATGACCCCAGAGACCCCACACCCAGCACTTTCTGCCTCTTTCAATGCCTGCTGTTCTTCTAGCTGCTGCCCTGGCCTCTCGCCACCCTGACATCAGCAACCCTTTGGCAGTGCCCACCTGGGGAGGAGCCCGACCTGGTGAGCATTGCCCTGCTCTCCTGCCTGTCCTGGGAGGGCCCTGAGGGCCAGGGGCAGAGTCCTGTGCCTGGCCCCCAAGGGTCCTCAGGCTTGGTTCCTGGCCGTGCTCTCACCCTTTACCTCCCACAGGACCCGGGGCAGGGCACATTATGCAGGCCCTGCCCCCCAGGCACTTTCTCAGCTGCATGGGGCTCCAGCCCATGCCAGCCCCATGCCCGCTGCAGCCTTTGGAGGAGGCTGGAGGCCCAGGTGGGCACGGCAACTCAAGATACTCTCTGTGGAGACTGCTGGCCTGGGTAAGCCAAAGGGAGTGCGGAGAGGGCTCCTGACTGGGTGACCAGGACTCTGGATCCTGGGGCCCCAGCCTTATTGTACCCTGAGCAGGCCTCATTCTTCCCATCTGTGAAATGGGATGGGGCAGGACCACTGAGGGTGCCTGGTAGGAAGGAATCCAGCCTCTCCTAAGGATAGTGTTTGGGGAAACTTCTGGGCCTCAGTGGTATCTTCCCTCCTCACAGGTGGTTTGGGCCTTGGGGGGTTCCCCGCATTCCATGTCAACCGTGTTCCTGGGCACCTCTGGGTACTCATGGCTGTGATGGTGAGTGGCAGACTGGGGCTAGGACTGGTGCAGGGGTATGTGTGGGAGGGGCCGGTGAGCTGGAGCCCAGCAGCCTCTGCAGTATTCATGTGGGGGCAGTGGGGTCCTTGCAGCCCAGGGCAGGGCTTGCAGCCAAAGGGTCTCCAGCAGGGCACAGTCAGCCGCTCCCCTGGCTGTTTCTGCCCACCATGCTTCTGAGTGGCAGAGAGCGTCCTGCAGATGGCAGCCACAGCTGGGGGCTGGGGACTCACATACTGACCTGTCCCCTGTCCCCATCCCTTCAAAGAGATTCATGCCAGCCAAGTGCAGTGGCTCATGCCTGTAATCTCAGCACTTTGGGAGGCCAAAGGCAGGAGGATCACTTTGAGACCAGCTTGGGCAACATAGCAAGACCCCGTCTGCAAAAAATAGAAATAAAAAATTAGCTGGGTGTGGTGGTGCTACTCGGGAGGCTGAAGCGGGAGGATTGCTTGAGTCCATGATTTCCATGCTGCAGTGAGCTGTGATCGCCCCACTGCACTCCAGCCTGGGCAACAGAGTGAGACCCTGCCTAAAAAAACCCATGCAGATGAGTGAGTGCACGCACACACTCACGTACACACACGCACCTCCTCCCGCCATTGAGTCAGTCACCCCCTGAGGCACTAGATTCACGGCCAGGCCATAGGGAGGCAGATCCCATGTCCCTGTGCCCAGACATGTGTCCTGCATGTCATCTCTTCACCCCCTGACCCCAGCGTGAGGGGAGGGCGGGGCTGGGTGTCTGGCCTTCCTGAGGAGGCCTTGTTCAGGACAATGCTTCAATGGCCAGAAAAGAAAACAGGAGGGCAGTGGATTGACCTTTGCATCCCCAGCATGGCGAGGAGTGGGCTGCCCTGGGCACATTGGCTCTCCTGCAGCCCCCACTGACTCGGGTCCTGGACCCCTGTCTCTCTGTGTTTGTGTCACTCTGTGTCTGTCCTGCCTCCATCATCTGTGATGCTCAGAGTGGGGGCGGCGGGCCCGACGTGGCGTGGAGGTGGCAGCAGGGGCCAGCAGCGGTGGTGAGACACGGCAGCCTGGGAACAGCACCCGGGCAGGTGGCCCAGAGGAGACAGCTGCCCAGTACGCGGTCATCGCCATCGTCCCTGTCTTCTGCCTCATGGGGCTGTTGGGCATCCTGGTGTGCAACCTCCTCAAGCGGAAGGGCTACCACTGCACGGCGCACAAGGAGGTCGGGCCCGGCCCTGGAGGTGGAGGCAGTGGTGAGGCCCGGCTGGGGTCCAGGTGGGGAGGACGGGGGCACGAGCTCAGGCCCAGCTCCACTTGGGGGCTGCCAGCGGAATCCTGCCTGGCTTCTGGGGTCTGAGAGGGAGAGGCCTGGGAGGTGACAGCTGCAGACTGACAACATGGGAGGAAAGGTGAGGGGACGGAGGTGTGGCCGTGGGGGCAGAGCAGAGGCGGCACAGCTGGTCAAGTGGCTTCAGTGGGATCCCGCCCTGGGTGAAGCCTTGCCCAGATGTGGGGATCTGGACTCTTTGGAGGCCACAGTTGTGTGTATGGTTCCAGGGTCGGATGGCCTTGGAGTTACTCAAGGTGACTTCTGGCCTGGAGTAGGGGGAGTGCCCTGTGTCAGGAGGGCTGGCAGGGCAGCTGTCCTGTCCGGGGCAGGCACCACGAAGGGCTCGGGTTTCAGTTCCCGGCTGTAGTTTGAGTTACAAGGCCTGGAACCGGAGGGACAGGCATGTGCCACCACCTTCACCTCCAGGGCCCCGGGCCCCTTTCCTTCTTCCCCAGACCACTAATTCCCTGCAGGACAGGGGCCCACTCGCACACACCCTGCCCTGGGCCCATGGGAGCCTGTGGCCACGTCATGAGTGAAATGACATCTCCCATGCTAGCACCCTGGGCCGTCTGGGGCTGGCATGGGAGCCAGAGCCCCTTCTAAGTCCTGACACTGAAGTCTGGTGGGGTCAGGAAGTGGACAGGAGCAGTAAGCCGGCAGGAGGGAACGTGGTGACTCAGGGCCATTTTGCCTGGGACTGCGCTGGTTTTCCTAGAGACTTCCTTTAACTGCTGGATGCTGCCTGGGTGCAAGTCCTGGGGAGCTCTGTTTGCTGCTGGGCCCAGGGCTGATCATCATGGACCATTCTCACACCCTTGAGATTTGGGCCCAAAGCTGACTAGGGGCCCTCAGTTAAATTGTTACACAGACAGGGCACGGTAGAGAAACCATGGAATAGCAGTTTGCTGTAGATTTGGGGAGTTCTGGGTAGGGTGGCAGCCCACAGCTCCCTGAGGCTGAGGAGGAGACAGTGCAGACCCAGAAGACGCTGACGCACCGCCCCCTCCCCCGCCCAATTCAATGACTGGAGTTCACGTGGCCCTGAAGCTTCTATGCACCCGGGCTGTTGGGTGCAGGAAGCAGTGGTGTTGAGTCATGAAGGTGGTATGGGCTTCTCTGAGCCTGGATCCCACATTTGCAGGGCTCTGGGAGACTTGTCACCTAAATGCACATGCTCAGGGCCCTTAAGAAGGCCAGGGGTGCCCTCTGCTGGCAGACTGTGGTTTAGCTCAGGAGCGTGGCTTCCCCCTCTTCCCAAGGATCAGGGCCCTTCTCTTCCCCAGGAATCAACCCTGCCTACCGGACTGAGGATGCCAATGAGGACACCATTGGGGTCCTGGTACGCCTGATCACAGAGAAGAAAGGTGAGGAGAAGGTCTGACCCTGTCCCAGTGCCCAGGAGAGGAGGGTTTCCTCCAGGAGCCTGTGAGGCAGCTGCGGTGGGTGGAGTCTTGCCCTACTCTGCCTTCCCTGCCGGGGTGCCTCAAGCAGCCTGGTGCTCTCTGACCCAGGAGTGCACACTTCTGCCTCCCATTCTTGCCTGATGAAGTGCGAGGAAAAGGCGCACAGCCCAGGCTGGGAGTGGTGGTATAGAGGGTAGGTGGGGGGTTCTTTGCTGGGGCAGGGGGTGGGAGGCGTGTCCCATATGGCCAGAACGAGGGTCTGACTGCAGCTACCCACAGAGAATGCTGCGGCCTTGGAGGAGCTGCTGAAAGAGTACCACAGCAAACAGCTGGTGCAGACAAGCCACAGGCCTGTGTCCAAGTGAGTGGGCTGGTGGGAGATGACGGGGCCAAAACCTACATTAACCAGCCTGCCTCCTGGGGATCTCCCACTTGGGTCTCCCTCCTCAAGTCACCCTGTTCCCTGCTGGGGTCTCCTGCCCCTGGCCTGGCCTATGGCCACTTCTGCCTGTGCCCCCTGCAGGCTGCCGCCAGCGCCCCTGAATGTGCCACACATCTGCCCGCACCGCCACCACCTCCACACCGTGCAGGGCCTGGCCTCGCTCTCTGGCCCCTGCTGCTCCCGTTGTAGCCAGAAGAAGTGGCCTGAGGTGCTGCTGTCCCCTGAGGCTGTAGCCGCCACTACTCCTGCTCCTAGCCTTCTGCCTAACCCGACCAGGGTTCCCAAGGCTGGGGCCAAGGCAGGGCGTCAGGGCGAGATCACCATCTTGTCTGTGGGCAGGTGAGGTGGGCACAGACGCAGCAGGGGCAGGTAAAGACGTGACAGCCTGGGGGCCGGGAGGGGGAGGCAGGGCCCCAGCTTGGGCCCTGAGCACCCTGCTCAGTGGGAGCCCTGCCCTTATTGGGCCTCTCTGGACAGTGGAGGTGGCCAGAGAGATCAGGACTTCCCGGTTACGCTGTGTCTCACATGGAGCCCTTTCGTCCCTAGGGCAGCATCTTAGCCCCCATGGCACCCAGGCCTCTCAGGCTCAGGCTCTGGTCCATGAACTTGCTGTGTGACCCCGGGCATGTGCTGCCTTCTCTGTGCCTGGGGATCCCCACTAACGGGGATGATTGCCCCACTCTCCTCACAGGTTCCGCGTGGCTCGAATTCCTGAGCAGCGGACAAGTTCATTGGTGTCTGAGGTGAAGACCATCACGGAGGCTGGGCCCTCGGGGGGTGATCTCCCTGACTCCCCACAACCTGGCCTCCCCGCTGAGCAGCAGGCACTGCTAGGAAGTGGTGGAAGCCATACTAAGTGGCTGAAGCCCCCAGCAGAGAACAAGGCCGAGGTGAGGGTCAAGGAGAAAGGTATCTGTCGCCACCTGGGCCAATCCTGACCAAAGACGGGGCAGGGGTGGAAGTGTGGCGGGCCCTAGGCAGGGGCCACTTTCCTGGAGCCAGAAGCCAGCCCCTGACTCGGCTCTGACCCCTCACCCCTGTCCGCCAGGAGAATCGCTATGTGGTCCGGCTAAGTGAGAGCAGCCTGGTCATCTGAGGGGCGGTCTAGTCTGAGGACACTGAGGCCCTGCCCTGGGAGGTTCCGAAGGCTTCCTGGAGGAGATGGAGCTGCAGCTGGGACTGTGAGGACCGAGAAGCAATGGCCCAGCAGACGAGACAGCAAAGACCAAGGCCTGGAGGTGGGAGCGTCTGCCCCAGTGAGGAGGCAGGTGGCCGGCGGGCACTGTGTACAGGAGCAGGCTGAGCCCCGCCCCCGGTCCTGCTGCCATGTTGCTCCCCTGCAGGATGCCCCAACCCCCATGCCTGCCCTGGCTGGATCCTAGGAGCCCACGGGATTCTCTGTATCATCAGAGGGCTGGGCTTGGCAGAGGGGAGGGGCCCGTGCCCGTCACCCCTGGCCCCATTGGTAATTAGCCACACCCTTGCCTCTGTACAGGGCCGTAGAGCAGATGTGCCTCCCCCTCCTCTTCCAGCAGGTCTATAAAGGGAAGGGGCAACAGAAAGTCCTGGGCTAGGAGAATTGAGTCCCCGGGTTCTAATCTTGGGCACGTCTGTGGCCATCGCTGGGTCCATTTTTCTGACTGTGAAGTAAGGAGAGACGTCTCAGTACCCAGGGCCTCTTCAGCTCTTTGTAGGTTCTGGGCTGGGTCGTGGGGGACTGGGGAGCTGGGCTCTACCATCCCTCCTATTAGAAGCTTTATCTAGCCCCGTTTTTGCTGCTTCCAGGGCCTCTGCCTTCAAGGTCCCCACGGGGCTGTCCATCCATGGCTCTGCCTATGGAAGGGGCTTAATGCATGTGCCTGCCCCTCCTCCAGCTGTTTTTAATGAAACTGAAAAAACAGACTCGATCCTGGCAGGACTATGATACAGAGCCCTAGCCTGCCCAGCCAGCCCCAAGATCTCAGGAGCTTTAGGGAGAAGAGTGTTGGTGGGGCTGGAGCACACCTCGGGCCTCAGTGGTTTCTGCGTCCCTGTGGTGCCAGTGCTTCTGGCCAGTGCAGGCGGCTGCCAGGCCCAGCCCCGACCTCCACTCTGGCTCAGCAACCTGGTTATTTATGTGGGGCCGTGCAGGCATGGGCCCACTGCCTGTCCGTCCTGTTTCTCTTATTTATTGAAACTCACCATTGCCCTATCCTTGTGTCTCCACCCCCTTCCATGTGTTGAATAATAAAAGGTGGGAAAGTGCTGTCACGAGGAGCTCCTTTTCTCTGTGCCCTTCCCAGCTTATCCGCCTGTTTCACTTGTACCTGTCCAGCCCTGCCCTGTGTTGGGCACCGTGACAGGCTGCCCTTCCCTTGCAGTTCCTGCACCTCAGCAGCCAGGGAAGCAGGGTCCAGAGGAGACCCATCAACTCATCTGGTTCTCACCAAAGCCCCTAGCTAGAGGCAGGACTGTCCCACAAAAATAGTGTGAGCCACATATGTGACTTTAAATTTTCTGACAATCACATTTCAAAAATAAAAAGAAGCAGGTGAACTTAATTTTAATATATTTTTTAAACCCAGTCTATCCAAAATATTTTCATTTCAATATAAAATCAGTATAAAAATTGTGAATGAGCTGTTTTTGCTTTTGCTTTGAAATCTGGAGTGTATCTTACACATCTTGATTGGAACTTATTTCAAGGGCTCCGTAGCCACGTGGCCAGAAGCTACCACACTGGTCAGCGCAGTACCCGAGGAAATGCACTGTGTGGAGCCCGGGAGGTAATTAGGGGTGAGGAAGATGTATGGGCCAGGGAATATGTTCCACAGAGAGGGACAGCCATGTGCAAAGGCCAGGCACCAACACATAGTGGGCACCTGGGCCTTATGCCAAGGATGCCAGGGAGCCTCCAAAGCATTCAGCTCCTGCTTGGCCAGTGTGGAGAGGAAAGGAGCCACAGGAGCGGGTGCCACACCCAGGCAAGACAGAGCATCTCCATCTAAGATTCCTAGGGCAAGCTTCCAACCTGGCCCAAGGGCCGCAGGTGGCCCAGGATATGGCTTTGAATGGGGCCTAACACAAATTCATAAACTTTCTTAAAACATTATGAGACGTTTTTGCTTTTTTTCTTTTCTTTTTAGTTCATCAGCTATTGTTAGTGTTAATATGCGGCCCAAGACAATTCTTCCAATGTGGCCCAGAGAAACCAAAAGATTGGACACCCCTGTGCTAGGGTTTGGTAATGGGAAATAGGTCAGGGGCTTAGGGCCAGCTGGGTGGGGCAACAAGAGCAGTCCCGGGGGCACCTGTGACGCAGCCATGGAGGATGTCCCACGTCATCTAGATATGAAGGCCCAGAGCTCTCAGGAGACAGACCTGGAGACAAGAAGACCTACAGGCACTCAGGTGGGTGTTTAGGCCAGGACTGGGCTGGGAGGAAATGTCCTGGGGACAGGGCCTGCGGCGGATGCCTGGGCTGCTCCAGGGCACCACAGAGAAGGCACTGCTAGGGAGGCAGGAAAGAAACCAGGGAGGGCAATGTCCGTGGCAGTGTCCTGGCATCCAGGGGAGGGGGTGGGCGCAGGGTAGGCTGCAAGGCCAGGTGCTGCTGGGGGGTGAGGAGGACTGTTTTGTGCCCTGGTGAGTGGCACAGGAACTTGGTGGGATTCATCTAAAGGGAGGGGGAAGACTAGGGCCAGGGCCAGGTGGATCGAGGGAGACAGCTCCCTGCTGAAGCCTGGCACAGGCCATAGCTGGGTGGGGCCTCAGGCTCTGGGGAGAGACAATTTTCAGTTAATTTGGGGTTTTATTGTTGTTTGTTATGTTGTCTAAAGATGGAAGAGAGAGACACATTTAAACTAACGGCCTCACAGAGAGGCTGAAGAACAAGAGTGACACTTGGAACCTGGGGAGGTGTGGAGAGGACCAGCCTGTGGGAGTCCCCAGCCTGTCTGCAGCAGGCACAGGGCAGCTATGGGGCAGCCATGCTGGGGCTGTCAGGAGGCCTGGCTTCACAGGGGGCGGGGGCCTTTCTCCCGAGCAGAAGCCAAGTTGGGGGCCTCCTCCTGCCCTGGGCAGACGTGCTTTGGGATTTGACTTCTCCTTGGGTACCTAGGGCACAGGCGTCTCTCTCCGCGGCTTCTCAGGTGGGCAGGAAGGGGAGGGACACCTCTGAAGATCCAGGAGATGTTTCATCTGTACCAGAAGAGGGGGAGGAAACAGAGGCTGGACATCAGGAGGGATGTTCTGGAGCAGAAAAGGATGCCAAAGTGTAGGACAGGGTGTCCATTGTAGGGGACTAGCAGACATCACCATTGTACCCAAGGAAGTATTTCTTGCAGCTGCCAGAGTGTGTTTGGAGTCCCTATTTGCCCGCTGTTCCGCTGCATCTCAGGGTCTGGCCTCTCCACCTTGGCTGGCCCTCAGCCTCCTTCCCCAGGGGAAGGCTGGGCTGTGGGGTCTAGATGCCCTCTCTGCAGCCTGCCTGTCTCGCCTGGGCAGAGGTACATACACATGCAAGCCAGGGTGCACGGAGGCTGGGTGCAGGCTTCCAGGCCAGGGCTGAGCGCCCCCTCACAGTAAGCACTGTGCTCTCCGCCAGACTCCCCCTCCCCAATTTGCTTGCTGAAAGGTGTGGCCCTGGCCTGTTTCTTCACCCGTCCCTTGGGGTATTGAGGCTAGCTTGCAAGAGTGGGATGAAGAGCTGAGGGCTCAAGTAGGAGTGTGTCTGATGCCCTTGGTCTTCAGGATCCGTACCCTCACCTGCAAGCTTTTCTGGCTTGCTCCATTTAAATCTCTGAAGCTTTGTCAGCTCTTGAGTTCAAGAGGCCCACGCGGAGGTGGGAGCTGGAGGACAGGGTGGGGTTCTGGGCTGACCACTGAGGGGAAGAGTTCTGAGCTTGACCTCTGTGCGCCACCCCTCTTCCCTATGGGCCAGAATGGTAGGGGCTGGGACCCAAGTCTCCACCTCCCCTCCTGCTCCTGGCCCTCAGCTCTGCCACTGTGACCTGGAGCTGAGCCTCTGGGAGAAAATCCCTTCCTGCACCGGAGAAACTGACTATGGTGACTCAGCCCCAACAATGCCTGTGGCCAGAGGTGCCCCCTCGGACACTGTGGGTGGGCTTCATATTGGATCAAGGACAGGAAGGGAGGCTGGGTGGAGGCACAGGGTGAGATTTGATGAGGCATTAGAGAGTAAGGAGCCCTAAGTTTTCATTTCAGCTGCATTGTGAGCCAAGCTACTTGGCCTCTTTTGGCCTGTTTCCTCTCCAGGTGAGGAGGCTGAGTTCTTGGAGGTATAGCTATGGGCATGTGGAGCATGAACTGTAGGGGCCCGGCCTTGGGAAGGACTGGTGGACAGATAACCCAGTAAGAGAAGCTTGGGCCTGGGCTAGGGCAGTGGCTTCACCCAGAGGGGAGATAAAAGATTCAGATGTTTAGGAGGCAAAACTGATAGCACTTGATGGGACTGCTTTGGATGAAGGCGCCACAGCCTCCCTCAGCTGTCCTTTTTCTGTAACCACAAACCACCAAGTAAGTCCCCCTTGGTTTCCCATCTGACAAATCCATCTTTTAAGAAAGCTCAGGGGGCTGGGTTCATTGGCTCACACTTTTGTAATCTCAGCACTTTGGGAGGCGGAAGCAGGCAGATCACTTGAGCCCAAGAGTTCAAGACCAGCTTGGGCAACATGGTGAAAGCCCGCCTCTACAAAAAAATACAAAAATTAGCTGGCAGTGGTGGTGTGCACCTGTAGTCCCAGCTACTCAGGAGGCTGAGGTGGGAGGATCACTTGAGCCCAGGAGGTGGAGGTTGCAGTGATCTGAGATTGCGCCACTGCACTCCAGCTGGGTGAGAGTGAGACTGTCTCAAAAACAAAACAAAAAAACAACTCGGGCCTTGCTTGCTCTGAGATGGGCAGAACATGGGACTTGGTGCGTGGGCTATGGAGCCAGAGCAAGTGCCAAATGTGAGTTCTAACTCTGCCCCTCACCAGCTCTGTACCCTCGGCCAGGGTACTTAACCTCCTCAGCTTTCCCATCTAAGATGGTGCTCACAACAGCGCTCACCTCACGTGTGCTGTGAGGACCGAATGCCTTAACAAACATGAGCAGCAGGCACCAGCCACACAATAGATGTCAGCTTTATTGAGCAGATGGTTCAATGGATTTCAACTCTGAATGGCCTCACTGTGCTCCCACATCACACACTTAGGGTAGGTGCTGAAGTTGCCACTTACAGCTCCCCAGCAGCTGTGAGACCCTTAGGGCAGACCCCTGTCAGATCACCTGTAAGATGCACCATAGGTTTTTCTTGACTACTGAGAACAAGTTTAGCATCAACTTGGGGAGAAGCCCAAGGGACTCACTGGCCCAGGACAGTCCTCTGTGCCTCCCTCCCCAAGAACCACTCAGTCTAGTCACCTAAGACTTTTTTTTGGGGGGGAATTTTTTTTTAATAGTTACTGAGTGTTCTACAGCTTACAGTAAATATCATAGTTACAAATTCTTGGCTTCAATCTTTCTTTCAGAGTGATCACTGTCTGATCTTCAAAACAAAACAAAAACCCAAAAGAATCCAAAACAACAAAACAAAACCAGATTTACACTTCATACACACAAGCGAGGCCATGGGGCTTTCCAATCTTTATACTCCGGACTGTGTTTTGAAAACACCTATAAATTCTTTGATCAAACTACTTGGAAGACACCGGTCAAAGGTTTATTATTATTATTATTATTATTATTATTTTAAATTTTTTTATTTCTTTTTAAAATGTGAGTTCCAATAAAATTTAAAAATTAGATTCCAACCTGTAGATTAAAATGAATTAAAAAATACAAAATCATATACAACGCTCTCTTCACAGGGCTGTTACATGCCATGAGAACAGGTTTCTCTGTCATGTGATATGAAACAGGGAAGCAGATGCCTTGAAGTCAGGATGGGGACAGGCCCTTGGGCCTTTCAAGATTCTTACAGACAACTCCAAGTAGCTAGAGGCCTGGCCTTACCTCCCCTGGGTAAGGAGGAGCTTGAGTAACACCATAGATCCAGACTATCCGGCTGACCCGAGGAGAAGGTCTCTGGGACAGTCTCCCCTCTTTCCCTGACTCTCTTAGGCCCGAGGAGAAAGGCTGGGGCTTGGAGATGCTGGTCTTGCTGGGGTCAGGACCAAAGCTGATTTCACCCATTTGATTCCTATGGGCCGGTACTTATCTGCAAAGCTGTTATATCTGTTCTCCTTAGGAAGGAAAATCCCCCCACTATCAGTGGCTGGAATGGGTAGAGGACCTCACTACCACAGCAAGGATATACAGGGACTGACTATCCATGTGGCCACAGGGAAGCAAGTGCTGTCTTGTCCCTTTCTAGCTTTGTGGCAGCCAGTCCCAACTCCTGTGTGCCTCGGTTGGCCTTTGGGTTGGACTCAACAGCATGCACCACAGAAGATATCCACTGGAGAAACTGAGGGACTGGGACCCAAGTCTGGCTTAGGTAGGGCTGGCCATGGAATGTTGAAGCTGGCCTGCCAGGGATTTTGAAGGCTGGGCCCTGGAACCATATAATGCCTAATTTCAGAAACAAGGAGTTTTCTAGGAAAGGGACAGATGGGTAAGTAAAGGACAAACCCTGCAGCCCACCTGGCATGCCTGCCTGCGCACTCAGAGGCTCCGGTGTGGAATCCCATCAGTTAGTCTGGTGTGTTTCTTCAGCTCTGCGGGTGGGTCCCACTGGCCCACTCTACTACTGCCCCTCTCTGGATTCCCAAGCTTGGCAAGCAGCGGGGGCCGCACAGCCAGTAGTGATGTGAGAGAATACAGGATAGGAAAGCAGACTTCCACATATTTTCACTTAACTGCAATTGAGGAGGAATTCTGATACAGATGGTGATATATAAGACAAAGTTCACAGGGCCCAGAATGGGGCCCGTCCCCTCTGGGCACAGAACAAAGCTGAGGAATTGATATGGAAGCTGTGGGCCTCGCTTAGCCAGTGCCTCACTGGGAACCTGGATGAGTCCTATCTGTATGAGGAGCCAAAACTTGGTGAGCAAGGGGCCTGTTCTTTTATACTTCACGTGATTCCTTTCTGAAAGCCATCAGAACAAAGCAAGCCCTCCAAAGAAGGACCCCCCGACCTCTGGGAACAGGGTACCTCAAACTTGGAACAATTTGGGTGGCCAGGGGTAAGGATGCTCAGAGTCTGGTTCTGGTCCTCACCCATTGGAAAAGCAAGCCCAGGGACTTCAGTCTGTATGCTTTTGGCCAAGGCTACACCAGATCCCCTTGAAGTACCAACTCACTGGATCTGGACAGTGGGCAGGCTCTCAGGGGTTAGGAAGCCAGGTGCGCAGGCTTACCAAGGACATGGGTCTCCCAATAGAAAGATGCCTCGTGCTGTCCTTGAATGTGTCTTCGGTCCTGGGCATTGTGACCCCAAAGTGTTTTGTCCAAGTGAGGCCTTTAGTTGCAAATTCTCATCCTCTTTGTGCTGCCAGCTAGATGTGCCTCTGGGTCCCTCCCCAAGGCTCATCACAGGTCCTGGCCCAAAGCAGTTCATACAAATCTGCTCAGCTTAGAGCACTGGGCTTCCCAGCTCTATAAAGTACAGTTAGCCCCTCCCTCCATGCTTGCCAAGAGACCCAGCAGGTAGCGGCAGAAAGAGCAGAGGATTTGAAGAATCACTTACAAGCTGTGTGACCTTTTAGCAAGTCTCAAGCCTCCTGAGCCTTAGTTTTTTCATCTATAAAATGGGGGACTTTGGCAACCAATGTCAAAGTACTTTGCATACCAAAAAAGCTCTGGACAGGTGTGTGTGTCTCTGCTAAATATTCAGGAAAGAAGATATACATTATAGGGTCATTGCCAGGTAAGAAAAAACAGCAACTGTCCTATCTCATGAGGAATAAATTAAATATGCATTTTTTTCAAAACATGGCAAACTATTATGTTTCAGGCTTTCACTATTTGCAGGCAATCCAGCTCCCAGACTCAAACTTCTTGGCCCCAGGCCAGTGAGGAGAGGGGATCAGGTAGAAGTAGAGGAATTCAAAAGGGTTGGCTGGTGAATGGAGCCATCTGTACCCCTGATCCTGGCCATAGGTGTTGCACCTGGGGAGAGGCAGTGGCATGAGGAGGAGAAAGGGGTTTGCATCCTGGGGCCAGTGCTATAGCTCACTGTCAGGCGGCCACATCCCTTGTCCTCTCTTGCTTGCCTGCCTGCCTTCAATGAGACGGCCCTTCCAGCTCTGACTTTTTGTCTAGCTTGACCACCGTGCCATCTAGAATCTTTGGCGGTATCTACCTATAGTACCTCCCACTAGATCTCTGTGACCTTACCAGTAACTGTGCCCATCCTACTGGAGGCACATGACTGTCCCTGCTCTCCTGGGCTCAGTCCTTTTGCAGTGACTCCCCAAGCTTGGCTAGGCTTGTGGATCTCCATCACAGCAAGAGGCTGAGGCCGGCTGAACTGGGGCTCATATTGAAAAAGGGGTGCTGGACCTGGGCTCTTCCAGACCACAGCCTTTCAGTGCCTTATTTTCACCTTGGGGCCCCCTTTTGCTCTTGAATTACATAGTAGGGGCTAAGATAGGGCACAGAGCACGGATGCTTCAGTACATGAGCCTGTGTGGGGATCAGATGGACGGGAATGAGACAGCAGACAGCCTGGGATTCGAGTGGCTCTGTCACTTATTAGCAAGTCACTTGACTTTTCCAAGTCTTGATTTCCTTATGGAACAAATAGGAGAAATAACCTCTATTTCATCGGGTTAAACCAGATAATTTATGTTCAACTGCTCTGTGAACTGTGAGGTCCAGCTATTAGGTTTACTTACTGGTGTAGAAAGAACCAAAGTTACAAGGTCATTCCTAGGTCTTCTCTTCTTCCTTTCTCCTCTCTGTGGTTCCACCCCAGCCCACACGGAGGCAGCAGGGTTCTGGGAAGCCTGGTGGATACCAGCATCCTGCTCACTGTGGGCCTGTTCCCTTCCATAACCTGTTTCCTCATTTGTCAATTGACTGTAGTAACTCTAACCCTGTCCCTCTCAGGAGGAGTACATGAAAGGCTGTGACGTGCTTTGACCTCTGTGATGCACCTGACAAATCCAAAGGTTTCTATTATTATTATCATTATTATTATTATTTTGGCATTTTTCAAACACATATGACATAATCTAGAACAACCTTCACCCACCTTTACAAAACCAAAGAGGGTGGGAGGAGGTATTTGCAAAAAGCGAATTAACACTGGAAAACTTTCTATTGTTTTAAAGTGAAACCTCATCGGCACCCCCAAAACAGATAATTTAGAACAGCTGAATTTTTTCTTAATGGTCCTAAAGTTCCTCGGAAGCCCAGGAAGGTGGGCCCCCAAACTCCTGGTTCTAGGCCAAGGATGCTGATGGGCTTTACCCTCCTGGGAATGGCTAGACAGCTTCTGAGCTCTTTCCAACCCAAGGGTTTCCTGATTTTTCCCTCCCTTAGGGAGACATGGGAGGTTGGGGTAAGGATATGTCCAAGTTTACGTGAATTTAAAATGAAAGCAGTTTTTTAAAGTCCCAAATGTTGTCAATGATCCCATTTTTTACAATAAAATGTTCGTGCCCCACCCCCAGAGGGGCTGCTGGCCCAGCCAAGCACTGGGTGCCGGAGGCTGCTGCTGGGCAATCCAGGCTCCTGGATGAGACTAGCAGGGACCGCCTCGTCCCAGGGGTCCCTCTTTTCCCAGATGAGCCTGTCTCCTGGGCCTCATCCTTGTCCTCCTCTCCTGATGACTCCCACTGTCTTCCTCCTCTTCCTCTCCTCTCGGGATGAGGGGCTACCGTCCTAAAAGCATGGCCTCTCCTTTTCAGCCAGTCCACCTGCTCCTTCTCCTGGAGGTGGAGTCAGGTACAGGACGAAAGTTCCAGATGTCTTCACAGAATTTCCAAATGCTATTTCTTCATTTGCAATTTCTGTTCCTGCCATTTGCCCCCATGTAGCCTCTGCCCAGTCTTCAACCCCCAGCTTTGGAGTCCGTGGAGGAAAAGAGCAGAAACAGGAGCCCAGAGACCATTCCAGACTCACCAGGTACAGGCGCTGCCGACTTAATTTTTACAAAACCAAGCCAATCCGTCCCTAGGTAAATTTTTGTAAGCAAGGTGCCCACTAGGTAGGAAGGCTGCATTTAATGCTAATTTACTGTAAGGTCTAGGGAAGTCCTTTCCTCTTCTCTGGGCCTCAGTTTCCTCATCTGCCAAGTAGGGAAATGGATGAGATGATTGCTAAGGTCCCTTCAGTTCCATGAGTCTATGAAATGTTTATTGCTATTGCTTTTCCTTCACTATCCTCACCTTCAGAGCTGCCAGCACCCACCTGGAATGTGGTTCCTTCACTTGGGCCACGAATGGCACAGGTAACCAAGAGCTTGGCCTGCCTGCAAGCTCTACGGTCAGACAGGTGAGTCCTGGCACTGGGAAGGGCAAAAGGAAAGGGAGAGAAATGCCTTAGGTTCCCACTCCAATCAGGAGGAAGCTCCTCATCAGAGTGGGTCCATGACAGCTCAGAGGCTGAAGTCTGGATGACACAGGGCATCCGGCCTTCCAAGGCCTCGGGATGCTGGGATCCCACCACCCTGCAGCCACTTGGCAGGTCTAAGGACAAAATCACCTTTTGAGGAAGTGCCAGGTCAGTTAACATCACTGTGCAAATCAGAAGGTCCAGGGCCAGATGCTTTGGCCAGAGACCTTTCAAACCAAAGCCATGAGGCAAGCACCGCTCCTCCCTTCTTCCCTCTCCTTCCCCAGAATGCCCTCCCTCCCCCCACCCTCCCCCAAATTCTAAATATTTTTTTCCCCAGGTTCTCGGCCTGGGGTATTAAGCTGCTAATAACACTCCTACATACTCAGGTGGTTTTGTTCTTGGTCTGTTGCAATGGTTCTCAGGAGACATTTCATTTGTGTCCGGGACGTGGGAATGTCCTGAACTAATCTTGCTTAAGAAAAAACAACCAGAACACTCCCCTAGAGATGTAGCCTGCTCAACACCTCTGAGTTCCTACCCTGGACCACATCTGTTTATGCTCTTCAAATGGAATTCAGCCTTCAGATGAACCACTGCAATAAACCCTACTCTCTGCTTGACTCTAGACTGGGATCCCCAGGGACAGGACAGTTAGGGAAGAGCAGAGAGGACATGGCCTGGTCAGGTAGGAGGAAGGGGGTAGAGCTCGAAGGGCAGCGGCTAAGAGGGGGACAGTCGGGGAGAGGCAGGAGATTAGAAAAAGCAGCTTTTACAAAAACCAAAAATAAAAATCAAAACCATTAAAGATGCATAAAGTGACCCTTGCACTTCCGTTGTCTCTTCTTGCAAACAGAGGTGGTGCTGCTAGGGAACTGCTCCAGCACCGGTGTAAGACTTGAGTAGTTGCATACAATGTGTGACTCCAGATCTGTGGAGGGAAAGGGGAAAGAAACAGTGTCAGTGATATTCCAGAGGCTTCTCCCCTCAACTCGGGAGCCCTCAATGGAGGCTCTGTGCCTTCCTAGTGAAGCTGCCCGCTTCCCGCCTGTGGAAGTTGTTGTGCTCTGGTACCAAGAGCCCTGGAGGAGATGGGGGAGGCCAGATGATGTGGTGGGCCAGAGGATTTCAAAGTGACATCCCTCGAGCCCTATGGTTCACTGGCACTGCCTCAGGAGCTGCTGAGGGCACCAAGGAAGCCAGAGGTCTTGGTCAGCCCAAAGCCTCCAAACAGCTCCAACCAAAGCTCTAACATATGATCCAGGCAAGAGTTCATTTGAAGAATGGGGCCCATAGTTAAAAGAAGTCCGAAGACCATAAGGTAAATGGCACAGAATTTAGTACTAGAGAACTGAAGTTTAAGCCCCAGCTTAATTTTTACTGGCTAAGTGATACTGAACTACATATTTATCTGTAAAATAGAGCTAATGATCCTTATTTCACAGAGCAACTGTAAGGATTATGAGATAACATAAGCAAAGAAATAGCTATTATTATTTCTATTATTTAGATTTCAACAAGCAGTCAACAGAAGTGATAGCTATTATTAAGAGTGATATTATGGACCTTGGAGCAGGAAAGCAACGGATAACTTGACAGCTGTTATCTGCCCCAGCTGACACCTGTGCTCCAGACCCAAACCAGGGACTTTGAGGCAGTTCCTGTATGTATCCCCCTCCCACTTCTCTCACCCTGGCCACACTCACTTGGATGGGCTGCAGGCTTTACCAGTGTGGGGGCACGTAGCTGTACGCAGGGGTTCCTTGGGTCCTATATGTTGGCATGGAGACAGGGTGTGCCCCAATCGCTGTGTGCTGGGGTGTAGTCAGCAGGGTACCTGAGCATCCAGAGAGAGAAGAATAACCTGACGAGGCTGCACCAGACACAGGAATGAAGAGGATGAAGCTACAGTCTTTCGCATGGCTGCTCCCTCTGCCCAAATCCCCCATCTCCCTCACCTTCCTGATGACCTGTTGTCTACCCTTCTCCACCTCACCAGGCTTCACCTCCTTAGGGGAATCTTTTCTGATGCTTGAGGACAGAATCAACCACTATTCTAAGTCCTCCTTTTCCTTTTTTCTTTGAGACGGAGTCTAACTCTGTCGCCCAGGCTGGAGTGCAATGGCGCGATCTCAGCTCACTGCAGCCTCTGCCTCCTGAGCTCAAGCGATTCTCCCGCCTCAGCCTCCTGGGCAGCTGGGATTACATGTGCCCATCACCACGCTCGGCTGATTTTTTATTTTTACTAGAGATGGGGTTTCACCATGTTGGCCAGGCTGGTCTCGAACTCCTGACCTCAAGTGATCTGCCCACCTCGGCCTCCCAAAATGCTGGGATTACAGGCGTGAGCCACCACGCCTGGCCTTCCTTTTACTTCTCTTTGTATGCTTCTCTTATTGCACAATCATACTGAGTAGTAATTGTGATGTCTGTGGTTGTATTTCCCACACTCACCTGGGTGTTCCTTAAGGACAGTGTTCTGTTCTGATCTATTGATATTGGGTTCCCAGGACCTGAACAAGGCTGGCACTGAGTAGATATCCAACAGTTTGCCAACTTGTTCTGGGGAGTAAGAGGCCTCAACCATACCCTTACGTTAAGGACAGAATAAAATCCAAATGTTCACTCTACCCCTTGTACTTTCTTACCTCAGATGGTGTCCTAGCTGGTTCTTTAGAAGTTGGGTCTCTAGGCTAGGCATAATGGCTTGTATCTGTTACCCCAGTATTTTGGGAGTCTGAGGCAGGTGGATCCCTTGAGCCCAAGAGTTCAAGACCAGCCTGTGCAACATAGTGAAACCTGCCTCCACAAAAAAAACCCACAAAAATTAGCTGGGTGTGGTGGCGCATGCCTGTGGTCCCAGCTACTTGGGAGGCTGAGGTGGGAAGATCACTTGAGCCCAAGCATATTGAAACTGCAGTAGGCCAAGATTGTGCCACTGCACTCCAGCCTGGGTGACAAAGCAAGACCCTGTCTCAAAACAAACAAACAAACAAACAAACAAAAAAAACAGTCCTTGGGGACTTCTGCTTTTGTCATCCCTCATAATTATTATAATTATTGCACAGGTCCTTAAGCTCCTGCCTAATAAAGAACATTGCCCCTGTGTCTTCTTTTTTAGCGCCCCTGCTGTTACTGGAGTGCTAGCATCATCTCTCTCCCCTAAAGTACACTGACAGCCTCCTCACTAACCTACTTGCTTCCAGATCACCCCTTCTAATCCTGTCTCCTCTGCAGCCAGAGAATGTTTAAACCTAACCACATCCCTGCCCTGCTTGACCCCCATTGTGCGCAACAGAGGTACCACAAGGTATTCAGGACTTTCCACCATCTTATCCTTGCTAGCGATCCAGCCACCTTCCAACTCCAAGCCCCTATTTCCTAAAGGCCTTGGCTCCATTCCTCCATTCTGTGAACATGCCATGTTCATGTTTTCTGCACCGCCCTTCCCTCTTTCACTTCTCTAGTTAGCCTGTGTTCACCCTTTAAGGCTTAGCTCGATATGCCCTTCTTGGTGAAATCTTCCTCATCCCCATAGACAGATTTAGAGGCTCCTTCCTCTGGGTTCCCAAGCCCCCTGGCACAGGATCTCTTGTGCTGTGGTGCAGCCAATTCTATGACTGTGTTCTCTGCTCCGTTTTGAGTTCCTAGAGGAAAGGGATGGACACTGATGCAGATGCTGCCCTCACCTGCTGACATTGCCATGGTGGTGCCTGCCACCATGCCCATGGCCACGCCGTTGGTCCTCGGGGCGGCAACAGGTGCCGGGTAGATAGCAGAGGGAATGCTGTTGGGCTGGACGACCGTGGTGTGGTGGATGACATGAGGCTGGGCAGCATACACCGGCTGTGTGTAGTAGGCTCCCTGGGGGAAAGAGGCTGAGGTCACATAGGCATTTGGAGAGGTAGGTGGGATATGGAGAGAGCAGCACTGGCTGAAGGACACAAGGTCCGGACCCCAGCTGGGGCTCTGCTTGTCTTACTATGTGACTGTGGACAGTGCAGTGCTAGGCTCAGCTTCTGGTCTGAAAAATAAGGCTCTAATCCTGTCCTGCCTTGCTCCTAAGGCTGCTATGATGATCTAATGGGATAAGAGCTCTACTCCCTTAACCTTGGTTTTAGCATTTTAAAATGTTTTATCTTACTGCAATGAACTTTTATAAGCTGCCTAAAATTTAAAGTTAGGAATAACAATCAATCAGTTACCAAGCATGTGAACAGGGCTGGTAAACTCCAGAACACATACATGAAAGGACAATTAGTAGCAGTATCATAATGGTGTAAGTGCATGTTGTAAAAAAAACAAAACAAAACAAAACAAAAACAGTACATGTTGAAAAAAAAATGGCGGCCGGGCACAGTGGCTCACGTCTGTAATCCCAACACTTTGGAGGCCAAGGCAGGCAGATCACTTGAGGTCAGGAGTTCAAGACCAGCCTGACCAGCATGGTGAAACCCCATCTCTACTAAGAACACAAAACAATGAGCCAGGCATGGTGGCGCATGCCTGTGGTCCCAGCTACCCGGGAGGCTGAGGCAGGAGAATGGCTTGAACCCGGGAGGCGGAGATTGCAGTGAGCTGAGATCATGCCACTGCACGCCAGCCTGGGTGACAGAGCAAGACTCCATCTCAAAAAAAAGAAAAAAGGAAAAAAAAAGGCATACCTGGATAGCATTTCCCAGGATGTCCCTTACTAGCTATTTCCCTTTAGATAAAAAGGTAAGGATGAAGACAGTGGTCCAAGGTGACTCCCAATGCCTGAATCACATGGCTGCTTCCTGCTGTCACAATCCACTGGCCCACTCACTTGTAGGGGAAGTAAACAGGAGCCCCTGAGATCATCTTAATTCAGAAATCTTCAAATGTTTCTACTAAATGAGATAAAAAAAAAAAATAAAACAAGAGGCTTGAGATCAATTTAAGTTTTGTCTTCTACTCTAAAATATAGCTGTTTTTTAAACTAAAAATATATTCTCCTCACCACTTATATTTCCTATAGAGTTGTCACTCCAGAAGAATGTGTCATGGGTGTGCTAGAGCCCCATATGGTCCCCTGTCTCATACCAATCCTGGAATGCATACATCCTCTATCTGAAGGAGCCCAGAAAGGCCCAGCAGGCACAGAAAGAGAGAGTAACTTGCCCAAGGTCACAGAGGACACTGGTGGCAGAGCCTGTGTACTTTCCTCCTCCCCACTCAGCTCACAGACTGAGGAAGGGTAGATGTGGGGGTTAGGGAGAAAAGACCAAGATGTTGGGGTCTCATCTTGACCAATCAATAGCTCGTGGTGTAACCTTGGACAAGTCATTCCCCTCTTTGGGTCTCAGTTTCCCCACTTGTTTAACAAAGGAGTTGAGCTAGAAAATCTCTGAGGGCCTTTGTCCTCTGACGTTCTGGGCTCTGTTAATCTAAATGACTTCATGCCTACCCCCCTCTAGGGGCTGAGCTGGAGTGAGGGAGTAAGCAGACTGCAGGGATACTGCTTCAGTGATACAACAAGGACGGCTAGCCAGAGCCACAAACCGTCCTCTCCTTCCCTCACTTCCTCACCCTACCCTACCACACTGCACCCAGGTTGGAAGCTCCTCTACCTGCAGAAGAGGTGGCTTTGACATGTACCTACCTGGGCATACAGATTCTGCTGGGGGTAGGCACTTCTGATTGGATACATGGCCGTCTGATAGGGGTTGGGTGATGGGGAGTAGGGGGGTGGAGCAGTATTACTCTGGGTCGGTGGGACCTTGTATGGTGTCCCCGCAGTATATCCTGTACCAAGGCAATAAGAGAGACTTCCGGTTAGTTGGCAGAAAAGCATTGCTAGAAGGCAGCAGGTCCCAGTCACGACTCCCCAGACAAAGATGGGCTGAATCCAGGCTGGAAACAGAGATGAGAACAGAGAACAGGGCTCCACCCAGAAAGCCCTGGCCCCAGAGGCAGCTCCCTCAGTCCTGGTGCACAGGGCTGCATGGATGATTCTGGGCATCTTTTCTTTCTCTGGGTCTCAGGGCTCTCATCTATAAAATAAGAGGCTAGAACCACATGGTCCCTTTTAGCTCTGACAGCCTGGGATTTGGAGCTGTCTGTGTGAAATGGGCAGGTGCACAAAGATGGAAGCCCTCAACTCACTTGCTCTTTATTGCTACTCTATCTACTTGCTTTTCTGTCTTCTCACACAGAATCCAGGGTATCTTTTTGCTGCTGTTTCTGTCTTTCTCTCTTTTGCTCTATTTCTTTTTCTCCTTATCTCTCTCTCTCTCCCGCTCTCTTCTTGGACTTCCCTCCATCATGTTCCCTCCCCTCCCCACCAAGTTTGAAGGTGAAAACCCCACACAAAACACCATTCGGAGACCCTCATCTTCTGGGATGCTGACCATACAAACACCATTCAGAGATCATCATCTTCTAGGATGATGAAAAACTTTGCTCTGCAGAGTTAGCTTCTCCTTCTCTCCTGGGCTCTAGGGGAAGGCCACCTCTGCCTGAAAAGACCTGAAGTCAGGGATCACAAAGATTCACATCAACCTGGAACCTGGGCCATGTCTGTCCCTCTGCAGGATGGACAAAAGCTGGAGCTAAGAATGGGGCTGAGAAGTCAGGCCCCAAGAAGCTCACAATTGCCCATGTAAATAAACTGTGCTGCCTTTGAATCTTCCGGAAAAGAGTGACAGATCCTTCGTTCACAGAAAAAAACTTGAAACATGAGTCATTCAGGAACAAGACTGTCTCCTTTTAGAATTACAAAATGGAATCATTCTATGCAACCCAAGTGATCATCAAGGGACCCCAATCCTTGCACTTTACACAAGGGGATCCTGGGCTCAGAAAAGGCTAGTCTTTTTAATAACTTCTCCTAAAGACTCTAAACTCTTCTAAGTTGAAGGGACAGTGCCTGGGGACCTAGGCTTTGAAGACCTGCTGGGGAGGTGCTGAGGTGGCTTCTTTCCTGTGATTCCATCTTTGCTAGGTCTAGCAGACCTCACTGAACCTCTCTGGGCTTCAGCCCTTTCACCTATAAGATGCTCACCAAGGACCCTTTCAGCTCCGAGGTGCTGTTTCTATTATACAATAAGGGACTAGGGGCAGAGTGGAGGGAGTGCTTTATTGGAAGAGAAGACATCTAGTCTTCAGTCCTGGCTTTCCCCCTAATTTTTGGTGACAATTGTCAAGTCTTTGGGCCTTAGTTTCTTATTTTGTGAAATCAGGTGGCTAAGAATGAAGATCTCTTACTAAACAAAAATTCCATGGTTCTAAAGATCCTAGGTCTCTTCTACCTTAACCCCAAGTAAAAGCAAACTACCACATGGTCACAAATCTCTCTCAGTCCACATCACACCTCTTTGGCTTGGTACCCCCCTGCCCCTGATGACTCAGGAGGATAGGAGAGCTGCTGCACAGCTGCCACAAAAGTCAGCCTATTCCCTGGATTCATGTCATTTATTTTTTCACCTGCAGATCCATAGTTTTTTCCATAGTTTTGTGGTCAAATATGCTTGGGAAATAAGTAGCAATGAGGATAGAGTGGAAAGTACATATGAAAGAGAGGGAAGTATGTTAAAGAGAAGTAGAAACTAACTGGAAGTGGGACTATGAGCTGAGTGAGAAGTCTAGAGCAGATTCCTCAGAGTTTCTAGATTATGGAGCTAATCATGAAATGTGGTCATAGGAGGTGAAGCAGATTCTGTGGGGGAAGACAGGGAGTCTAGCTTTGCAGATGTCTAAAAGGAACCATCTGATGTGTACGGAGACACAATTTACTTACCTATAAAATAAAGGGGTTTTATAGATAAACCAGAGATAGACATTTCCCAAATGTGGACAACAGACTACAGATTCCAAGGGATCTTAATAGTTGTTTTTGCCAAAGAAAAGGAAACAAAAGAGTTCTATAGTCCCATATGTAAAACAGAGATAAACAGTTAAGATTTTGTTTTTATTCCACGACCCTGGGAAGTTTTTAAAACAATAGGGTAGGCTGGACGTGATGGCTCTCACCTATAATCCCAGCACTTTGGGAGGCCAAGGTAGGAGAAGCACTTGAGACCAGGAGTTTAACACCAGCCTGGGTAACACAGACAGACTACATCTCTAAAAAAAGAAAAAAACAGCCAGGCATGGTGGCTGGTGTACTCCCAAGCTACTTGGGAGGCTGAGGCATGAGGATGGCTTGAGCCCAGGAGTCTAAGGCTGTTGTGAGCCATGATCACAACACTGTACTTCAGCCTGGGTGACAGAGCAGGACCGTCTCTTAAAGAAGGTGGGGAGGTGAACTGTGAATCTCTAAGATGGGAGTATGGACGAGACTATTTTCCAAATTAATTTTACCACAGAATCTTTTATTCATACTATAAACATTTAAAACAATTAAATTTCAGCCATGTTTTTTGTAACTGAAGCTAGTTTTGATAAAGTTATATTGTAACACATCCACATCCATTCATTTACATATTGACTAAGGCTACTTTCCTGCTACAATGGTAGTTACTGACAGAGAGCATATGGCCTTTTTAAAAGCCTAAATATTTGGCCCTTTACAGGAATGTTTGCTGACCCCTGATTTAAAGGAATATATCAAGGTGTAGAGAAACCTAGCAGAGCTGAAAGCATCCTTTTTCTATGTAGGAGAGTAGGACACCCCTGAATCAGAAGCTGCCTGTTTCTGAAAGCTCTGTAGCACAGAGCCGTGGTTATGAGTAGTCTGGAGACAGACTGACTGCCTGGGTCCAAACCCCCAGCTCTGAGACTTAATAGCTATAGGATACATCAGTCTCCTCGTGTATGATAAGGGAACAGTAATGGTACCTACTTCATTGTGATAAATACATTAACTGTTAACTAAAAAGCACTTAGAACAGTACCTGACATATTAGAAGCACTTTATAAAGATCAGCTATTATTATTTTCTCTCTCACTTCATAGAGACAGTAAGCTTCTGTCCTAAGGGTATGCAGGCAGAGCCTGGTCTGAGACTAAAGCTAAACTATGACTACTATGGTCTGTCCCAGCTTGGAACACAGACTCCAGGATTCTAAGATTCTAAAATGTTATGGCTTAAAATGCCATGATTTTATGATTCTTTAAAGTTAACAGGCCAACAATGCTGATGACTTTCCTTTATGCTCCTGGAGAATGTGCTCTGTAATTTTTCTCTTCCTTGGGGAGGCTGGATTACCCACTCTATGCCACAAGGACAGCCATATTACAAAGTGGTGAGACTATCCCTCTGAGGAAAATCAAAAAGCTCCAAGAGACTGCAGTAGAATTTGGTTCCCACATCTAAGAATAACCTTGTCTGAGAATGTTTCCCTTTCTTTATGTTATGAAATGAGACACACACATACTCAGAATACAAATCAGTAGCCAGAACACCCTTGGCAGCCAAAGAGATGATGCTGCAGAAGAAGGCTTGCTTGTTTGTCCAGACAGTCTGAGATAGGAGAAGCAGAACTGCAGAGCTAGAAGACTCAGAGATCATTAAGACCAACATAAACATTTCACAGATGAGATAATGAGTAGTTGCTGAAAGACAGAGCTGCTTGTGAGGATCTAAGACTCAGTGCTACTTCCTCTAACCACAGTGGTTCTCAAGGTTACAATTTGTCAGGAGGATCTTCATGAGGCTGGAGAAACTGCCTGGGGGCCCTCATCCTAGGTTCTGTCAGTAAGTCAGGTCAATTCCTCTCTCAGGGAATATCCTCATTTGGACTAGACAGTATCAGAGAATCTTTCTAGTGCTAACATTCTAAGTCTCTGAGTATTTCAGAAGACTTTCATGAGGAAATCATTGCAGAGGACTTTCCATAATTTACTGGTGGTCCTGTCAATACTCTTGAGGAACACTGAAAATTCCCCTGGAGCTATAGCCTGAGCTTGGGTAACACAAAAATCAGGGTTTATTACTTTATGCATCTAAGTAAAAGAAGCTGTTGGGCTTGTTGCAAAAAAGTCTCATAGATTTTGCCCAAATGAACTTAGACTCAATTCACTTACTGGAGGCCTGGCTATCGTGAAGGGAATTCTAAGTCTGAAGGTCACAGAATTGAGACTTTGGAATGTTGTGCCTGAAGGACATTAGAGGTTTATATTCAACCTCCTTCTTTTCTGAGAAAGAACCTGGAGCCCAGAAGGACAGATTTCCCCCAAATTGTACAGCACATCTGTACAGAGCTAGGCCCAAAGTTCAGGGCTCACCCTGCCCTAGGCAGAGCTCTTGCTGAGTTAAAGTCTCTGTAGTCCAATCTTGGGCATTTAATATACTGGCCTTTGTTGTCCCCATTTCACTAAAGGCAATATCATGAAAGAAAAAAGGAATTCGATCACTGGAAGTCCCAGCTCTGCCTTATAAAAGAGGCTTTGTTTATGATGTCTTATTCTTTCTCTTAGGTTCCTAACCATAATTTTAGAATCAAATGGGATAATAAAAAGAGTATGTACATTAACAAGATAATTTTCTTTTCAGCCCTTTCTGCTATCCTTTTTCACTGTCATAACTCTTTTTCAGTTGTAGAAGCCCTACCACTTTCAAAGGCATTGATCCTTGCATCACGGATGCCTTTTAGACCAATTGGTTTATTGATCATCAGATTTATATGTCTGGACAAAATAAAGCTCTATATCTGAATATCTTGCTTTGACCCCTAAGACTCCTTGTTGGTAGCCAAGTAAGACAGCGATGAATAAGTAGGAGACCTAATTACAAACAGGCTTAGCAAGTATCAGTGAAATTGAACTGAATTTGTCAAAGTGCCCTGAATTTTCTGTGGTACTAGAAGCCACAAAATCTGAATGCTGGGAGGAATCTTTTTGAGTATGGGAGGGCCAGTCAACCCCAACTGCATTAAAAAATGGCACAGGTTTATACATTACTTGCTTGAAAGAGAGGTAGGCTAAGCATGGTAGCTGGTGGGCAGACAGCTTGAGCCCAGGAGTTCGAGACCAGCCTAGGCAATGTGGCAAAACCCCATCTCTACAAAAAAAAAAAAAAATTAGCTGGGCATGGTTTTGCATGCCTGTGGTCCCAGCTACATGGGAGGCTGCGGAGGGAGGATTGCTTGAGCCTAGGAGCTTGAGACTGCAGTGTGACGTGACTGTGCCACTGAACTCCAGCCTGAGTGACAGAGCTAGACCTTGTCTCAAAAAAAAAGGTGGGGGTGGGTACATTTTGGTCTTTTTCAGGGACTGTGATAGCCTGTCTAGGAGGGAACAGTGGGATGTGGCTGCTGGACACTTAATGGGATTTCAGGAAGATTTCAACATAGTAGAAGGCAAGGCCTTCTGTTACTCATACTTTCTAACTGTGGAAAGGGTTGCCTCTGAAGGGAATGAGTACTCCATTTTTGGAGATGGTTTGTTGGCCAGCTACTGTTAAGGGCAGCTAGAGAGGTGGTCCCTGTTGGGGTGGAAGACGCTGAGTACACATCATCTTGCTGAGAGATAAGGAGTCTAATTGCAAGAAAGAACCTTGGAGATGATTTAGTTCAGTTCCCTCATTTTGCAGTTTGAAAAATCAAGGTCCAATGCATGGATATCAATTATCCAAGGTTACACAGAACCCAGTCTAGAATTCAATGCAGCTTCCACTCCAGGCTGCTTTCTGCTACACTACAGTAGGTGTGCCTATACTAAGTGTGCCTATATGCGTCTATATCCAGATGTTTAGATGTAAGAGAGAATATGTATATCCCTATTTATATATATATACATATATATATAAAATCTTACGTATGTTCATTCATTCTCCCTGAGGTATCTGGAGAAACTCCTTATGGCTGACATAACTCTCTCTTTTTTTTTTTTTGAGATGGAGTCTCGCTCTATCGCCCAGGCTGGAGTGCAGTGGCGCAATCTCGGCTCACTGCAAGCTCTGCCTCCCGGGTTCATGCCATTCTCCTGCCTCAGCCTCTCTGAGTAGCTGGGACTACAGGCGCCTGCCACCACGCCCGGCTAATTTTTTGTATTTTTAGTAGAGACGGGGTTTCACCGTGGTCTCGATCTCCTGACCTTGGGATCCGCCCGCCTCAGCCTCCCAAAGTGCTGGGATTACAAGTGTGAGCCACCGCACCCAGCCTCCTTTTTTTTTTTTTTTTTTTTTGAGATAGAGTCTCGCGCTGTTGCCCAGGCGGCAGTGCAATGGTGTGATCTTGGCTTACTGCAAGCTCCATCTCCTGGGTTCACGCCATTCTCCTGCCTCAGCCTCCCGAGTAGCTGGGACTGCAGGCGCCCGCCACCACGCCTGGCTAATTTTTTGTATTTTTAGTAGAGACGGGGTTTCACCATGTTGGCCAGGATGGTCTCGATCTTCTGACCTCGTGATCCGCCCACCTCAGCCTCCCAAAGTGCTGGGATTACAGGCGTGAGCCACCACACCCAGCCGGACATACCTCTCTTAAAGAGTAAAATCAATCTCATGAGAAAAGTCATTAATCGAATCTTAACCTGGGTGATACCTTTTTCCAGCTGTGCTGCTTACTAGCTGGGTGGCGTTGGACCTATTACCTTTCTGAGCCTCATCTTTCAAACTGGGATGAAAATTCACCTAAATAACTCAGTAGACTGAGTGTAGTGTAGATTAGAGGGTGATTATGAAACTATATTTTACAAAAGGTGAGTTACGTTGTATAAACATAAACTGATGTTGACATCTAGGGGCAATGAAAACTTGAGAAAATGACCTTGGATGTTGATATGGTTTCGATGTTTGTTTCCTCCAAATGTCATGCTGAAATGTAACCTCCAGTGTTGGAAATGGGGCCTGCTGGGAGGTATTGGATCATAGAGGTAGATCCCTCATGATGGCTTAGCATCATCCCCTTGCTGATGAGTGAGCTCTGATTACTTAGAGTGTGGCACCTTCCCAGCCCCTTGCTCCCTCTCTCACCATGTGATATGCTGGCTTCCTCTTTTGCCTTCTGCCATGACTGTAAGCTTCCTGAGGCCCTCACCAGAAGCTAAGCAGGGGTTGGTACCATGCTTGTGCAGCCTGCAGAACTGTAAGCCAATTAAACCTCTTTTCTTTATGAATTACCCAGCCTCAGGTATTTCTTTATAACAACACAAGAACAGACTAACACAGATGTTTTAAAGAAAAGAAAAAAATACAATGAATTCTTCTAGTCTACTTACTTAGTAGAGTAATAATTTGTGGAACCACACACTATCAGGCCTTGTCTGGAATATCCTTGTGAGGGCTTGTCCAGCCCTCACAACTTAAGAGAGAAGTTCTCACCACATCCAAAGTCAGTCATTCCTCTATTGAACAGCTCCAACAAGACACAAAGTTCTTCCTTAGATGGAGTCAAAATGCCACTTCAGTAATTTCATTTTTTTTTTTTTTTTGAGACGGAGTCTCGTTCTGTCGCCCAGGCTGGAGTGCAGTGGCATGATCTCGGCTCACTGCAAGCTCTGCCTCCCGGGTTCATGCCATTCTCCTGCCTCAGCCTCCCGAGTAGCTGAGACTACAGGCGCCCACCACCACGCCTGGCTAATTTTTTTTGTATGTTTAGTGGAGATAGGGTTTCACCGTGTTAGCCAAGATGGTCTCAATCTCCTGACCTCGTGATCCACCCGCCTTGGCCTCCCAAAGTGTTGGGATTACAGGCGTGAGCCACCGTGCCCGGCCGCCACTCAGTAATTTCTAATCATTGGTCCTTATTTCCCCAGTGGAACCACTTTGTGTTAAAAATTAGATGTGAAGGTGACAACATCAGTTACCCTACTGAGCCTCAGGATGAATATGACCAGTCTGACTGGCTAGCTGGTTTCTGGCCTCCCTGAAGACTCCTCATACACACCTTGGTCCCACAGTGCAGCTTCCACTAGGGCAGTGTTTCTCATACAGAGGGCAGTTTTGCTCCATAAGGGACATTTAGCAATGTTTAGAAACATTTTTGGTTGTCACAATGAGGCTTTCCTACTGGTATGTAGGGTAGAGGCCAGGGATGCTGTTAAACATCCTATAATGCACAGGACAGAGCCCCCACAACAAAGAATTATTTGGCCTAGATGTCAATAGTGCTGAGATTAAGAAGCCCTGTGCTAGAGGGGAAGCCCTCTCTGTCCAAAGACCCACAGACCTTCAAAATGTGCCCTCTGTCCTTTCCCCTAAAATACAGTAACAGTCCTTCCCCAATCAACTTGTTGGCCAGGTGAGTATTTCCTTCTCCCTCCCTCAGTGCTTTGTGTCTCCCCAAAGCTGAGTGCATGATGACCTTTCCTGAATAAGGAGGGCCAATTTTTTGCCTGAGTAAAAGAACCTCTTAAAACAGTATTTATCTCATAAATGTCATTTTAAAAAGCTCCCTTTCCTTTCTTCCTAAGAAACAAATCAGTCCCAACCAAGGGGAACAAGGAAAGGAGACAGGCTGTATTTACTGAAAGCCGCAGAGGATGCTTGGTAAGTTCGGTTCTCGGTCCCGGTGTCCACTGGGAGGTGGAAGGTGCCTTCAGTGCCACAGGAAGACGAGTTCTGTGGCCAGGCCTGTTTCATCAGCAGAGTTGCTTAAGGGAAGACACAAGAATGGCATTAGGCAGAAATAAGAAGTGGCCACCACCAATCACAGACAAAAAGCAAGGGTCTTGTGCTGGACAGAAACATAAAACCCACGGGGCCTGTTCAGACACACGGGATGGTCAGCCTTTCTGAGATGGTTGAGTGGGTTAGGAGGAGTGCTGAAGTATGTTTCCAAATGATTTGAAATCAAGGAAATCTGAACTTATACTAAAAGAGTCAGGACTTTCTACCCACTACTAAAACCACAAAGATGTCCATGCATAACCATCTCCTACTACCTGACACTGTGGCCTAGGGCTCTGGTATATTCCTCAACCACTTTCTCATTAATGTGTAGCAACTTGGGAGCCTTTGTGTGTTCACCAGATCAACTGAGCACTCTTTGTTGTCTGAAATATCATCTGGAGGTATATTTATAAGCTGCTTTCAAAGACAGGCCCACAAATAATGACCACATTACATGAACCTTGCTGGACTACCATCTCTTCTGAAGGGACTGAGCTGTGGCCATGGTAGCTTAAAAGGCACTGGGCACTGTGCTGCACTGAACCGAGTTAGCCAGTGGGGCACTCCTTGCTAATAACTCCTTCTCCTGTACATCCAGCTGAGGCCAGACAGACATACTTCTTGCATACCCCTGAATATCTCCTACTGAGGTGTTACTGGGTGCCCCACCTGGGATATTTCCTCATGAATTAGAGGTGGTCCTTTGGGCCATTAAGAAAGCACATATGAAATTTGGGGTAGGTATGAAATATAGATGAGGCCCAGTTTAAGATCTGCAGAGACTTCCCAGGCTGACTCAAAGCTCAGCTCGAGACATCTGAAGGATACTTCATATGTTTTGGAAATGGGGAGTGACTCAAAAAACTTACCTTCATGGTGTCCTGAGGGGAAGAAGAGAAACAGAGTTCTGAAGTGGGACTTGCCTAACTTTTTAGACATTTTCCTTGTTATAATTTCAAACACTACAGAGGAAACTTTCTTGACTCAAATTACTGTTTATGGTAAAAAGAATAATTTTAGCAACATCTTTTCCACTCAAATAAAGTCTTGGGGGGGTCATATAGTATATTACCACTCAAATAAAGTCTTCGGGGTGTTATATAGTATATTAGCAGAAGGTGGGGCTGCATTGGCAATACTTAAAATATTTAAATAAGAGGCTAAGACAGGGTGTTATGAGAATAAAGTATGCCAATACACTCTCTAATTCCACTAGGACAAGGACATTCTACCTCTAGAGAGATCCCGTAACCCCCTCTGCCCATTCAGGTAACAGGTAATGCCTCTGGTTCCTTCGATACCAGAAGTACTGGGGCCAGAGAAGGTCAGGGACTGTGCTGCTTTTGTTGAACCAAGGCTAGAATTATGGCTATTATAGGCTGACTCTGCGTTTGCATTAATGGCCCGCGATATATACAGCTGATGCTGAGAAATGAGAAGGAAATCATGGGCAGGAAAGTCACACTAAAAGGAGAATGCTGATAAGAGAAATGGAGACCCAGCAGTACTCCATGTAGAGCCCAGGGCCTTTCCTGGACATGAAGACATGGCTCTGCAGACAATGCAGGAGGAGGAGAGTCCGTTTTAAACAATCATTTTGCGTTTTTTTTCTTTGGGGGGTGGGAAACAGGAAAGGGATAAAGAATCCAATTAGTGTTAACAAATCTTATCAACATGTCTCCAAATTTAGACTCTGCCACATGTGTGGCTGGAAAGCAGTGGCCACCCAAAACAACTCTCTAAAAAGTAAACCATGTAGCTCTGAAAAGTCAGGTAAAGCAAACCCATGCCCTCAAGACCCCACAGGAATGCCATCAGGGGACAGGAGGCCTGAATTTGGCTGTAGGAATTTAGAGAATTTGGAGGTTCTCTTCCATTCAAATTTTTTCCTCCAAGTGGTATATACTTTACCATAATTTTCATCATAAGCCAAAAGTCTGACATTAGCCTGAAGGACTGTGTGACCATTAAAGTTAGTAAATCAAACTAACTTATTCTTTACAGAAGAGTAAATCACTCTTTTATCCAAAGAGTGACTGAGGCCTACACTGCACTCAGCACTGAGGGGAGCGCCACGGTGGAAGGGAACACACGTGGGTCACAGTCACCGCACACAAGGTACTTATGGTCTAGCTGGGGATGCAACACAGCCACACGCCAACCAGGGAGTGAACAAGACAGCATGATACATAGTAAAATAATGTTCCAGGTTAACCAGGAAAGAAGCAAGTGCAACTGTGCCTTTGGTTACTATGTCTTTTCCAACTGATGACGTGAACTATACTATATATTTTTCTGAATAAAAATATTTTTCTTTATTTTCTTCTGGTTTCTTTACAAAGAAAATGAATTAGTGTTTTCTGTGCATCTCTGTATATTTGAATCCTTATAATTTACATAACTAGATAAATGTGAAAACACACCAAAAAAACAAATATTAGCTGTCAACTTGACCTCCCCATTAGTTAGTTGTACCATGTGATCCAGCTCCTCCATATGACAATTCTAAAGTCACCCATTCTATTGGTGGGAGCGATTCAGAGCTCAGTTGTGGGATGAAGACAATTCCAACTGAAGCTTTTAAAGGCATGGTCACAGAGGAGGCTGCTCTGAATGGCATGCCTGACTTTGGGTGCTTGAAAAGTACCACTTCCTAGAGATGTTTTGTATTTTGAACTGAGTGGTAGTTAAATATAAGCATATACATATGTAAAGACATTATTAAGCTGTACACTTAAGATTAGTGTACTTTATATACTTTGCCATCTATGTGTTATCCCTCAATTAAACGAGAGAGAGAGAGAGAGAGAGAGAGAGAGAACCCTTGGCAGTGAAGGGCCATGGGCCCAGTCACAGCATGCTGCCCACATCCAGGTGCTGGGTTGTTCACTTCCCTGGATACGGGGCCCTCACGCCCTCTGACAGTTGAACAATCTGTTTAGCACACTTACAAGGAGACGAGGCAGCAAGGGACCATCATCCTGAACAACGTACTGAGTCAGGAAATCTGAGTTGTAGCCTGGGCTCTGCCACTTATTAGCTGTGGGACCTTGGGCAAGTTACTTAACCTTTCTAAGCTTCAGTTTTGTTGTCTCATAAAATAGCAATAATCATCACTCCTTGATTGCTTCATAGTACTGATGTGAGGGTCAAAAATAAAGTGCCACCCAGTCTTATAGTTTCTAGTTCTGGTATCTGTCCCCTCTTCCATCTCCAAAGTTGTAGGCTACAGCTCTAATTGAAGCTCTCATCATCTCTCATCTGAACTACTGCAACTGTTTCCTCATGTTAAATCTGCTCCCTCCAATTTTCAAGCTGCATTCAGAGCGATATACCTAAGACCTAAACCTAATCATAAAACCCCCTTTCTTGAAAACATTCCATAGTTCTCCACTGACTCTAAGCTAAAGTTTGAACTCCTGTGTAGCATTCAGTGCCCCACCATGATCATCTTGTCCCAATGACCTCTCTAGACTCTCTCATTGTTCTGAATCTCCAGCCCATACTACAGCCACAGAAACTGCTTATCATTCCCAGAATATGCCAAGGAGCTTCACATCTCCATGTTTTTGTCCACACTGCTACCTCTTCTGGCATGTATCTCCCCAAACTCCATCTGGTAACATTAATTAATCCATCAATCATGAGCTGAAGACTCACACCTAATACGAAGCCTTTCCTTCTCCCCACCCCTTAACCACAGCTCTCTTATGCATCCCTATAAACTGACTATCCCAATCCCTGTGATTCTTGGAAGCACCTGTACTTGATGGCATGTCTTCTCTCCACTAAACTGTGAGCTCCTTGAGAACAAGCCCCTTGTCTTACTAGTCTTTGTATTTTCAAAGGGCCAGCTTAGGGCCTGGCACAGAATTTTATAAAGTGAAGAGCTCCATTCGTATTCTTTATGCAGATCTATTTCAGATGCTATAACTGGAAGGGGAAGAATGAGAGCTTCTCTAACTTTTTATGCACCCTTCTGTCCAGGTTCATATATCCTGAGGCAAACAAAAAACGACTATATGAGAAACAGGTCTGCGACTAACAAAATTGAAGTAATAAAATTATAAGAGGACAGTGTATTAGCATTTAAAGGGACCTCAGAGATCATGTGAAATTAAACAATTTATCTGTGGCCTGGAGACAGTAGTAAATTGCCCAAGATCACACAGCCCACAGCAGTGGCAAGGAGAAATTTCACAGCTCATCTCCTGACAGATGCGTGACACATAAATTCAATTTCCAGCATCCAAATAATTCAAGGTTAAAAGTTGAGAAAGGGTGCAGAGATTTTACAAAAACATTTTCCTGAGCAGCCCAGGTGAGGGTGGTGAAAGTTGCAAGTCCCTCCCATGGTCCCTTCCTGTCTATGACAAAAAGGACCTAGTCAAGTTATACTGCTGGGACCCTCACAGGTGCCCAGAAGTTCCCGTGGTGCCTTGGGCCTGGAGTCCACACTGTCCAGAGAACCCAGTTCTGGTCCCTCATTTATTAGCATGCTGCCCCCCACCTCTCACCATCTTCTAGGAAAATGAGCCCAGAGCTCAAGTTCTGGGCTAAGGGAACAGACTGTATCTAAAGTCAACCAGGTCTTCAAACATGTCAGACTGCCAATGGAGATGGAAAATCTGATCCTGGGGCAGACTAGTTTTTTGGGTTCTAATAGGCATAATCCAGGTACTCCTTCACAGAGGCTGCCACAAAGCCAACTGAGGAGCTTCATACAGGCCCTGGAATTTTTATTCATTTGTTTGTTTGAATTCGGCAGCCAGGTTAGGGTGAGCGACGCCTTTTAGTGCCATGATCCTTTGCTGCTGCCCTAGGGACGGTTCATGTGTGTCTCCAACCCATGATTTTTGCACCATCAGACACGTTCCTGCATGCTTTAGGAACTGCTGCTGAGCCACCTGGGGGGAGCCCAAGCCTAGGGGATGGGATTTGGGGAGGAGAGGAGAGGGGATCTACCATTGTTACGAGAGAACACATTCATAGGCTGTAATACAGATGAGGAAAAATAGCTTTCCTACCATAAGCTGAATGCAGGAACTGAAACTCTGTTGGATAGAAATGTTAGTTGAAATTACCACTAAGAATTTGTGCAAAGTTGTATACATTGCAGTTACATAAACAGACTTTGTTTTGCGATAGCAGTTTCCCCCCAGCTTCACAAAAACAGTAAATAAAGATGTAAAGCACCTTTACCCTAGAGAGGGTGACAGACTTGTCATCTGGGAAAGTCCATTCAATGCAGAGAGCCCCTCCCTGGATGCCATAGTGTCTTCCAGACAGCTGACCCAGAGCTGCCCGGATGTGAACAACCCCAAGTTCCTGCTTTTTGCTTGTCTGTTACAAGAATACATTTCAGTTCTCCCAGGAACTGCAGAGGGATTTCACATATGGCAGATGTGTTAGAGGAAGTGAAGGTTCAGAGACAATATCACCATCTTTGGCCTCTAAAGAGCTGTCTGTAAAACCTCTGAGAAATAGGACCAATGTAGAAGCACTCCATCCCTGAAGCCTCTGGGTCACTGTGGTGCTATAGAAGGAGCACAGGTTGTGGGGTCAGACAAGTTGGGTTTGAATCCCAGCTACACTGCCTTTTTTGGAGACAGTGTCTCACTTTGTTGCCCAGGCTGGAATGCAGCCTCTGGCTCCTGGGCTCAAGTGATCCTTCTGTCTCAGCCTCCTGAGTAACTGAGACTACAGGTGCATGCCACCAAGCCTGCCTGTTTTTTCAAATTTAATGTTTTGTAGAGATAGGGTCTTATGTTGCCCAGGCTGGTCTTGACCTTTGGCCTCAAAGGATCCTCCTGCCTTGCCCTCCCAAGGTTTTTAGCTGTATAACTTTGGGCAACTTATTTAACCTGTTTGAACAAAGTTGGAGGCAGGAAGCCCCAACTCACAAGACTAAGGCAAAAATGAATGTTTGTAACATGACTTGTGCAGGGCTTGGAACAGGGCAGCTGTTCAGAAAGCACAAATTCCTTTCCCTACCCTTCTCCAAGTTTGTTGTATGTAAAATGGGAGTAATGTATTTGTACTTTATAGGGATGCTATGAAATCAAATGAGACAATAGGGGAAAACGTTTTGTCAACATATTCTCATGAGGAGGTTATTTTATTTTTATCTGTATTAGTTAACCTGTTTATCCATCCCTTCATTTATTTTCAAGCCAGATTACCATTAATAGGTCCCTTGATTCTGAAAGCCAAGTCTTGATTGGCTCCTACCTCTGGTAGGGCCAAAGAGTTCTTAAATAAGATCCCTGAAATAATTAAGAGCTTGGGAAAAAGCTCCAAATACCCACATTGCTTTCAGAACCAATGAAAAGAGTGAAATGTTTCCCTGCATCCTGGACAGATGACATCTTAGGGTACTCAGAGCTGCTAAAAATAGCTCTCTCTCAAGCAACTTCTGGGTCTCCTTAAAGCAGCTGAAAGAAATTTAAACCTAAGAGGCTGGTTCCTTCTGAAGGCACCTCTCTGCATCACAAATGGCTGGCTCTGGCAGGAAGGTGAGAGTAACCTACACTGTCCTTTCTGACCTTGAGCCAGCTTCTCCATGGTAGGAAGTCCCCCAGTCAGGAAACCTGCACTGTGAATCCAGAGGCCAGCATTCCAAAATATGCTGTGTGTGTGTGTGTGTGTGTGTGTGTGTGTGTGTGTGTGTGTGTGTAAGTAACTCAAAGGGAAAGGGATCTTCCCAAGGTCGCACCAAAATCAGAAGCAAAGTTAGTGCTACAACCTAGGCCTTTCAACTCTGAGTTTGGGGCCTTTAAATACAATACTCTACCACTACCCTCTCTTGTGGATTTTGTGGGTTTTTGAGAAAATAGTCTGGGTGACTTTAGTAGAAATATGTTGACTTTTAAAAACAAAATTGGGGACAATCAAGTTAGATGAGGGCTTACTTTTTGTTTGGAAATAGGTTTTATTTATTTATTTTGAGATGGAGTCTCACTCTGTCGGCCCAGGATAGAGTGCAGTGGCGCGATCTTGGCTCACTGCAACCTCCGCCTCCTGGGTTCAAGCAATTCTCCTGCCTCAGCCTCCCGAGTAGCTGGGATTACAGGCACGTGCCACCACACCTGGCTAATTTTTTGTATTTTTAGTAGAGACAGCGTTTCACTGTGTTAGCCAGGATGGTCTCTATCTCCTGACCTCGTGATCCACCCGCCTCAGCCTCCCAAAGTGCTGAGATTACAGGTGTGAGCCACCGCACCCAGCCTGGAAATATGTTGACTTTTAAAAACAAAATTGGGGAAAATCAAGTTAGATGAGGGCTTACTTTTTGCTTGTTTTAAAATTAAAGCTGAATATATATGCCAGGATGTACTCAATCTCTATCTCTTTTTTTCCCCTACAGTTTCAGCCTCCTCCTATCTGCACTCCTTTCCCTCTTTAGCCATGCTAATGCCTTAGTTTCTCTCTGGCCCACTGATGCAACTACAATGTAGCAGTTAAGAGCTCATGCAGCACAGTGGCAGGGTGCTGGGGCTTGGATCTTTGGGCTAGTTATGTAACTTCTCTAAGCTTTAGTTTTCCCATTTCGGAAATGGGGATAATAAGAGTACCAACCTCAAAAGTTTATTGCAATATGCAACAAGCTGATATAGATAAAGAACTTCAAATACTTCCTGACACATAGAAAACATTCAATAAATAGTAGCTATTTATTCCATGTCTTTCTACTTATTGGCAAACTGATCCTAAAACAATCCCACGGTCTATCACCAGAGGTGCTGAACATTATGAGAAAATAGCCCAGTGCTGGGGATGAGAGCCTGGACAAATTCACAGCCTCCACCATTCAGATGGGCCCCCAATGTGACCCTGCTCTGTTATCTTTTGGTATTTTTCAGTCCTCCTCCTTCCTGTGAGGCTCTCACATCCTGACCTTCCTGGTTAAGAACTCTCCCTTGATCCCTACTTCCCTCTGTCTCAGCAAATCAAGGTCATTAGATGAGAACTCTCCACTTTCCACTGGGCAATTTATTCTAAGCACATCTACCTGTGACCTTTCCTTTAGTCTTTCCTTTAGTTGCCCTCCTGCGTGAGGCACCCTGTCTCTACCTGCTACTCAACTTCCCAAACCAAAGAAGAGAACTGAGCTCCAGATTTCCCACCCCTACAGCAGCCTCTGTGGAGGCCTGGCTCTGACTGGCACCACCTCTCCTGTATCTCTGACTTGTCCTCTCCACTTGCACCTTCCTATCAGTACCCCACACTCATATCCAAGAAAACCTTCCTTCAACCCTACATTCACTTCTAGTCAGTGTCCTTTTGTTTTTCCTTTCCTGGTAGCTAAGCTTCTAGTAAGAATAGGCTATATATGCTAAATCTACTTCTTCACTCCTGATTCACTGCACTCTGGTTTCTAGCCTCACCACCTCACTGACAATGCTTCCAATGAGGTCACTGATGGCCTCCTGACTAGAAAGACAATGAATCTTCTTCACTCTTGATCTTACTTGACCTTCTGCAACAACTCATTTGTTTCTAGACAGTTTACAAAGTCAATTCACAGATCTCATGGCACTTAAATTTAAGTCATTTATATATCATGATACACATGATGCTCGAAGCCATTGTAGTTAAGATAGAACTTACCAAATTTGATTATCAGAGAGAATTTCTGTAGCTTTTATTGTTTTTGCCTTCTATCATAGATCTTAGGGAAAATATTATATGTCATATTGACTAAAGGTAAATATAAAACCAATGCTGAGATACCATTATAGAACTTTAGCCCATGTGTCACTGCTCCCTTCATAAGCTTTCCAAAGGCAGTGACTACAGCTTCCTCAAGTTTGAATCATCTACAGGGTCTTCCAAAGTATTTTGGGCATAACAGAGTGGGTCAAAATGTCTGTGAAATGACACATCTATGTAAGCACCTTAGGGGATACCATCGCCTATTTACATAAAATCGTTTTTGTTTGTCCAAAAAACGGGCTGTCTGATAACTTCTTGGTGTGTGTGTATAATTATGACATGATTCCTACTTAGAGATACGGGAAATAAGGTTCAGATAGGTCAGGTGACTTTAAGGTTGCGAATCTAGGAAATGACACAGTGAGGACTCAAATCTAGGTCTTCAGACAACCTGTATTATTTTCTCCTTTAAGCCCCAAGAAAGAGAATGACAGTAGAATAAACACTAGATTGGCAGAGAAAAGCATAGGACGAGAGTCAGGAGATCTGCCAAAGATTCTAGTCCATATGCAGCTGCTGACTCACTGGGTAACTTGGGACAAAACACTGCTTTTTGATTCTCCTTTTTCAAGAGAAAAGGTTGAACTGGACGATCTCTAAGGTCTTTTGAAGCTTTCTAATTCTATAATGATAAGTGCTAAACAAGAAAATGGGGGGGTATTATCAAGACATTCAAGGCCTCTCCAAATCAGCCCTTGTATATCTATAGTTCAGATTCATCTAGCTGCTCACAGTTCAGCCACTCTCCTACTTCTACGTTCCTCACAGTGTCATGTTCTCACATCTCTAAGCCTCTGCCCATGCTCTACTCTGCCTGGAATGCCCACTGTTCCTTTGTGTGCTTAAAGAACAGCTTCTACTTCTTCAAATCTCTGTTGTTCTCACTCTCTGAAGCCTCCCCTACACTTTCACCCCCAGGCAGACTGTTGTTCCCTCTTCCTTCCCTTATATGTATTCCTTTTTACAATACTTAGCACATTAGTACTGCAATGAGTTTATATGCCAGGCTCCCAAATGGGAGCTACTTCAGGCAGGCAAAGATGGCATCTTTTAATTTTTCTATCCCAGTATGGAAGACATTCAACAAATACTTGTTGAGTAAATGGAACTTACATAAAACCATCCACAACCCTGAGGCAGGTAGTCACATTTGAATCTTAGAGAGGTGAGGTGACTTGCCCAAGGCCTTACAACTAGTGAGTTGGGTAATCAGGATTCAAACCCAGGACTTTCTAACCACAGAGCCCATACTCTTTCTCCTGCTCTTGAGTATTAGAGCACCAGCTGAGCATGAGGGTTAAGATCAGAACTAAGACCGCTGCAATGATCCAAGCCCAAAATAGAATAAACCTTTTCAATATTTTCAAACCCATTTCAACCTCAATCCGAGTGTTGGGCCTTTACTATTTTTGAAAAACAAGTAGCATATCTCGGCTTGAAAACCAGCTCTTTACCCTCTGGTGGCAAGAGCATGTGTGTGTGTGTGTCCCAAGGTGTGTGTGTGTGTGTGTGTGTGTGTGTGTGTGTGTGTCCCAAGGGGTGTGTAGGTGTGTGTGTGTGTGTCCCAAGGGGTGTGTAGGTGTGTGTGCGTGTCCCAAGGTGTGTGTGTGTCCCAATGGCAGCCACAGGGAAAACTGAGCAAAGAATGAATTTGGACATTGCTTGGGAGAGCAGAAAAGGTTCTATGAGGAGGATGCAGGTCTCAGACATTCCAGCATAGGAGAGATGAGCCAACCTTAAGTCCCAGACAGAGTGGAGGAGATTCTATTCCCGCCCCCACCCTGAGGCTGATTGTCCCAGTTCCCAGAAGGGACTCCCAGGAAAATCAAGCCTGGAGAGGCTGGGCCTGGAGCAATTAAGAACAGGAAAAGGCCAGCAAGTGGTTTTGTTTCTCCAAATAGAGTCCCCCTTCCCACTCCATTCACCACTGCTGTCCCATTTCCTCCTTACCTGGAGCATAACTGGGACTATTGGCGGGGTACAGGCTGGGATTGTAGGCAGGGGCAGCTGCTGGATAGGCTGTGGGGTAACCTACAGAGAGATAAGAAAAGGCTTATTTAGTTAGGCAAAACAAAAAACAAAAACAAACAAAAACAAAACAAAAAAACCAGATCTTTGAGGAAACAGAATCCAAGTCCTAGGCTTGGCGTTCAGTCTCTCCATGGGCTATTTCAGATAGTATATGTGACCAGCTTTCAGCCTCTCAAGAGAAAAGTTACCAATACCAAAATCCCAACATATGCAGACTTTTTGGTCTATTTTTTAAAAGCGATACAAGAAATATTCTATATGCTCACTGTAAAAAAAAAAAAAAAGTAAGTGGCCAGGCGTGGTGGCTCACGCCTGTAATCCCAGCATTTTGGGAGGCTGAGGCAGATGGATCACGAGGTCAGGAGTTCAAGACCAGCCTGGCCAAGATGGTGAAACCCCGTCTCTACTAAAAATACAAAAATTAGCCGGGCGTGGTGGTGGGCACCTGTGGTCCCAGCTGCTATGGGGACTGAGGCAGGAAAGTCACTTGAACTCGGGAGGCGGAGGTTGCAGTGAACCGAGATCATGCCACTGCACTCTAGCCTGGGCGACAGAACAAGACTCCATCCGCCGCCCCCCACCCACCCCCCCAAAAAAATGGAAGCAACATTGAAGTTTACACTTTTTATGTTCAAGTTTACGTTCACATTCCTGCCACAACACTACTCTCCTCCCCAGAAGTAACACCATTAACAGTTTGGCATCTATCTTTCCAGATGGCTTTCTACACTTTTTTATCCACATATATTCAGTGGTGTGCTGGTAAATATTTAACAACGGGCTCGAAGGGGTTGGAAATGAGAGCTACTTTGCAGCATTTGCCAACTGCCATGGCATAAATGCTTCCACTATGACCAATTTGATGCTATCAACATCGCTGAATGAGTAGTTTGGAAGAGGTGCCCACAATCAGCTCTCAAGAGCTTACACAAACCAGCTCCAGCTCACTACAGTATACTATATTCAGTTGGGGGATTTTTTGAAATTTTTTTTATCATGGTAAAATATGTGTAATATAAAATTTGCAGTTTAGCCATTTTTAAATATATAATTCAGTGACATTAATGACATTTACAATGTTATGCAACTATCATCACTATTTGTTTCTAAGACATTTTCATCATCCCAAACAGAAACTCTGTAACCATCAACAATACATCCCCCAATACTCAGCCTGGTAACCTCTAATCTACTTTCTGTTCTCTGAATTTGCCTATTTTATGTAATTATTTTATGTAAGTGGAATCATACACTATTTGTCCTTTTGTGTCTGGCTTCTTTCACTTAGCATAATGTGTTTAAGGTTCATCCATGTTGTAGCATGTACCGAAACTTCCGTCTTCTTTATGGCTGAATAATATTCCACTGTGTACATGCCAGATTTTCTTTATCCATTCATCTGTTGAGGGATGCCTAGACTGTTTCTACCTTTTGGCTATTGTGAATAATGGTACAATAAACAATGACATGTAAGTATCTGTTTGAGTACCTGTTTTCAAATCTTTGGGAAACATACCAAGTAGTAGAATTGTTGGGTCATATGGTAATTCTATGTTTAGCTTTTTAAGGAACCACCAAACTGTTTTTCACAATGTCTGTACTATTTTATATTCTCTCCAGCAATGCATGAGAGTTCAAATTTCTCTACATCCTCAACAACCCTTGTTTTATTATTATTATTATTATTATTATAGCCATCCTATAGTAAGTGTGAAGTGGGATCTCAGTGTGGTTTTGATTTGCATTTCCCTAATGACTAACGATATTGAGCATCTTTTCATGTACTTATTGGCTATCTGTATATCCTCTCTGGAGAAATGTCTATCCAAATTATTTTCCCATTTAAAAATACAATTATTTGGCCGGGCACAGTGGCTCATGCCTGTAATCCCAGCACTTTGGGAGGCTGAGACGGGCGGATCACAAGGTCAAGAGATCGAGACCAGCCTGACAAACAAGGTGAAACCCCGTCTCTACTAAAAAAAATAACAAAAATTAGCTGGGTGTGGTAGCGCATGCCTATAGTCCCAGCTACTCGGGAGGCTGGGGCTGCAGTGAGCCAAGATGATGCCACTGTACTCCAGCCTGGTGACAGAGTGAGACTCCGTCTAAAAATAATAATAATAATAAAATAAAACAATTATTTGTTTATTTTTTAGAGACAGGGTCTTGTTCTATTACCCACGATGGAGTAAAATGGCAGGATCATAGCTCACTGTAGCTTCCAACTCCTGGGCTCAAGTAATCCTCCTGCTTCAGACTCCTGAATAGCTGGGCCTACAGGTGTGTGCCACCGCGCCCCACCTTTTTTTTTTTTTTTTTTTTTTTTTTTTTTTTTTGTAGAGACGGGGTCTCATTATGTTGCCCACGCTGGTCTCAAACTCCTGGCCTCAAGTGATTTTCCTGCCTCGGCCTCCTAAAGTGCTGGGATTACAGGGCATTTTCTCATTTTTTCATTGGGTGGTTTGTCTTTTTGCTGTTACACTGCAGAAGTTCTTTCTATATTCTGAATATTAAACCATTATCAGACGTATTACTTACAAATATTTTCTCCCATTCTGTGGATTGTCTTTTTACTTTCTTTATGATGCCTTTGATGCAAAAAAAAATCAATTTTAAGTCCAATTTACCTATTTTTTAATTTTGTTGATTATGCTTTTGGTGTCCTACCTAAGAATCCACTGCCAAATCCAAGGTCATGAAGATTGACCCTTATGTTTTCTTCTAACAGTTTTATGGTTTTGGCTTATATTGAGATCACTGATCCATTTTGAGTTAATTTAATATATGATATGAGGTAGGGGTATACATAGTTATATATTCTACTTTTTCACTTTAACATTATAAACAATTCCTCATGTAATTACATATTCTTCGAAAGGCTTATTTTAATATCTTTATGATATTCCATATGTAGATATATCGTTTAACCATTACCTGTTTTAGTTGTTTGAAAATTTCATTTTTATAATAGCTAACAAACTAAAATAACCTAAGTAAATCTCTGACTGATTATTTCTTTAGGAATGAATTCTAGAAGTGAAATCTCTAGGTCAAAGGGTAGGCCTTTTTTTTTTTTTTCTTTTTTTTTTGAGATGGAGTTTCACTCTGTCACCAGGCTGGAGTGCAGTGGCGCTGAATCGGCTCACTGCAACCTCCACCTCCTGGGTTCAAGAGATTATCCTGCCTCAACTTCCCAAGTAGTTGGTATTACAGGCGCATACCACCACACCCAGCTAATTTTTCTATTTTTAGTAGAGATGGGGTTTCACCACGTTGGCCAGGATGGTCTTGATCTCTTGATCTCGTGATCCACCTGCCCTGGCCTCCCAAAGTGCTGGGATTACAGGCATGAGCTATCATGCCCGGCCGGGTAGGCCTATTTTTAAAGTTCATCCATCCAACAAACAATTTGAGTATCTACTTGGTGCCAGACACTGGTTTAGGGACTTTTGTCAGTGAACAAAACAAAGATTCCTGCCCTTGTGGAGTTTATATTCTAAGAGGGTGGGAGAAGGCACCCTTGGATAAATATTAAACATAAAGTCTTCAGTGCTATGGAAAAGAGAAAATGGGCAAAGTAAAGGGAACCAGAAGTGCCAACGTGTCGAGGGTAAGGGCACTGCAATATTAAACATGATAATCAAAGTAAGACACATTGAGAAGGTATTTTTGCAAAGGCTTAAAGGAAATGATAGTGTTAAGCAGATAGCTGAAGGAGTGTTTTAGACAAAACAGTCAGTGCAAAGGCCTAAGGTGACAGCATACGGGACAATGTTGGAGGAACAGCAAAAAGGCCAGTGTGGCTGGAATGGAACAAATGAGGGGGCAGTAGTAGTAGAGGAAGTCAGAGAGGTAAAGGGCTGGCCAGTTCATGTAGGGCTTTACAGGCCACTGTGAGGACTTAGACTTCTATTCTGAGTGAAATGAGAAGACCTCATAGGGTTTTCAGCAGAAGAGTAACATGCTTTGACTTATGTTTGAAAAGGGTCACTCTGACTGATGTGTTGAAAACAGACTATAAGGGGGTAGAGAAGCATAGCAATCAGCTGAGAGGCTACTGCAAGCTCCTGGCAATAGATGTTGGGACTCAGACCAGGGAAATAGTGGAGGTGAAGAGACGTGACATCCTAAGAACCTTCACATACTTTGCCGTACTGTTTTCTAGAAAGACCATCAATTTGTACTTGTTCCAGCAGTGTATAAGTGCCTGTCTCACTGCTTCCTGCAGTTGTTAAATGCTCACTGGTATTCTGACTGACAATGAAAAGCTGGTTTTAAAAGTCAAAGATTAAATCCCTAAATCCCTAAAAGCTTCTTTGGGATTTGTAAATGTTGGAGCTTTAATAATGTATCTTTGTTAATATGCCTTTCCCTAAATCCTTTCCAATTCCAAAGAAAATTCATCTCTTTACCCCCTAATCATTTTCTGATTTTAGAACTGAGGTAGCTAACTTGTCGATTAATTAGCAATCTGGAGGTGTGCTACTTCTCAAGAAGAAAGTCAGGGGTCTAATCCGGGAAGCCAAGTGATCCAGTCTCGTAGCCAAAATCTGTATTCAGCTTCATGTGAGAAATTGTTCAGCCACAGGTAATCACACTCCTGTTTTGTCATTTCAGATGCCTTTCACTTTAGGGGCAATTATAGGATGTTCCTTCAATGTTTCCAAGTGGAATTATTTTTAATTCACTTGAATTTGGCAGATATTATATAATGGCAGCATTACAGGGAGCTTTATTTGGTCCTCCCTCCCTCTCTTTCCTTCCTTTCTTAACTTCTTTTCTTACCTTCCTTCCCTTCTTACCTTACTTCTTTATTTATTTATTAATTACAGGGTCTCAAGCGTTGCCTGAGTCCAGGAGTTTTATAACTGTTAATACATTAAGTCTGGTCAGGCATGGTGGCTCACACCTGTAATCTCAGCACTCTGGGAGGCTGAAGTAGGAGGCTTGCTTGAGCTCAGGATCTCTACAGTCTTGTGACACATGACTATACACTGAGTTGAAAAGACATACCGTGTATATTTCACTCATTTCTCATACAAAAGATATTTTTGCACTTGCTTTTCATTTAAGCCTCAAATCAATCCTAATGTGATTTCTCCCATTTTATAGCTAATCAAAAAGAGGTTGAGAGGTGAAGTAACTTTCTGGTTAAGATTATTCAGCAAGTCAGTGGTCAAATTGGGAAGGGAATCCCAAAAGCAATGCCTTTTCCACACCTACCAAATAATTATCACTTTGTCCTTAGAAACAAGTCTGCCCCTTTTGTATTTGTATTTTTTGAAGGTCAAGAGTGAAGAGAATAAATGGACACAAGATAGCTTTTCTCCTTTATATCCTAAAGGCTGCAGTAGTGATCAGGTATTCTGGGATTTTGATGTGTACATTTTAATTGCTTTATAGATGTCAATACAATCTAAGCCTCTTTTCTTGTTGATACTAGGATTAGGACTAAAGAAATGTAAAGCTATTTTTTGATTAATATGGAAATTAGAAATTACTTTCAGCAGAAATCAGGGGACTATTTCTGAAAATACTTTACCTTTAGGAGCTAAAAATAGCAGAGTATCAAAAGGCCAGAGGAAGACAAACTCCCTGGCTCAGAAAGACAAAGAGCCTTACTTCTTTGTGAGCAGAATACTTAGGCAATGAAGACATTTTAGGTCTGAAGCTCACAATTAAAAAGAAAACTGCCCTGCAAATGACCCCCTAGGGTGATCAAAACCAAAACAAGACCAAAAAAAAAAAAATCTTCATTCTCTCAAGATAATAAAGAAGAGGGCAAGAGGAAGGATGTAATTTTGAATCTGTATTATGTTCTGGCCACTGTGCTAGGCACTTCTTTATCTGATTTAATCTCTACCCAAAGTCAACAAAATATATTACTAGTTCCATTTTAGAGACGAGGATATTAAGACTTCTCTTACAGAGCTAATAAGTAGAGAGTGGAGACAGAACCCATTCCTACCAACCTCCCTGCCTCTCCTCAAAATGAGTCTACTCAGAGAAAATCTCTGGATTTGGCTGCCATTTACTTTGCCAAGATTCTTTTACTTCATCTTCAAAACCAAGGAAAATAGGAAATTACTCTGGTGAGTCAATTTGGTCAAAGATGGCTGTATTTAAGAAAAAAAATAACAACTACTGTTTCCACTCAGTGGAAAGGTCATGGTCATGTTATTGAAAAGTATCACAGGCACTGAATTATAGAGTTGGAAGAGGTATTAGAGGTGATTGAGTCCAATTTGTCACACAGCACAGGAATACCCTTTATAGTGGCACACATGACTGGGAGCATAGCCTCTGCCAGCATATCTTTTTTTTTTTTCCAAGACGGAGTCTTGCTCTGTCGCCAGGCTGGAGTGCAGTGGCGCTATCTCGGCTCACTGCAACCTCCGCCTCCTGGGTTCAAGCAATTCTCCTGCCTCAGCCTCCCAAGCAGCTGGGATTACAGGCACATGCCACCACACCTGGCTAATTTTTGTATTCTTAGTAGAGATGGGGTTTCATCATGTTGGCCAAGCTGGTATTGAACTCTTGACCTCGTGATCCACCCACCTTGGCCTCCCAAAGTGCTGGGATTTACAGGTGTGAGCTACCACGCCTGGCCACTCTTTTTTTTTTTTTTTTTTTTTTTTTTTTTGAGACAGTCTCACTCTGTCACCCAATCTAGAGTGCAGTGGTGCGATCTTAACTCACTGCAACCTCCGCCTCCTCGGTTCAAGCAATTCTTCTGCCTCAGCCTCCCGTGGCATACTCTTCTAATGATGGTACGCTCAGAACCTCTTCAGTGAGTCAAAGCACCGACTGGAGAGCTCTGAAGTTAGAAAATTCTTCACTCTGAGCTGAAAATCTGGCTTATTAAGAATCTTACCCCGAACGTTTTTTCAGCCACTGGAGTACAGAGGCTGAGGCAGGAGAATTGCTTGAACCCAAGACACAGAGGTTGCAGTGAGTTGAGATCGCACCATTGCACTCTAGTTCCTGGTCCTAGTTCTACCCTCACAGAACATGTCTGTTTCCTCTCCTCCACGACAGCTTGCTAGAGATATGAAGATATCCATGATTCCTCCTGAATTTTCTTGTGTCCAAAACCAACAGACCCAATTCCTTCAATCTTCCCTCATCCTGACTGCTCACCTGTGATCAGACTTCAATTTACAAATCCCCTTCCCTTAAAACAATTCAATTTTTCTTCTTGCCTTGTTCATTCTTCTGCTGATAGTTTTTCCCCAATTAAAAAAAGATAATTAAACTGACATAACAAGACTATGGTGATTGTGGTCAGTGAAGGCCTAAAGTGACTGCATCCAGATTTCATCATCATCATCATCATCATCATCATCATCATCATCATAGCATCTGGCAAATACTCTGTGGCAAGCAGGGTGCTAGGTTCTTTACAGAGCACTTACAGTCTAATGGGGAAAAATATAGTTATTTAAATTAATCTATAGCTGTAATACATATAAGATATAATCAGAGAATGTTGAAAGTGTTATCAGAATGCTGAGGAGGAAATGAAGAACATGTTTAGAATAGCTGGGAAAGGCTTCTTAGAGAAATAAACATTTTAGTTGGCTTTGAACAATGAATGGGAGGAGTTTGTCAAGGTGCGGAGGGGGCAGGAACAAAGAAATATATACTGATTCCATGCATGAAGGTATGAAAGTGCATACCACATTAGGGAAATGGCAAATAGTTCAGTACAGTTGGAATTTACTGCGTGCGGGGAAAAGTGGCAGGAAATAAAGATAAAAAGGTAGACTGGGGGACAGGCTGTGAAGGGATTTGAATGCTAGGCTAAGGGATGGAATTAATCAAAAAATAATAGGAAAACATTTGAGGGTTTTAAACTGGGGGGGTTCATATGTATGTTTTACAAAAACTACTCCGGCGGCAGCATGAAAAGGAGTTCAGAGTGGTTAAGATCAGAGAAGGAGGAACACAATAGTAAGTCACTACAGTAGCCCAAAGGAAAAGCTAAAACACTAGCAATAGGATGAAGAGAGGAGGGACTACAAAGATGTTTAGGAGGCAGAGCCTACAAAATTTGATCCTGAGCATAAAACCCCATTTTAGTCCTGTGGGCTAAGAAGCTACAAAGAATGACAGGAAACACTCTAACTGCAGGGTTTGCAAGTACTATCCCCCCCGCCCCACCCCCGCTTCTTTTCTTTGATAGGCAGAAGGAAATAAAATAAATAGACACTTGAATCTGTTCGCTCCAGAAAAATGCATGAATCTGAATTTCTCTTACTAGCTGGGAGGCTTGACTGCTGAGAGTGCTATACTGGTGAAAATGTAGGTCAGCCCAAGCAGGCAGCAGTTCTGTAGTGCTGGCTCTGAACCTGCCCACCAGACCTGAATCTAAGATAGCCTGTATATTAGATTCAAGGCCCAGCCATCCAGCCTTCCACTGGCGAGCTGCAGGGAATTGTAAAGGGTGTGAACTATAATAAATGAGGCACTGTTCTCATCTAGGGCAAGGCAGCTCCTCCTGAGGTAACAAGACAGGAGGAAATATCCAGTAATCAATTGTGCTCTGAGTTGTGCTGCATCTTCAGAGAAAGCATACCTATCCAGGTTAAAGGCCAGCAACCTCTGGGTCATTCACCTAGGCTGAGCCCTAGCACAGAAAGGCTGCTAAAACCAGATCAGCCTTAACTTCCTATGTTATTAGTGTACAAACAGTATCAACAACAAAAAAAGGTAAGAAAATAAGTTGCTTAGACACTAGTAATATAACTGCGCCTAGGTAAATATATAAGGCCAAGAGTGTGCTGTTGCCTCAGGACAAATTTTTTTTTAACAAATCTAAAAATACCTCTGCAGTTCCCTATCTGCTGGTATAGGAGAAATTTTAATGGGAAGCAGATGGCCTATTCTCTCAATCCCCATTCTAGGAGTGTGCTGTTGCTTCTTTTTTCGCCTACATTTATAAGGCACTTGGGAGGTATTCAACACTTCAGAGGTTGTTTGGTGTCTCTGACCTCTGTGTGTTTATCTTCTAAAACAGGTCAAAGAGCAAGGTGAAATTTTGTGAATCGATAATTTGGTCCATGAATACCTTTGTCTCTCAGGTCAATTCACTTTTTTTTTTTTTTTTTTTTTTTTTGAGTCGGAGTTTTGCTCTTGTCGCCCAGGCTGGAGTGCAATGGTGTGATCTCTGCTCACTGCAACCTCTGCCTCCCAGGTTCAAGTGATTCTCCTGCCTCAGCCTCCTGAGTAGCTGGGATTACAGGCGCCTGCCACCGCGCCCAGCTAATTTTTGTATTTTTAGTAAAGATGGGGTTTCGCCATGTTGGCCAGGCTGGTCTTGAACTCCTGGCCTCAAGTGATCTGCCTGCCTCAACCTCCCAAAGTGCTGGGATTACAAGTGTGAGCCACTGCGCCTGGCCCACTCTTTTATTCTACTGTTCCATTTAAAGAGATTTACTAAAGGGAAAAATCTTGCTCAGATTCAACAAAATGTATTGGAACACTTGTTTTCCATGTAAAACAATAAAATTAGACACCCCCAACCCCACACCTCACACTTCTCCAATTCTAGAAAGACCAAAGACTTAAATATAAAATAAAACAGGCTGGTCTTGGTGGCTCACTCCTGAAATCCCAACACTTTGGGAGGCTGAGGAAGGAGGATCGCTTGAGCACAAGAGTTTGAGACTTGCCTGGCAATATAGCAAGACCCTGGCTCTACAAAAAGTGGTGATGTGTGCCCATAGTCCCAGCTACAAGGGAGACTTGGGAGGATCACTTGAGCCCAGGAGATTGAGGCTGCAGTGCCGTGACTGCACCACTGCACTCCAGCCCGGGTGACAAAGTGATACCCTGTCTCAAAAGAAGAAAAAGAAAAAAAAAAAGAAAAAGAAACAGGAGAATATCAGAGTCCCAGAGAACATCAGTATGACCTTGGGATTACAAAGTGTTTCTTAGATGATACCAAAAGGGAGAACCACAAAAGGGTGAAAAATTTAACTAATTAAAACATAAGGTTCTGTATGTCAGAAGATGCCATAAACAAAGTTAAAAGGCAAGCACAGAGAAATAAAAGACATTTGTAACATATGTAACATTGGACTAGAGGCCAGATTAAAAAACTCATATTAATCAAGAAGAAATGAAAATAAGCCAATAGAATCTAATCAGGCAACAATTCACAAAAGAAACCATACAGCTGACTGGGGAGAAACAGAAATATGTTCAACCATAAGAGTAATCAGCAAAATGCACATAAAAGGAATATTGTATCATTTCATACCTATCAGACGGGCTTTTTTTTTTTTGAGACAGAGTCTTGCTCTGTCGCCAGGCTGGAGCGCAGTGGCGCTATCTCAGCTCACTGCAACCTCCACCTCCTGGGTTCAAGCGATTCCCCTGCCTCAGCCTCCCAAGTAGCTGGGATTACAGGCACGTGCCACCACGCTTGGCTAATTTTTTGTATTTTAGTAGAGATGGGGTTTCACCATGTTGGCCAAGATGGTCTCGATCTCTTGACCTCGTGATCCGCCCACCTCAGCCTCCCAAAGTGCTGGGATTACAGGCGTGAGCCACCGCACCCAGCCTAGACAGGCAAAAATTTTAAAGTGTAACAATATCAGGTGTTGGATAGGACCCAAAACAATGCTCATATTTTGTTCAGGGTTTCTACATTTGTATTCAAATGGGTTATGGGTCTATCTATAGTTTTCTTGTGATGTCTTTGCCTGGTTTTGGTATCAAGGTAATGTTGGCCTCATAGAATGAGTTAGAAAGTGTTCCTTTATCTTCCATTTTTTCAAAGAGTTTGTGCAGGATTGGTGTTAATTCTTATTCAAATATTTGGTAGAACTCACCAATGACGCCGTCTGGTCCTGGGCTTTTCTTTGCGGAAAGTTTTTTGATTACTAATTCTCTCTCTGTTATAGGTCTAGTCAGATTTTCTATTTCTTCACGAGTCAGTGTTGGCAGTTTCTTTCTTTCTAGGAATTTGTCTATTTCACCTAGGTGCCTAATTTGTTAGCATACAATTGTTCACAGTCTTACCTCATATTCCTTTTTATTTCTATAAAAGTCTGTAGTTATGTCCTCTGTATCATTCTTGATTTTAGTAATTGGAGACTTCTCTCTTTTGTTCTTCATCAGCCTAGCTAAAGCTAAAAAAGTTTGTTGATTTTGCCGGTCTTTTAAAATGACCAACTTTTGGTTTATTGATTTTCTCTGTTTTTCTCCATTTTATTTCATTGATTAATTTATCATGTCCTTTCCTCTACTTGATTTAGGCTTCATTTGCTCTTTTTCCCCGTAGTGTGTTAAGGTGAATGATTCAGTTATTGAGTTGAGGTCTTTCTTCTTCTTTTTTTTTTTTTGGAGTCTTGCTGTTGCCCAGGCTGGAGTGCAGTGGCATGATCTCAGCTCACTGCAAGCTCCGCCTCCCGGATTCACACCATTCTCCTGCCTCAGCCTCTCGAGTAGCTGAGACTACTCCAGGCGCCCGCCAACACGCCCAGCTAATTTTTTGTATTTTTTAGTAGAGACGGGGTTTCACGGTGTTAGCCAGGATGGTCTCGATCTCCTGACCTCGTGATCCGTCTGCCTCAGCCTCCCAAAGTGCTGGGATTACAGGCGTGAGCCACTGCGCCTGGCCTCTTCTTTTTTAATGTAAGCACTTACAACTATAAATTTCCCATACATTTTGGTATGTTATGTTTCATTCATCTCAAAGTATTTTCTCATTTTCCTTGGGATTTCTTTTTTGACCCACTGGTTATTTAGGAAATGTGTCATTTAATTTTCACGTAATTGTGAATTTCTCAAATTTCTTTCTGTTACTGATTTCTAATTTTGTTCCACTGCAGTCACAGAACATACTTTGGTATGAGTTCAATCCTTTATACGTACTGAGAGTTGTTTTATGGCCTAGCACACTGTCTATCCTGAAGATTGTTCCATGTATTCTTGAGAATTATATTCTGTTATTGGAGTGCCCTCTAGGTGACTGTTCGGTATATGTGGTGTACAGTGTTGTTCAAGGCTTCTCTTTCTTTTCTTTCTTTTTTTTTTTTTTTTTTTTTTTTGAGACAGAGTGAGTAAAGATGCTGACAGTAAAGGAAAGGAGAGGAAGTGACAGCTTGAGGAGACAGAGGAGTCCACAGGAATTTTCCTTTATATATAGTGCATTTTAAAACATTTTTGTCCCTCTTTAAAAAACTGTAAATGAAAGTGTCCCCACATTTTTGCCTTTTTATTTGTAATTTATTTCAGTCTATTATTTCTGCTTTATGCTACTAGCTAATAGTGAAAGTTCAAACAATCTAAATGTCTACCAACAGGGCATTAGCTGAAACAAATCTAAACCCAATCTAGGATTCCTTAAGTAAATTAAGGTGAGTTATAGAACAGTACATAGCATATAATCTCATTTTTGTTGAAAAACAATGTATGTATGTTCATTTTAAAAGACCTAGAAAAACAGATACACCGAAGTGTTAACAGTGATTGTCTCTGAATCACAGGAATTATTAGTGTTCCTCTATGTTCTTCTCATGTCAGTATTCTCTATTTTTTCTAAAATGAGCATACACTGTTTTCAAAATAAGGTAAAACAACAAGAGAAGCCATAAAATGATTATATTGGCTGGCCGCGGTGGCTCGCACCTGTGATCCCAACATTTTGGGAGGCCGAGGCGGGTGGATCACCTGAGGTCGGGAGTTCAAGACCAGCCTGACCAACATGGAGAAACCCCGTCTCTACTAAAAGTACAAAATTAGCTGGGCGTGGTGGTGCATCCCTGTAATCCCAGCTACTTGGGAGGCTGAGGCAGGAGAATCGCTTGAACCTGGGAGGTAGAGGTTGCGGCAAGCCAAGATGGCAACATTGCACTCCAGCCTGAGCAACAAGAGTGAAACTCCGTCTTAAAAAAAAAAAAAAAAAGATTATATTATCGGTCGGACATTAGATATTTTCAATTAATCTCTTATTGTTAGACATGTCATCTGTTCCATATAACTGCCACTCATGCTTCTGGCAGAGCCAGGACTAGAATACAAACACCCAGATTTTCTAGATATATGTTAAAATGTCTCTCTTTTTTTTTTTTTTTTTTGTAGAGACAGGGTCTCAATATGTTACCCAGGCTGGTCTCTCCTGGCTTCAAGTGATCCTCCCTCCTCAGCATCCCAAAGTGCTGGGATTACAGGAATGAACCTTAGGTCCAGCCTTTAAAAACTCTTATTGGGCCCTACAAATTTAAAGGGTTGTTGTTTCTAGAGACTTTGTCAACACGCTGGTGAGGTCCTAAAGGAAGTAGGTAGGAAATATGTGCAACATGCACACCAGGACAGGATTTTCAAATAAAGTGAAATGGAACATGTCTTAGGTCAATAATCTCTAGAAAATACTACCATTTCAACACTTTTTTGTTTAGAGCTACCACTAGGTTGCTATATGACCTGGGCAAGACACTTATAGCCCTTATCAAATATTCTATCTCTGCTTCCTCATCTGCAAGATAGTAACAACAGCTACTATTAAATGAACATCTCCCATAATGTTTTACAAGTGGGAAAACTGGGGCTCTAAGAGGTTAAGTAATTTGCTCATGGTTATGTAAGTGACAGTTAAGATTGAAACCAGATCTATCTGACAAAAGAGAATGAAGGTAGGGAAATGTTTGGCTCTATTTCTATGAATTATTTTATTTTTTCCTTTTAACATTAAGGAGGTATCAGCAGAACTTTCTTTGTACAATGCAAATGACACTGTGTACTCTGTGGGATTGAATTAGAAGGTACATTGAATTACAATTAACTCAGGCCTCATCTTAACAGCTGAGTAATTAGATCAATCTAATCTTCTAAATTTTATTGCTTGTTTTATTATGACCTATAATCAGTTGAAATTATAACAGGAAGTCTAAAAGTCTTATACAAAGGCAACATGCTGCAAAGGAAAGAACATTTCCTAACTCTCAGTAGCTGGATGATTCAAGGCAAGTTACTTAACTACTTTGCACCTCAGTTTCCAAATCTATTAATATAAAATAGGAAGACCACTGTCCCACAATTACCAAGGTATACTGTTTAGAAATGCCCAAGAACTCGAAAAAAGAGGGATTCCTCAAGGGATATGAGAAAATTACCCGAGCAACATCTAAAAGGAAAGGTCTCTGACACACACTCTGGCCTCATTACCCCCAAGAACTCAGTGAAGGTCATGCCCATGCAACCTGTCACCTTTGCTGGAGGAAGCCTGAGGTAAGTCCAGATTCCTCCTTCTCCCTCACTCCGTAAGTCCAACATCAAGTCCTAACTTATTCATTCATATTCCACAAATATTGAATGCCTACTGAAAGCTAGACACTGTTCTCTCTAAAAATGTCTCAAACATGTCCCCACCTCTGCATCTCAAATACAGCTCCTAGTTCAGGTCTCTTGACTGAAGTATCAACACTCTCCTAACTGGTTTTCTCCTTTTTCCCTCTCTCTCCAATCCATCCATCTCATTGCATCCAGAGAGATCTTTCAAAAATGCCAACCTATCCATCATGCCTAAAAGTCTCTGGCAGCTTCCCAAGGATAAAGTTCCAAACTTCTTATCACAGCATAAAGACCAGCCAAGTCTAGCTCTTGCACATTTAGATGTCCTATTTCTTCTCTTGCCAAGCCGGGTCTGGCATTTTACACTTCAACAACAACACACAGCTGTCCTAACATTTGATTATTCTACTTTCATGTCATTGTTCAGGCTCTTTTCAATGCTCAGATAGTCCTTCTTTTGTTCACTTCACCTCCTTCTCCAAAATGTCTTCCTTGACCTTCTCCCCTTCAGACTAGATTAGGTGTTCCTGCTGGTTATTATTCCCTTAACTAGTTTTTCTTATATTCCTTATCAAATTACATTTCCAGTTTTCTCAAATATTGCTGGGCATGATGCCTCACACCTGTAATCCCAGCACTTTGGGAGGCAGAGGCAGGAGAACTGCTTGAGCCCAGGAATTTAAGACCAACCTGGGCAACATAGCAAGACCTCATCTCTACCAAAAATTAAAAAAAAAAAAAAAAAAAGCCAGGCACGGCAGTGCGCATCTGTATTCCCAGCTACTTGAGAAGTTGAAGTGGAAGGATCACTTGAACCCAAGAGATCGAGGCTGCAGTGAGCTATGATCATCACACCACTGCATTCCAGCCTGGGCAACATAGTAAGACCCTGTCTCAAAAAAAAAAAAAAAATTCACCCCCCAATTTGTTAGGTGTAGTATCAGTCCAGTGATGGCTGCCTACGATGTGGTTCTCTATGTCCTTATATGTCCCACATGGGGGCTTCTGCTTGGGCTCTCACTGCCCAAACCTATTTTTTTTTTTTCAGTCTTCCTCCCTCTCTAATCCCTCTCTAATCACCAAGTCTTGTGGCTGATAAGACCCCTTGGTCTGGGTCTAGCCAAGACAGACCCATCAGCTAACTACCATTTCCCTGCTGATTCAACTTCCGCTGCAGAAAAAGCTGCATGGACTTTAGATTCAGAGACAGACTCAAATCCTAATTTTGTCATTTCAAACTGTAAATTCAGGCAAGTTACTTCCACTCAGTGAGCTTTAGCTATCTCTTATATAAAATGGGAAAATAATCACTTTGCAGAGTTGAGATGATAATGCTAATAATAAAAATCACTATTATTACTTACGTGTCAAGTTATTTTTTGTTTGTTTGAGACACAGTCTCGCTCTGTTGCCAGGGTGGAGTGCAGTGATGTGATCTCAGCTCACTGCAACCTCTGCCTCCTGGGTCCAACCAATTCTCCTGCCTTAGCCTCCCAAGTAGCTGGGACTACAGGCGCATGCCACCACGCCCAGCTAATTTTTGTATTTTTAGTAAACACGGGGTTTCACCATGTTGTCCAGGATGGTCTCGATCTCTTGACCTTGTGATCCGCCCGCCTTGGCCTCCCAAAGTGCTGGGATTACAGGCGTGAGCCACCGCACCCAGCCCCATGTGTCAAGTATTTATGCTAAGAGCTTTACATTAATCCCATCTAATCCTCACAACCCTTTCATGAGGTAGGTCCTACCATTACCTTTATTTTATAGATGAGAAACCAACTAGAGAAGCTAATTTACTTGCCTGGGTAATTGTGATAGACAACGAGCTCACTAACCCAATGATCATTCCCAACACCCTTTGCCCTTACCAAATGCTTTCATTACTGAGGCTGGAAAAGCTAAATACTCACTTTCCCAGCTTTCCTAGCACTTAGGAATAGCCATGTGGCCCAGTTCTGACCAATGAGATGTACACAGAAGTCTGATGAGGGTATTTGGGTCTTTGCTTTCCTAGGAGAAGAACAGACATTACTCGTGTTCCTCTATACCCCTTTTTTCCTACCTCCATCAGAGACATAATGACTAGAGCTATAGCAGCCATCTTAGAGCAGGAGGAAAAGCCCAAAGAATCATAGAGATATTGGTCTTGTATTCACTGACCTAATAAATCAATGTCACCTGCCACTGACCTTCAGACTTCTTTTTATGTAAGAAAAATATACCTCCTATTTACCTATTTATTTAAGCTCCTGTTTTGTTTTTTCTCTCTCTCTCTCTAACTCTATCTCTATCTTTCCTTTCTTTCTCTTTTTGACATGTGGTCTTGCTGTGGTGCCCTGGCTAGAGTGCAGTGGCATGATCATGGCTCACTGTAGCCTTGACCTCTTGGGCTCAAGCAATCCTCCTGCCTTAGCCTCCTGAGTAGCTGGGACCACAGGTGTGCGCCACCTAATTTAAAATTTTTTTTTGGAGAGCCAGGGTCTCTCTATGTTGCCCAGGCTGGTCTCCAACTCCTGGGCTCAAATGATCCTCTTGCCTCAGCCTCCCAAAGTGCTGGGATTACAGGCATGAGGCACCGCACCTGGCCTAAGCTACTGTTAATCAAGTCTTCCAGTAGCATATTCTGGCATTTATAACTGATGCATAGTGAGTGATCAAACAGTGGAGCTGAGATTCAAACACAGGCAATTCTTAACTACTAAGCTACATGAAAAAAAATCTGGCACTGGATTTACTAGGGAATGGGTACTCAAATGATGAAAATAACTATAATAATATGAATCACTCGGCCTACCTTCTTAAGGCTCCAAGCTCCTCTGGAAACTCAGGATGGTTAGTAACCTAAATTACAACAGAACTGCTTAGGATCAGGTCCCCTCTTTGGACACTGTGCCCAGCCCTCTTGTCTGCATTTCAATTCAGAGCTCCCAGCTCGGGATCCACACTAAGGCGGGGAGAGGGTAGGAAGGTTTGGAGTCAGGTCTTGACTCTTTGCCCATCCCCACCTATCTTATGGTACCACAAAGATTTCAGGCCTCCTGCCATGCAGGCATAAGGCAACAAGAGTTCAATGAACTCAGCATAAATTTACAAATTGTGACAGCACTTGTGGTGACAGTGAAGGCCAAAGCTTCTCCTTGGTAGACAGAGACCTTTGGAAGTAACAAGAAGTATGGTTTTGTAGCTTAAACAAGACCAAGGACTACTGATTTTTCTGCATCTTCTCCTGCTGACAGCAGTAATAGCAAAAATCTGATTTAGACACTTAAATTCAAGTACCTTCCCCACCAGCTGAGCAATTTTCAAGTAATCACACTTTCGACCTTACCCAACATGAGTCCTTTTAAAGCCAATTTTGGGGGCCAATTATTTAGTTTTCCTAAAATGTGCAAGGAAAAAGAGAATTGTTGGCTATCCTGCTGGAAACTGGCTTGCATCCCTGTGTCCAGGGTTTAGGACCACCCAATCTGTCTTGAGAAGGTGCCTGTCATAGCTGACACATGTGTGACAGTTGACACATAACCTGCTTCTAAAGTTGTTTTGAACTTGAAGGAATTACGACATTCATGATGGCAAGATTCCTAGACAAGCTCACAAAATTGGGAGAGAAGAGGAAGACTATGGAACATTTACTAAATGGGAGATAGGTCCATTAGAATCATCTAGAGAGCTTGTAAAAACACCGATTTTGCTGGGAACCACCTCTAGGGTTTCTGATTCAGTAAGTCTGAAGCTGAGGCCCAAGAATTAGCATTTCTAGTAGGTTTATAGGCCCAGGGGTTACATTTAGAAAATCACTGCTATGAAGTATAAATCAATTATTAGTCACAGAGACTTTGGAAACCAACAATTGGGCACCTCCAGATGCTGGAAAAGTTTCTCCATCAGTAAGAAAAGGTTCACTGTATCAGGATATTCACCTAGCTTTTGGCCTTTTTTTCCTCCCCAAAACAAAACAATCCCCCTTCTCCACTTCCCTCCCCCCAAATCTAAACAGCAATAGTGACAGGTTTCAGCTGGTTTCTTTTTATGGCCCAGACAGACCCTGAATGCTCAGAACATAGGGAAATGCCTGTGGATTTTCACAAGGCAAAGCTGTCTCAAAAAAGATGCTTTGATCCATCCTTCCTTCCTCCCTCCCTCCCTCCCTTCCTTCCTTCCTCCTTGCTTTCTTCTTTTCTTCTTTCTTTTCTTCCCTCTGTGGCCCAGGCTGGAGTACACTCGGCTCGCTGCAGGCTCCCGTGATTCTCCTGCCCTGGCCTGCGGGCTGCCTGCAATTGCCGGCGCGCGCCACCACCCCTCCCTGGTTTTTCTCCTTTGGCTGGAGGCGCGGTTTCGCCATGTCGGCCAGGCTGGTCTCCAGCTCCTGATCCCGAATGGTCTGCCCGCCTCAGCCTCCCGAGGTGCTGGGACTGCAGATGGAGGCTCGCTCACTCGGTGCTCGGTGCTCGGTGTTGCCCGGGCTGGAGTGCGGTGGCGTGGTCTTGACTCGCTGCAGCCTCCAACTCCCAGCCGCCTGCCTTGCCCTCCCAGGGTACTGGGATTGCAGCCTCTGCCCGGCCGCCGCCCCGTCTGGGAGGTGGGGAGCGTCTCTGCCTGGCCGCCCATCGTCTGGGTTATGAGGAGCTCCTCTGCCCGGCCGCCCCGTCTGGGAGGTGAGGAGCGCCTCTGCCCAGCCGCCACCCGTCTAGGAAGTGAGGAACGTCTCTGCCTGGCCGCCCATCGTCTGGTAAGTGAGGAGCGACTCTGCCCGGCCGCCACCCCGTCTGGGAAATGAGGAGCGCCTCTGCCCGGCCGCCCCCCGTCTGGGAAATGAGGAGCGCCTCTGCCCGGCCGCCCCGTCTGGGAAGACGTGAGGAGCGCCTCTGCCCGGCCGCCCCGTCTGGGAAGTGAGGAGCGCCTCTGCCCGGCCGCCCCGTCTGGGAAGTGAGGAGCGCCTCTGCGCGGCCGCCCCGTCTGGGAAGTGAGGAGCGCCTCTGCCCGGCTGCACCTTCTGGGATGCGAGGAGCGCCTCTGCGCGGCCGCCACCCCGTCTAGGAAGTGAGGAGCATCTCTGCCCGGCCGCCCCATCTGGGAAGAAGTGAGGAGCGCCTCTGCCCGGCCGCCCCGTCTGGGAAGTGAGGAGCGCCTCTGCCCGGCCGCCCCGTCTGGGAAGTGAGGAGCGCCTCTGCCCGGCCACCCCTTCTGGGATGTGAGGAGCGCCTCTGCCCGGCCGCCCCGTCTGGGATGTGGGGAGCGCCTCTGCCCGGCTGTCTCGTCTGGGAGGTCTACCACAGAGGCCAGAAGCAATGTGGGGGCTGGACGTGGTGGCTCACGCCTGTAGTCCCAGTACTCTGGGAGGCCGAGGCAGGTTGATCACTTGAGGCTAGGAGTTTGAGACCAGCCTGGCCAACATGGCGAAACATATGAAAAATACAACTGACCAACCAACCAACCAACCAAGCGACAACAAAACAGGTCTACCCTGGAGTCGTACTCTAATTTTTTTCTATTTTCCTCCCTTTCTGATCCTTTATCCCACTTTCTTTTTCTTCCTCTTCCTTCTCCTTCTTCTTTGTCAAATAGAGGATTGAGTTATTATCATTGATCCATACAAAGTCCCTCTCTCATTTATTTTCTTTAATTCCCACCCCCCATTTCTATTCCCCGTCTTCCCATGGGCAACCTTCCTAATATGTTTGATATGCATCTTTTTGTTTGTATGTACTTTTAGAAAATGTTTATTGTTTTGTGTGCAAAAAAAAAAAATTAAAAAAAAAAAAAAGATGCTTTGAGTTCAGAAGAGGAATTCTCCTAGAAGTTCCAGACAATATACCCTGAAAGAAAGGACAAGTCTACAGTGGAGGTTCTCTGATCTCCCAAAGTATACATATACTACTACTAGCTGCTACTAAGAAAAAAAACTCTTGGACCAGCTTATTCCACAACACATCTGTGCTTACCATAGTAAGAACCAGGAATGAACAGGTGCAAGGATGGAGACAAGTGTGTGCATGCGTGATATATATTAGGGGTTGGGAAGACAAACATAAACCAGATAATTCTGAGAACCCCTTCATGGTAGCTTAGGAGCTATCTAAATGGGTTACAGATTGAGTTGAGATACTGATTCCTTAAGCTCTTAGGCTGTCTGGGAAGAAGGTGAGGCATAAGAGCTCCTGGGCAGCTTTGTCTATCTATCCAGAGTTCCCTATAAATAACATCATTTTCTATGTGAAAGCACTGGCTTAGAGCTAAATGTGAATCACTGTTTAGAGAAGACCCTCGGGACAAAAAGTCTATTCCAAACTCTCAGGTCAATTTGCCAGAGAGATTTATGGACCTCTGAAAAGGCTTCATTATTAGAGGTTTGATCATTCAGTCCTTTATTCACTCAACTAACCAATATTAATTGAGAGTTCACTTTGTGTTAGGCACTTTGTGTTAGCACTGAGAACACAATGACTGCCTGCAAGAGCAATGGGTATTACTAAAGATATAAACAATTATAAGACAGTCTACAGTCATATGCTGCATAATGACATTTCAGTCACTGACCGCATATATGAAGGTGATCCCGTAAGATTATAATACTGCATTTTTACTGTACCTTTTCTATGTTTAGATACACAAACAACCATTGTGTTACAATTGCCTGCATTATTCAGCGCAGTAACATGCTGTACAGATTGGTAGCCTAGGCTATACCACATAGCCAAAGTGTGTTAAGTAGACCATCTACGTCTGTGTAAGTACACTCCATTATGTTTGCACAACAACAAAATTTCCTAATTGTTGCATTTCTCAAAATGTATCCCCCTTGTTAAACAGCCCATGACTGTAAGTTAACTATGTAGCTTAGTGGTTAAGAGCATGAAACATCCCAACTTAGGCTTGATTCTGGCTTCTCTACTTCCTGGCTCTGTGACAGAAACAAGTCCTTTCATCTTTCTTGATTTGTGTCTACACCTATTAAAACTTGGATAATACAGATTAAGTAAGAGAAACCTTGCAGCACAGCTGCCAGCACTGCCACCACCTTGAGTCAGGAGAACCAAGCCCAGGCTGGGGTGTTGGAAGTCTGGGGATTCCAGCCTCAGTCACTATGGACAGTTTTTTCTTCATCTGTAGCTCTCTGGCCACACCCACTCCTTTACATTCAGGGTAGACGAAGAAGATAATATGAAGCATGTGCTGGCATTAATTATGCTCTGCTTCACCAAGGGGGCTAACAATGAGTGTAATGTGGTAGAAGGTGTAACCTGGAACTATGACCACCAAGAGATTACAGTCCCTCTGGCAAACCTCAAGTTGTCCTGTCAACCCAAGTTACAATACGCAATGATATTTCTGAGGAAGAGGAGGAAGCTGAGTTGTGCCCTATCCTTCCTGCTAAAAAGCAGTGGGAATAAGCCCTAACCCTCATTGTTTAGCTGGCTGCCTGCTACATGTGCCATATACCATCTTCATGGACGCGACTGAAGAATTCTGAATGTCTCTTCTCTGACGAAAAGGAGAGTCTGGGGTGAGGGGGTGAGTGGGAGGGACTTGGGCCAGTGCTAGAAGAGAAGGAGGCCTGTTCTCCCTAGGGCCCTGGTGTTCTGGTCCTATACCATGTCTAGGGCTTACCTTTTCTCTAGGGGTGGGAAGCACTCTGAACTTCTACCCTGACCCTCTCTCTTCATCTACCTATGAAGATAGGAGGTCAGTATCCAAAGCTCAGGACTACACATTTTTAACCAGTTTACATTTTTGGATGAAGGTTGAAATAAAATGGTGTGGAATGTTTTGCAAAAAAAGATTAAGTAAAATAATGACATAATTCTCAAACTGGGTACAGGAACTCCTGTGGTTACTCAACACTATGCTGCAGGGTACAAAAAAAAGTAATGAATAAATAGGCGCACCTTCCTGGGGTGTTAATTTTACCAGACGGTAAATAATTTGAAGTGTTTGTTTTATAGAAAACAAGTACGACTATATAATGGTGCCTTAAGGCAAAATCCTTAGGAATTCTGAAGATAAGACATAGACTTCAAATAAATTTTAACCTTGGAGTAGCTGCTGTGGGCTATTCACTCCTGCATCAATCCAGAAATGAATTCATTCTCCTCTGATAGCAGGTACACTTTGGTAGAAAAGTTTCCAAAACAGGGTGTATGGCCCATAAGGGCCCTCAGCAAACAGCAACCATTACTGTTATTCATAGATAGCTGTTATAATAAACCCTTCCACTAGAGGAACAAAATGGGTGGGGAGAGGGGTCCTCTCTACCCAGACACCATTGTTTTCCCAAGCTCTGGACCTCTCTGGTTCCTGACCAGAATCCCTGTGATTCCATGGGAAGCAGAACTCTGGGAAGCTGGCCAATTCTGACCACAAATGCAAAGGAGTTCTCTTCGAAAGAAAGATCAGCACTAGTAAAGTTACTAATCTCAACAGCCTCCTGGGGACCCAGCCTGCAAGCAGTTAACCCTCAAGATAAGAAAAGTCAGTACAATGATCAATGCAGCTCTACCCATGACTAGACCTGTCACATTTAAAAGGTTCTTCCAGATCAATTATCTCCTTAAAGTCTCACAAATAAGTGACAGATAGGGTAGGTACTATTATTCCTACCTTTACAGAAGAGGAAACTGAGGCCCTTGGAAGTAAAGGAACTTATTAAAGTTTTTAGAGGCAAAGCCAGGAGTCAGACTCGGGTCTTCAGACTTCAAGAACAGGCTCTCCCCACTACATTAAGCAACAGAAACCATTCCAATGAGAATCTATGCAGCACAGCCAAAAGCTCTTCCAGTCCTGTGTCAACATCCCACTGATTTTCAGCTGTATTCAGGGCCACAAAAATTATATTACCATTGATTAAGGACTATATATAACTAATAGAAAGCTAAATTAAATTGCATGAGCTTAATATTAGCAGGAAAAGGGAAGTCACTCACTGGTAGTAGCTATGGCTATACCTGACCTTTCATAGGATACTTATGGACAGGCTGGCTTTCATGGTCTATCGAGCTTGCCCAACAACGTCAGAAGCTCCAGAGAAAGAAGCCCTGGACTGTCATTGTAGGAGAGGGCGCTGAGTAAGGGTACTGAGCTCACCTCATCTTATCTGTTTCTGAACCCTTCATTAACAGCAGGGATTCCAAGAAAGAACACAGAAAAATTGCATTCATAAGAAAATGCAAAAGAAATAGACTAAGGGAAGGAGTCAGCCAGTTGATTTATAATAAAAGAGTTCTAACAAAAATTTAAAGATTAACACCCAGATTGTTAGAGCTAACAGGGAAACTACTAAACAACTCACATAAGCCCCTCATAGCCTAGATGAGAAAGTGAAGGCAAGGGAAATGGGTGGAACTTGTCAAGTGTCTCCTAGTTGTTAGTAGCAGAATCAGAATTACAACTTAGTAACTCCTCTCCTCTCATGCTTCAAGATCCACGCTTGCCTTCTCAGAAGGCTTTCCTGACACCAACCTCTTGATAGGGACAGGGGGCAGAGAAATTCTTGGCAGAAAAGAGCAGGTCCCTGGCGAAACCCCACCCTCAAGCCAAAAAGCCTGAAACCGCGGCCCAAAGTGAGAACTTATATCTCTGTTTTCCTGCTCAGATGTTGCCTTTTCCTAAACCACCCATGGTCCCACCCCATCCTGTGCCTATAAAAACTCCAGATTCAGCTGGTAGACGGGACTATGGCAATAAAATCTCCTGCATTTACCACCCTTCAATTCGTTTAGGCGACCTCATTTTTCCTGAATGCCAGACAAGAGCTCGGGAGCCACAAGTGTGGATACAAAAAGGCTGGCACACTGGCCCTTTGCACTCGCTGGTGGAAGGCAGCCTCACACAAAAAGGCAAAGGGCCCACTGGGCTGCTAACACTTAAGCTGTTCATGGACAACAGAGCTAAAAGAGCACTGTAACACGCCCTCTGGGGCTTCAGGAGTCGCAGGCAGCCCCACCTGGACACCGCCTTGGGGCGCACACAGAGTTCACTGATGCCGGAGCCCAAAAGCGGCCGGCTGGATCCTGTACTCACTTGCCTACTGCTCCCTTCCACAAAGGGTTGAGCATGGCAAGCTGAGTAAGCAGAGTTTGTTCCTGCCAGCACCCAAAAGCACTTGCTCCAGTTCCTGCACTGGTTTGCTCACACGCTCCATCCCACAAGGGGTAGACAAGGGTGAGCTGAGTAAACGAGGCACCCCTGTCGCAAGTCCGGCAAAGGGGTCAAGAAAATATCCTGCTTCGCTCTGACAGTGTTGTGGCCCTCCTCTATATACAACCATGATTCCACAGCAATTTGTACATTTATTTATTATGTTAGGCTTTTGGAATACAGTGGCACATCCCTCTGAGATAGTATTTGTCTCAGTGTATTCTGTCTTCTTATACTTGTTTTTCCATTTCTTACAGATCTGTGCTGGCTAAGGTGGAGAGTCTATGGAGGTAACATAAACATAAAGAACACACAATCACTGTGTGTATGAGTCTTTATAAAACTAGTAATCTTACAATTTAAAGAACAGAGTACATAACAAAATTGGAAGGTCAGAATTCATCCAGTCCAGTCATTTAGGCCCCCTCCTATGGCAGTGGAATCCTCACCTGGATGCCTAATCTATAAAATAGGCAGGAGCAGATCTCTACTGGAGGGGGAAAAGAGCACCTATGTGGCTTACTGCTTTCTCTTTTAACAGCTCCTAGGCATCCTGAGGTGCAATCTCCTAATTTTCTGAATAAGGAAACAGCTAAAATAAAGGAACTATTAATTCTAGGCTCTCCTTTCATTCAGCATGAACCAAAGAAAAAAGTAGGGCCTTTGGAGCCAGGCAAACTGTAAGGGAATCTTCTATGACCTTGGAAAAGTCATTTGACCTCTCTGCATCAGTTTTTTAACTGATCAGTTTTTTAACATTTATCTTCTAGGGATGTCATGAGGATTAAATGAAATCAGATATACAAAGCATCCAGCTTGTGCCTGGTACAAGCTCAATAAATAGCCACCATAGAATTACTCTTACTTGAATCAGGCTGGAACCTGGTATTCCCTAGAGCTCTGTTCAGCAAATCTGCCACCATCAAAGATTGGCTTACCATAGAAAAGATGTGACCACCAGCACCCCTGGATGGTGGCAAAGCAGGTTTAAAATACCTTGATGCAAAACCTTAAATAAAATCTCTCCAGACATAAGCAGCCACCTAAATATTAATTCAAAACTCTCAGCATGGTAATGAGTAAAGATTTTTCCCCCTGCCAGGGCAGAAGACAGGTAAGAAAGTGAGCTATAGGACAATTTTCCATCATTTTATAGAAATTTACCAATGACTGAATATACTGCTATGTCTTGAGCTAATTGTGAGAATCCATCATTGTGAACAGATACATGGAAAGCATGTCTCTCACTGTCATGCAGGGTGATGACCATTCTTTATTTGCAAAGAATATTGTGATATATCAAGACTTTAGCCAGAAAAAGAAAAAAAAAAATCCTTACCTGATACTTTCTTTTATGCAATGGTAACAAACTACATGACACTGACAGTTTTTCATTGTTATTGTTTTAAGGATAACTACATTGGGAGCTCTTTTCCTATTCTGCCTTTGTCCATAGGAATCCTCCACCTAAACAACTACTGAGCCAGCAGAAACTATCTGAAGTAACTATTTTGGAATTCCAGAGTCTAATCAGAACACTTGCAGTATGCAGAGGGAGAGTTTAATGAAGAGGCTGGTAAAATTTTCAGAGAATTTCAGCCTTTTGCCAAGCGGCTACCATCCTCCAAGTCCCGGGTGCAGATTGCTGGAGCTAGACGGGCAATAAGGACCTTGGCCTCCAAATATGGGGGTTATGCATTCTGATTGTTAGTTTTGATCACTGAGAGGCCAGCACAGAGGCTGACAGCCCTGGTTTCAACCTCCACTGGCCAAAGCAGATTCCAAGGCATTTACAAGAACAGATGAATGAATAAATAAATACTGTACGATTCTACTTATATGAAATATCTAGAATAGGCAAATTCATAGAAACAGAAAGAGCCAAGTACAATGGCTCATTCCTATAATCCTAGTGACTTGGGAGGCTGAGGTGAAATGATTGCCCAAAGCCAGAAGTTTGAGATCAGCCTGGGTAACAGAGAGAGATCCCTTCTTTAAAAAAAATTTTTTTTTTTTTTTTTTAAATTAGCCAGGCACAGTGATGTACACCTGTAGTTCCAGTTACTTGGGAGGCTGAGACTGGAGGATCCCTTGAGCCAAGGGACTTCAAGGCTGTAGTGAGCTATGATCACACCACCGCACTCCAACCTATGGGACAGAGTGAAACTCCATCTCGTTTTAAAAAAAAAGAGAAACAGAAAGAAATTTAGGGGTTACCAGGGTCTAGAGGCAGGGAAAAAGATGAGTAAAAGAAGAGTTATTGTTTAATGGTTACAGAATTTCTGTTGATGAAAAAGTTCTGGAAATAGTGGCGATATTTAAACAACATTGTGAATGTACTTAATGCCACTCAATTATACACTTAAAAATAGTTAAAATTGGCCAGGTGCAGTGGCTCATGCCTGTAATCTCAGCACTTTGGGAGGCCGAAGTAAGAGGATCAACTTGAGCCCAACAGCTGGAGGCTGCAGTGAGCTATGATTGTGCTACTGTACTCCAGCCTGGGTGACAAAAAAAAAAAAGAAAAGAAAGAAAAGAAAAAAAAAAGGCTAAAATGATAAATTTTGTATTACATATATTTTAGCATAATAAACTTTTCGTAAGTATACCCATATTTCACATAAGCTGGCTTTTATAAGCTATATGACCTTGAGAAAGTTACTTAACTTAGCTGAACCTTATTTCCTCATATGTAAAATAATAATAGCTCTCCCTTGAAGGATTATCATAAAAATTGAAGACTAAGTTTGTAAAGTGCCTGGCACTCCACTGACAGTAATTAATGGTAGTTATTACTATAATAACTAACAGCAACAATAATATAATTTGTATAAACTAATAATGATAATTTAATTCAACATATATTTAATGAACTAACTGCCTACTCTGTTGTGGGCACAAGAAGTACATAATTTCTGTCCTCAAGGAGCTCACAGTCTAGAAAAACATACAAATAAACAACTTTTTGTAGAGAACAGGAGGCCAAGGAGAATTTAGGAGCAGAAAAATAATAACCCAACAACAGCAATACTTCTTTGTTTGGGAGAAAGAGTTATTCTTCTTTACAGAGGTGGGAAATCATTTTGTAACCCAGGAAAGTAAATCAGTCACAAGCAAGGGGGTGTAGCTCAGTGGTAGAGTGGGTGCTTCGCATGTAAATCAGTCACAAGCAAACATGTAGTTTAATGTGCATGATTCTTGCCCTGACAAGGTTTAATCCATCTGCTTTTAGCATCACACACAGTATCTCAGACAGATACAAAATCACTGCTTATATGGACAACGAAACCCAGAGAGGACTTGCCTGACACTTCGGTGGAGTGGAAAGAGCTTGGATTTCTGAGTCTTTCCTCATCTGTAAAATAAATGTTCTAATAGAAATTTCTTTCTTTTTTTTTTTTTTTTTTTTTTTTGAGACGGAGTCTCACTGCACTGTCGCCCAGGCTGGAGTGCAATGGTGCGATCTCGGCTCACTGCAACCTCCGCCTCTCGGATTCAGGTGATTCTCCTGCCTCAGCCTCCCGAGTAGCTGGGATTACAGGCGGCTGCTACCACGCCTGGCTAATTTTATTGTACTTTTAGTAGAGATGGGGTTTCACCATGTTGGCCAGGCTGGTCTCAAACTCCTGATCTCATGATCTGCCTGCCTTGGCCTCCCAAAGTGATGGGATTACAGGCGTGAGCCACTGCACTCAGCCTCTAATAGAAATTTCTACCTCACAGTGCTTGTTGTAAGGATTAAATGAGATCACAAATGGTAATTTTAAGTTGTAAAGTATTGTGCTTCTTATGTATTATTACATGGGGTTTTGTGAGCCTTTGTTCTCACATGCTTCAAAGAAAACTTGTCATAGGAAAGTCAAACTTTGTTTTTGTTTTGTTTTGTTTTTATAGATGGGGTCTTGCTCTGTCACCCAGCCTGGAGTGCAGTGGCGTAATCATGGCTCACTGCAGCCTCAACCACCTGGACTCACGCAACCCTCCCACCTCAGCCTCCTGAGTAGCTGGGACAACAGGCACGTGCCACCATGTCCAGCCAATTGTTAAATTTTTTTTGTAGAAATGAGGTCTCACCCATCCTGGCTAACACAGTGAAACCCCATCTCTACTGAAAATACAAAAAAATTAGCCAGGCGTGGTGGCATGCGCCTATAGTCTCAGCTACTCAGGAGGCTGAGGCAGGAGAATGGCATGAACCCGGGAGGTGGAGCTTGCAGTGAGCCGAGACTGCACCACTGCACTCCAGCCTGGGCAACAGAGCAAGACTCTGCGTCAAAAAAAAAAAAAAAAAGGAAAAAGAAAAAAAAGAAATGAGGTCTCACTATGTTGCACAGGCTGGTCACATTTTGTTTTTAAAAGTCGAATCTCCTGAGCAAAGCAGCTGCCACTCAAAATGAGCTAGCCTAAGGCTGACTACATAGGTAATACAAGAGGTTTGAAGACAGCTCTTCCTTGCTAAATAGCTCAAAGGAATTGTCAAATTTCAACTATCATTGTTCTAAAAAAGAATAATTGCTATAAACCAAGTAGGCAAGGAAAGAGGGTCTCTTGTTTTCTCTGAGGGTCTCTGCTGTCTCCATATGACTCAAAAACAGAAAAGTCTCCCTGTTCCATCTGGTCCATCCAGAGGGGTTGACCAGTCACAACACATAATCCAAATGAATTTTTTTTTTTTTTTTTTTTTTGAGACGGAGTCTCTGTCGCCCAGGCTGGAGTGCAGTGGCATGATCTCAGCTCACTGCAAGCTCCGCCTCCCGGGTTCACGCCATTCTGCTGCCTCACCCTCCCGAGTAGCTGGGGACTACAGGCGCCCACCACCACGCCTGGCTAATTTTTTGTATTTTTAGTAGAGACGGTGTTTCACCGTGGTAACCAGGACGGTCTCGATCTCCCGACCTCGTGATCCACCCGCCTCGGCCTCCCAAAGTGTGGGGATTACAGGCGTGAGCCACTGCGCCCGGCCTCCAAATGAAATTTTTATTCACCTACAAAGCAGAAAAAAATCTCTCCCGCACTGGCTACCTGTCCCAGACTCTCCTTGCCATATCAGAGGGCTACTCATTAGCAAGGATAGACAAATCACAGGAGTCTTTTCCTCAAACCCATCTCATACTTCTCTGCTGTGACCTCCTTCACTCATTAGAGTCTCATCTCCTTCCCTTTATTTCTTGCTTCTCCCCGCTTTCTTCCTTCAAAATTTACGGAGAGCCAACTCTGTACCAGTCCCTGTGCTAGGTGCTGGGGATATAATGATGTCGAATAATAAACAAAGGCTACTAATGCTTTTTTTTTCTTTTTTTTGAGACAAAGTCTCACTCTGTCGCCCAGGCTGGAGTACAGTGGCACAATCTCGGCTCACTGCAACCTCTGCTTCCTGAGTTCAAGCGATTCTCCTGCCTCAGCCTCCCCAGTAGCTAGGACCACAGGAATGTGCCACCATGCCTGGCTAATTTTTGTATTTTTAGTAGAGACGGGGTTTCACCATGTTGGCCAGGCTGGTCTCGAACTCCTGACCTCAGGTAATCCACCCACCTCGGCCTTCCAAAGTGCTGGGATTACAGGCATGAGCCACTGTGCCCAGCCCATCAAAGCACTTTTGAAGTAAGCAGACACTATTATCTCTACTTTATAGAAGAAACTCAGAGAGGTGGGAAATGACCTAAGATAAGAGAGTTACCTTGTTTAAAGAAATCTAACTAAGTGTCTTGGAAATTAAAAAGCAGCTATAAGGTGAGCAGAAAGAGAACTAGATTGGCTGCCAGAGGTCTGGGTTCTACTTCCAGCTTTGACCTCTATCTGCCTATCCATTTGTTGAAAAACTAGTCGATATTCATGGCATGCAGGGGCCTAGCTGGGTATTAGAGATACAGGAGTAAATCGGATACTGAATTCATTGTCAATCTTTTTTTTTTAAGACAAGGTCTCCACTCTTGTCACCCAGGCTGAGGTGAAATAGTACAAGCATGGCTCACTGCTGCCTTTACTTCCTGGGCTCAAGTGACCCTCCCAACTCAGCCTCCTGAGTAGCTGGAACTACAGGCAGGTGCCACCACACCCAGCTAATTTTTACATCTTTTTATAGAGATGAGGTCTCGCCATGTTGCTCAGGCTGGTCTCAAACTCCTGGCCTCAAGAGATCCTCCTGCATCAGCCTCTTAAAGTGCTGGGATTACAGGTATGAGCCATGGCGCATGGCCCACTGTGAATCTTAAGTGCTTTCCTTAGGCACTTATTAGACCTCAAGTTTCTCATCTAAGAATAGGGTTGGATTTGATGGTCTCTAATAATCTTATAATTCTAAATAAAAACATAATACCAGCCACCAGCTGGACTGAGAATACAGATAAATAGGATGAGCAGGAGATGGCTGGAGATACCTGAATGCTAAGGTCATAAAAACTTTCTATTGCAAGCTAAGGAGTTTGGACTTTATCCAAAGGACAGTGAAGAGTCATTGAAGGGTTTTAAGCATGGAGTGATGTCAAATTTTCAAGAGAGAAAAATGATTATGGCTATGTTATGTAAAGAATAGACTGGGGACAGGGGTATATAAAAGGAGTTAGGAAGTCCAGTTAAGAGGCAACTTAAATAATCCCAGAAAGAGTAATAATGACCTGAATGATAACAGTGGAAAGATAAGGAAGAAAAGTCTAATCTAAGAAAGGTAAAGGAGGTTTTTTAAAAATAAAAAAAGAACATTTCATATTCGTTATGATGGCTATTATTTAAAGAGAGAGAGAGAGAAAAATAAACATTGGCGAAGCTGTGCAGAAATTGAAACTTTTTTTTTTTGAGACGGAGTCTCGCTGTATCGCCCAGGCTGGAGTGCAGTGGCACGATCTCGGCTCACTGCAAGCTCCGCCTCCTGGGTTCACGCCATTCTCCTGCCTCAGCCTCTCCGAGTAGCTGGGACTACAGGCGCCTGCCACCACGCCCGGCTAATTTTTTTGTATTTTTAGTAGAGACGGGGTTTCACAGTGGTCTCGATCTCCTGACCTCGTGATCTGCCCGCCTCGGCCTCCCAAAGTGCTGGGATTACAAGGAAACTGAAACTTTTATAAACCACAAGGGAGAATGTAAAATGGTGCAGCCACTAGGAAAACAGTATGGCAGTTCCTCAAAAAATTAAAAATAGAATTACTGTATGACCCAGCAATTCCACTTCTGGATATATACCCAAAAGAATTGAAAGCAAGGTCTTCAAGAGATATTTGTACATCCATGTTCATAGCAGCATTATTTACAATAGACCAAAAGCAGAAGCAACCCAAGTGTCCACATACCACTGCATGTGGCATATACATGCAACAGAATATTATTATCCAGCCTAAAAAGGAAGGAAATCCTGACACATGGATGAAACCTGAGGTCATTAGGCTGAGTGAAATAAGCCAGTCACACAAGGACAAATACTGTATGATTTCATTTATATGAGCATCTAGACTAGCCAAATTTATAAAGATAATAAGTAGGTTGGTGATTGCCAGGAGCTGGGGGGGAGGGTGAAATTAAGAGTTATTGTTTAATGGATATTGAGTATCAGTTTTGCAAGATGAAAGGAGCTCTGTGAATCAACAGTGATGACAGTTGCAAAACAATATGAATGTACTTAATGCCACTAAATAGTACACATAAAAATGGTTAAGATGGCTGAGCATGGTGGCTCACGCCTGTAATCCCAGCACTTTGGGAGGCCGAGGTGGGTGGTTCACCTGAGGTCAGAAGTTCCAGACCAGCCTGGCTAACATGGTGAAACCCTGTCTCTACTAAAAACACAAAAAGTAGCCAGGCGTAGTGGTGCGTGCCAGCTAAGAAGGCTGAGGCAGGAGAATTGCTTGAACCTGGGAGGCGGAGGTTGCAGTGAGCCAAGATCGCACCACTGCAATCTCTGGGCTATAGAGAGAGATGCCATGTCAGAAAAAAAAAAAGAGAAGGGACAGGAGGGGAGGGGAGGGGAGGGGAGGGGTTAAGGGAGCAAATTTTTAAAAAAATTATTTATTTATTTTTTGAGACACATTTTCACTCTGTTGCCCAGGCTGGAGTGCGGTGTCATGATCTTGGCTCACTGCAACCTCCACCTCCCAGGTTCCAGCAATTCTCATGCCTCAGCCTCCAGAGTAGCTGGGATTACAGGCGTGCGCCACTACACCTGGTTATTTTTTGTATTTTTAGTAGAGACGGGGTTTCGCTTTGTTGGCCAGGCTGGTCTGGAACTCTTGGTCAAGTGATCCACCCACATCAGTCCCCCAAAGTGCTGAGATTATAGGTGTGAGCCACCGCACCCAGCCAAGATAGTACATGCGTTTTACTGCAATCTTTTTTAAAAAGGCAGGACTTAATAACTGGCGTTAGAAGGCAAAAGAGGCAAGAGTATCAAGGATGATGTTTTCTGATTTTTAGGAATAGGCAGATAGTGGTATTAATCACAAAATGATAAAATATGGGTTACAGGGGAATGATAAGATAATGAGCTCAGTTTTAGACGTAATAAGTCTGAGCAAAGCATGAGACATTCATGGAGGAGATGTTCAGAAGACGGCTGGATAAACTAGTCTGAAACTCAGAAGAATGGTTTGCCACAGCCCTACAGTTTATGAATCATCAGCCTATAGATAGCAGCTGAGGCTAAGGGAGAAACAGAGCCCTTGTGCAACATCAACTTTTAATGGATGAGCAGGGGAAGAAAATTCTGAAAGGAGACAAATTCAAGAACAGCTGGAGAAGAAGAAAGGGAAAACAAACAAAAATAAACAAACAATTACGGTCAATGAAAATTATGGAGGCAATGAAAGCTTGCTTCAAGAAAGGGGTAAGGTGTCAAATGATATAGAAGAGTCAAATTAGGATAAAGGCTAAAAAGGGTCCACTGGATTTAACCACAAGATTATACTCAAGAGAACAGTTAATAAGAATTCTCTTTAGATGCTCTTCTTCAACCATAGGTGAAAAAGTAATTAAGTGACCTTGGAGTTCTCTCCTGAGCAGAGGAGATCAGTTTGAACATCAAAGGGGGAGTTGTGAGAGCAGTTTCAGGAATTAGAATCCATTTTCCAGGGTCATCTGAGATCCTAATCACTGTACTGTCCAAGACATAGCCATGTATGCTAGAGCAGTAAAAGCACCTACTTTGTAACTGGGGTTAGTTTGGGCTCTGCTATACAGTGTGACCTTAGAGAAACTTAATTTCATCTGGAAAATTAAAACTATCTTCCAGAGTTGTTACAAAAAAAAAAAAAAACACATACAAGGGAAAAATCCCACAAAAGTTCTTTGCAAAGAATAAACAAAGTACAAATGTCAGTTAATCAAAACCTCCAACAGGTAGGTGATCCTTACAAAGTTTTAAGCAAAAACAGCAATCTGGGGGGAAAAAAAAAACCCGCCACTGGTTTAAAAAAAAAAAAAAGAAAAAAACATGGTAGTCTTTGAACAGATTAATTTCCTAGCCTTCTAACCTTGAGAGTTGTATCTTTTGTTGGTATATTTGTAGCATTTAGACCTATGTTTTCTACTGGCTGGAACCAGGATATTTATTAAGGGTCAACACAGGAGGAGTCAGAAAGAGCTCTTGAACTGGAGTGGGCTAGCAGAGGAATGTGAAGTGGCCACAATGGAATGAAGAGAAGGGAGGATGCTTGTTATTCTGTGGTAGAGAGACAATGAATACACAGACCCAGATGGGGAGACATGGGTTCCAGACTCAACCCCAACACTTTCTTCAAAACACTTCTTATACTCCATCTTTTCACCTATAAAATGATGGATTCATTTAAGGGCTTCATCTGTTCTCCCGTTTTAGAATTATTTTCTAATTGTGTTTTGGAAACTTTATCACAAGTCAGTGGCTAGCCCTGTTACATTTATTACTCTCAGCTGTCGTGTGAGGAAGGCATTGCTAACCCTGTTTTATCTTTTTTTTTTTTTTTTTAAAGCAAATGATAGACTGAGGACCAGAAAGCTTGATAACTTATCTGATGTCATATAGCTCTTAAGTGGCAGAATAGGGTCTGTAATCTAAGTCACTAACTCTATGTCCCATGCTCTTTTCCCTGTAGGTATATACTCATTGCTATGCATTACAACAACCACTGAGTGTCCACTATGAGCCAGGCACGACACCAGAAGCTTTATAAACATTTTCACCGACTACAAACCAACCATCTGTATAGGTCATTATTCCATTTTACAGTCAAGGAAACTGAGATTCAGAAAGATTACTCAACCAAAGTTCCATAGCTAATTAGTGACAGAGACCAGATTTCAGCAGAGATCTGACACACTCCAGAACACATACTAGACCCCTGGGTGATGCTTGGACACTGACACAATCAGAACATTTTAGAAAAGAAAAGATAAGAAGAATGTTGAGGTCTTGACTACACTCCAAAATTCTAACAGAAAAACCTTTATGAAGCTTTTGGAAAAAGAAATGCCCTGGTCTATAAACAGCCCACTGTCATGGTGAATCTAGGTAAAGGGTATTCAAGTGTTCACTGCACTCATTATCTGTCCTAGTCAGCTTGAGCTGTCATAACAAAATACCAGACTGGGTGGCTTAAACAACAGACATTTATTTCTCATAGCTCTGGAGGGTGGAAGTCCAAGATTAGGGTGCCAGCATGGTCAGGTTCCAGTAATGACTCCCTTCCCAGCTTGCAGATGGTTACCTTCTCGCTGTGTTGTTACATAGCAGAAAGAGCTCTGGTGTCTCTTCTTCTAAGGGAACTAATTCCATCATGAAGGTTCAACCCTCATGACCTCATTTAAACCTACAACGGTTCAATCTCCAATTACCATCCCACTGGGGATTAAGGGTTTCAACATACAGATTTTGGAGGGACACAAACATTCAGTTCATAATATATAGTCTATGTTTAAACATTTCAAAGTATGTGGCATATTACATTCTCTAAATTCACTCTGCCAAAATATATAAGGAGCTAGTTATAACCACGTTATAGGATTGCTGCAAGTGTAAAAATAGGTATTTTCTGTAAAATACTGAGCTCAGGTTTTGTCACACAGTAAGTACTCGGTAAAGGGGCTTTAAAAGGGAGAGAGAGAGAGAGAGAAAGAACACTGTCAATTGGCTAGAAGACAGCTGCTTACTGGAATACATTGCACCACAAAGCTATATTTTATTTCCCATCTTCAGACTTCAAGAGAATTTCAAACCAGGAGTGTTTCCGACTCCTCTGTTCCCTGCAGCCACCATCCCATTTCCTCTGAAGCAGATGACAGTACAATGGACTTGACCCCCTGTACTTTTGCCCTCCTGAGCCTACCCCAAAATGCTGGCCAGGAACAGGTTTCTAGCTCCTCAAAGGGAAGCTTTCCTAGCCCTAGAAATGGAAAAGACAATCCTCTTCTTTAGTTTATCATGGGGAAGAGAGAAAGCAGCACATATTTTAAGACAGATTAGCTTACTGTAACAGAAAGCACATATACTTTGAAACCACAAAGAACTGAGTTCAAATATTTTCTCATCCCTTAGAAGCTATATACGTTAGACAAGTCACATGACCTGAATTAAACTACCATAGTTTTTTTATCTATAAAAACTATAGCATTTATGATTGATGAAATTATAATTAATATATAGTACCTAGTATGTTCTTACCAAATGATAACACTTTTAACATAATCATATAAATGCTTACTGTAATGCAATATATTTGGCATTTGTTTATAAATTCTCTTCACTTAGATCTTCCATTTCCAGTAATACAGAAGAAAAATAACCTGAAAATCTGCCTACTGCATAATACCTAGAAAAGCTGGATGAAGTATAACAAACATCATATTACATAGAGTTGAGATTTTAAGAAAGAAAAAGAAATCCCTATTACTCAAAAAATGAAGAGGAAACTAAAAATCAGGAAGTCTGATATTGGGCTGCTTTGGGGAGATATTTTAGTCTAGGCACTCAAAGGGCTTGCTTTTTATAGCCACCAGGGGTAGGAGATAGGCTGTGGGCCCTGGAGCAGCCAAGAGCTGCAACTCAAATTCCCCTGCATAAAGTTGGGAGCTTGGAGGAGTCATAGTGTCAGTTAAAAAAAGAAAAAAAAAATCCAAAAGTACAGAGATACAACAGCCAAGGTTGGGTTAAAAACTAAAAGTATCCCTACAAATTTGAAACCTTGGCCTGTATGAAGTCTGAATTTATACTACTTATGTGGAGTTTATACTATCTGTGTATATATCTGTGTGGTCCTAGAATCTACAGCAGGGGATTAACTTAAAACAGTTCCAGGCTCATAATATTCCTTGGTGATTAATAGAGACCAAAAAAAGATCCTCCTTTCCTCTAGAGGAGTACAAATTATCTTGTTTGATTCTCACAACTGTCCTATGAAATGGATAATATTTTGGCCCATTCCCAGAATTATCTAGTATGAAATAGATAATATTATCCCAGTTCATCAAAGAAATTAAGTCTGGGGAGGTTAGGGCAAGTTGTCCAAAGTCACCCAGCTATTCTCTGACAGAGCTGGGATTTGAACCTGGTTGTTGTCCAGTCAGTCAAAACACATTACTGAGTCCTACTATGCGCCAAGCAGAGATAAAGTCTGTTCTCTTTCCAATTTTGGAAATTTGGAAAATTTGACAAAGTCAATTCCCCTTCCAGATTTACAATGTTTAAATCTTGATGCAAATCAATAGATAAATGGAACTGTTCTCTTCCTTCTCTAGTTTAGCAACTTGGTAAGAAGGCAGCCAGGATCAAAGCAAATAGGAAACCAAAGCCACACAGGGTTCCTCTGGGCTCTATCTGCCAAAGCAGTTCAGTTCCCTCTGGCAAACGAACTTAAGTTGCTGGAACACTCTGAACTGGAAAGGGGAAAAGCAACAAGCTCCATGAGCTAGTAGGGTGTAGGGTACTGCCCCATGAGTCCTGGTTACTGGAAATTAATTTTGTTAGAATAAATATACAAATAGAAATTCAAACAGAAAATATTTACTGTTAATTTAAGTAATAAGGACAATGAAACTGTTGTGATAAACACAAACATGGGAAATAGAAAATTAGTGATTAACAGTTACAGTTATATGAGGCTCAAACTCCAATATATTTCTGAATGTTAATTTGGTTGCATAGCATTGAGAAAATCCTGATTTAAAAACATAAGCAGATGTAAATGGTAGCATTTTTTAAAAAAATTAACAGGCATTCTTAGAAGCTTAACACATTGAACATCTAACACGTATTCATGTTTTATAAAAATAGTTCTCAATATTTTAAAATAATCAAATGAAATGTTTGCAGACTCTCTAAAACACTCTCCTGGTATTTTTATAGAACAAAGTTGGGAAACAACCACACAACAGGTTCTCTGAGATCTTTCCACTGGACCTCAGACATATCTTCTGCATGTTCCCAAACTTTCCCAAGACTTTTGGAGGTGTATGTTAGGAGGAGGAGCAAGTTATTTGGTAATATCCTTAACCACCATTTCTCAAAATGAGAGCCATTCTCACACTACTCACCCGTGTAGGCCATGTTCTTAGGGTTGCCATAAGGAGCCCCAGGCTGCACGGGGCTGTAAACAGGGTTCATTGTGGAAGACTGAGGATCCTACAGAGAAAACAAAGAAAACAGCACTGATTATTGATTGTTCATTCTTCTGACATCAGCTTCTCCTCCATAATCTTCAGTTTTCCCTGAAAGGAAAGCATCAGGGTGTAGTGGAAAGAAGACTAAACAAAAAAGCCAATTTGCTTGTACTTGGCCCTATGCTAAATACTTTCCCCATTTTACAGATAAAGATAGTAAGGAGCAAGGAAGTAATATAACTTGCCTAATGTCAACCCAGGCATTTTGGCTCTCAGCTCAGTGTTAGTCCCACTATCCCACAGACAGCTCTGGCACTAGAGTACTATGTGGCACTGGCCATGTCACTTCCCCTGTCTGGACTCCAATGTCCTGATATAAAATGAATTAGTTTAAGATCTCTGAGGTCCTTTCTAATTCCAATGTTGCTAGTCTAAGAGTTGTTAAAGGATATGCTTTCTACGGTTCACTAGTGGAGCTTGGTGTCTGGTGATGAGCAAACAGACTGCTGGAAGGAAAAGCAGCGTCTCATCCACCCCTTACACCTGCAGAGGACAAGATACCAGTTACCAGCAGCTTTAAAAACAGAAAAGGGAATTTGTTGCCACTGATACTTTTAATGCAAACAAGGAAATATGGCTAGGATTTCTCTCCAAATTTATTCAAGGGAAAGAAATAAACTTGGAAATTTGTGTGCAATAAGTATCACCTGTACAAGTGCTCCGTTAATTATCTTAATGAAGCACATTCTCCATTCTGATTAATGGAAAATCTGTCATTAAGCTCTATTAGCCAGCCAATTTGTCCCACCTTGTTTAGGGAGCCTTTCCTTACTATATAGCCTGACACATTTGAAAATGTGTCTCCAAATATATGATTTACACATCATAAAAATCAAACAATTCCTTCCTAAGTTCACAAGATAGATGGGCAATTTTTTAGGTCATTAACTTCTCTTGTATCACTTCAAAATAGGAAACAAGTCAAATGTTGAAGGCAGGCAGTGAACAGCTGGCATGATGACAACTGCTCTGTGATTAGTCTGTCTAGGGTTCAAAAATGAGATGTGGAGAAAAGGTGGGCTAACAAGGAGAGGAAGCTGGGACCATCAGATAAGCAAAACGGAAAATGCCACTGGACAATTTCAGAGGACAGAATGTCCTAAAACATACGTAATGTGTAGCCCTGGCAAACTACCCCAGGGCAACGAGCTAGACAAAATTACCATCAGCCAACAGACTGAAACTAGAACAACTTGAGGATGAAAGTTAAAGGAGTTATATATATATTTCAGTTAAACTTAAGGGAAAAAAATATTCTCACAGCCAGAGTTATCTAAAAATATACCCAAGTAACGTACACTCTCTCTCTCTAAATAAAAGCACTCTCCTCACAGAGTACTGAGACATTAATAATGAAAAGAGATCATAGATGTTTTTGTTTTTTGAGACGGAGTCTCACTCTGTTGCCTAGGGTGGAGTGCAGTGGTGTGATCTCGGCTCACTGCAACCTCTGCCTCCTGGGTTCAAGCGATTCTCCAGCCTTAGCCTCCCAAGTAGCTGGACTACAGGCACGTGCCACCATGCCTGGCCAATTTTTTGTATTTTTAGTAGACACGGGTTTCATCGTGTTAGCCAGGATGGTCTCGAACTCCTGACCTCGTGATCCACCCGCCTCAGCCTCCCAAAGTGCTGGGATTACAGGTGTGAGCCACCGCACCTGGCCGATCATAGATGTTAAAACAAGTTGCAAACTGTCAAGTGACATGCAAATGTAAACGATGATGTGGCAATGTTGCTCATCTGACAACAACAACACAGAGATTACTTGTACTCTTTTCAGCTTTGGGTCTCTCTTCTACCCAACCAGTTCTCTGCCTGGTACATCAGGGTGAGGAAGACCGATAAAGTGCTGCAGTGGTTTGAATGTTTCCCCCCAGAAAGCGTGTGCTGGAAGCTTAATAACCATTTTAACAGTAATTAAGATGTGGGACTGTTAAAAGGTGATTAGGCCATGAGGGATCTGCCCTGATGAATGAGTTAATGCCATTATTGCAGGAGTGGGTTTATCATGGTGGGCGTGGGTTCCTTACAAAAGGATGCGTTTGGCCCCCTCTTGCTCTCTATCACCCTCTTTTTGCCCTACTCTCTTCCACCATGGGATGACACAGCAAGAAGGCCCTTGACAGATGCTTGTACTCTGATATTGGACTTCCCAGCCTCCAAAACTATGAGCCAATACATTTCCATTCATTATAAATTACCCAGTCTGTGGTATTCTGCTATAGCAGCACAAAAAGGACTAAGACAAGTGCTAAGCAGTACAACTTGCCTGTAAACATCTGAGCACTCTCCTACGGAGAAGACACTCTGTGTTGCTGATTGTGGACAAAGTACAAAATTGCTTTTTATAATCAAAGAAACTCATCAGCTTTGAAACTGGTCTCCTGCTGCTCCAAAATGAGGGCCACTGCCACAGGAGGAGATCATGCCTGGGGTAGCACTCCATAATAGCATCAATTCCAATCTCAATTAATGACTGACAGAAATGAGATCTGCCAGGGTTTCAAACTTTAGAATATGATAGCTACTTTTAGGGAGCTGTACAAGGGTAGATGGGATTCCCAGCTTCTAAAGGAAGGTTGGCCATTTATAACAAAATCTATACTGTAAATAGCTTCAGGGACAGGCTAAAAATGAGTAGGAAGATCATAAACTCTACAATCAGGCAGATTTAGGTTCAAATCCTGGATCTGCCACATACCATGATGGGATCACAGGGTAGTCCTTTAACTTCTGAGTCTCTGTTTCCTCTAACCTCAAAATGGGAAAAAAACAAAAAACATACTTTGTAAAAAAAAATTTTTAATGACAGGTTCATTAAAGTATAACTTACGTATAGTAAAATTTTACCTCTTTTAGGTATATAGTTCTATGAGCCCCTGAAAAAGTATTCAGTTGTACAAACATCACCACAATCAAGATATAAAATATTTTCATTACCCCAAAAAGTTCTCATACATTTGTAGTTAATACCACCCGCCTTCTTCAAAAGCCTTACGAATAAAATCCAAACTCTTTCACAGAGTATACAAGATCCTTGATGCTCTATCTGGGATGGGGCTCAGAAATCTGTGTATTTATGTTCCTAAGGAGATTTTGATGCCCAGTTTGAGGACCATGCCTTAGCCTTTCTTTCCCAAATGCCATTTCTCTCATATAGGCTGTCTAGAGGAATTGAGATACAGCAGAGAACAACAAACATTTCTGCTTACACGCTAGTTAGGAGGTGGGAAGAGAGAGAGATTTTTTTTCAAGTGAAAGATATATCAGATGGCAATGAAAACTGTAAAGCAAGGGTTCCCAACCCTGGGGCCATGGACCAGCACCAGTTCATTCCATGGCCTGCTAGGAACCAGGCAGCACAGCAGGAGGTGAGTGGCAGGCAAGCGAGCATTACCACCTGAGCTCACCTCCTATCAGATCTGAGGAGGCATTAAATTTTCATAGAAGCGTGAACCCTATTGTGAACTGCGCACACGAGGGAATCTAGGTTGTGTGCTCCTTGTGAAAATCTAATGCCCCCCTCCCCGCCCTATCCCCCCACATACCCCTGGGTCCATGGAAAAATTGTCCCTGGTGCCAAAAAGGTTGGGGACTGCTCCTGTAAAGAAATCCAGTCAGGCTGCTTAGGGAGTGCTAAGGGCAGGTTGTTGCAATTTTAAATAAGATGATTAGAAAAAGTGTCATTGAGTGACATCTGAGCAAAGACCTGAATAAGTTGAAGGAGCAAGCCATGGAGATCTCTGAGAAGAAACTGTCCAAGTAGAGGAAACAGCAAATGCAAATGCCCCCAAAGTAGAAGCATTTTTGAGAAAGAGCTTAGAGGCCAGTTTAGCTGAAGTGGAGTAAATGAAGGGGAAGAATAGCAAGTAAGATCAGACAGGTAATGAAGGCCAAATCATGCAGGGCCTTGTAGGCCACTACACAAACTTTGTTTTTATTCTAAATAAGATGGGAAGCCACTGGACTGTTTTACAAAGAAGAGTGAAATTATTTGTCTTCATTTTAAGAAGAGGTAGATTGTTGTGCTGAGATCAGATAGCAGGAAAGCAAGAAGAGAAGTAGGGCAATCGGGAGGTTTTCGAAACAGTTCAGATGAAAGATGATGGTGGTAGTAGCAGTGATGGTGGTGGTGGAAACTAGTCATGTTTTTTATATATTTTGAAGATCAAGCTGATAGGAATTGCTAATGGATTTAATATAAGGTATGAGAGGAAGAAAGACATCAAGAATGATGCCAAGGCTTGAGAAACTGGAATAATAAAAATGCCATTTACTGGTGAGAACTATGAGAGGAGTAGGTTTTGGGTGAAGAACAGAAATCTGGATTTGGACTTAGATTGGAGATGCCTAAGAATTTTGCTTAGAACAATGATATACGATAAACACCCTATAGAAGGTTAGCCACTAGCACTACCACAAACATTACCTCTTTGGTGGTTCTGTGGAGGTTAAAAAAAAAAAAGAAAAATAAATAAATACTACCCCTACTACCAGCAGCTACCATTTACTGAACACCTACCATGTGACAGGTACTGTGCTAAGGACTTATAAAGTCCCTGTAAGTCTTATAATACTTGCAAACTAAGTATTATTTTTATTATATTACAGATAAGTAAACTTAAGTCCAAAAAAATGAAGTGACTAGCCCAAGATCTCATAACTAAGAAGTGAAGAAAAGCCAATTTCAAAGCCAGGTCTGTTTGATTTCAATGTCCAAGTTACTTTCACCATACTAGATGAGGCTCCCAGACTCTCTAGTCACCTATCCCAGTACTAGGTTCGCCTCTGGAACAGTAGGCCTCAAACCCTTGTTCAACTCAAGAGCCTAAGTGCTCTGCTTGGACCCTAACAGATCACAACATGGAGTCAGTTCATATCTACCACAGTACCTGGCACTTGTTGGGTCACTGCTGGGTACCATGGGCAGTTATAACTATATGATATGGCCTGATGTGCCTACCTCTCTGGTTGCAACTTCTACCACTATCTTTTTGTTTTCTTCACTTCAATCACAATGACTTCCTTGTTGTTCCCTGAAGACACTATGCATGCTTGTGCCTCTGGGTCTTTGCACTTGCTTCTTCCCCACATCTAGAATGCCCTTTTACCCAGATATCCAAATGGCACAGTTCCTCACTTCATTCAGGTCTCTGCTCAAATGTCACCTTATCAGAAATGCCTTCCTTAACCAACTTATCTAAAATAGGTCCTCCACATGCTGTTATTCTCTGTTCTCTCATCCTTTCTTACTTTTTTTTTTTTTTTTTTTTTTGAGATGGAGTCTCGCTCTGTTGCCCAGGCTGGAGCGCAGTGGCGCAATCTCGGCTCACTGCAACCTCTGCCTCCCAGGTTCAAGCAATCCTCCTGCCTCAGCCTCCCAAGTAGCTGGGATTACTGGCATCCACCACCACACCCAACTAATTTTTGTATTTTTCGTAGAGATGGGGTTTCACTATGTTGACCAGGCTGGTCTCAAACTCCTGATCTCAAGTGATCCACCTACCTCAGCCTCCCAAAGTGCTGAGATTACAGACATGGGCCACCGTGCCCGGCTTACTCTTCTTATTGATACCTATTTTAGTCTGTTTTGTGATGCTATAACAGAATACCTGAGACTAGGTAATTAATAATGAACAGAAATTTATTTCTCACAGTTCTGGAGCATGGGAAGTCCAAGATCAAGGGGACGGCATCTGGCAAGGGCCTTCTTGCTACCTCATCCCATGGCAGAAAATGGAAGGGCAAGAGAGAGAATCTATTCCTGAAAGCCTTTTAAAAAAAAGATTTTTTTTTTTTTAAGAGATGGGGGTCTTACTATGTTGTTCAGGCTGGACTGCAATGTCTATTCACAGGCACAGTTATGGCACCTTACGGCTTCAAACTGCTGGGCTCAAGTGATCCTCCTGCCCTAGTCTCCCAAGTAGCTCCCTGAAAGCTGGCTCCTCAAAAGCCTGTTAAACAGACATTAAGCCCACCCCCGAGGATGGGGCCCCCAGAACCTAATTACCTCTTAAAGGTCCCGCCTCCCAATACTATTACATGGGCAATTAAATTTCAACGTAAGTTTTAGAGAGGACAAACATCCAAACCATTGTAACACCTTTTACTATCTGACATATTTTCTTGTTTATTCTTTCCCCCATTAGAGTAAGGTCCATGAGAATGTGATTTTGTTTATCTTGTATCCCCAGTGCACAGAATATTACCTGGCACAAAACAGGCACTAAATACATATTAGTTGAACGAACAATGAGCCATCTTTCATGCTTCTCCAAAATAAAACTGTGAAAAAAGCTTCAAGATGTTTGGCATTTCTTGGCATATCCCAGTCAACTTCTTGGCTCCCTATCTCTCCAGCAGCTACTTCCAATGCCCAGAGAAGCCTCTACTAGGAGCTCATCTTGGGCAAAATAAGCAATGGTAAGGCCCAGCAGTTGCATGACGTGAGAGAGAAAAGAGAGGTGCTAAAGATTCCTCCTGGTGAAGCTGATTTTTCACTTCTAGACTCCTACCCACTGTTCTGCAAATGGCTTCCTGCTACCCTCAAAACATCTGAACTATTTCTTTCAAAATAACAAAATATATGACCATTAAATGACAAGCAAAAAAGCCCAGAGATTAAAGTAATATTTGCACAACAGGTTGCAGTGTTTAAAATTAGTGTTTTAGTTTGCAAACTAATACACTTTGCTAACTAAAATGGTAAAATTCTTCGAAAAATTTACCATTTGAAAAATGGTAAAAATGGTAAATTTTTCAAAGAATTTTACCACTTATGCAGTGCTGTAGACTTTACAATGAGATTTTAACCATTATCTCACTTGGTCCTTTGAAGTAAGCAATGCAAAGATTATTAATTTCATTTGACAGACCGAGAAACTAAAGCTTAAAGGTTTAAGGCCCTCTGGGATAGATACTGTTGGGAAAGGAAAAAGATTGTGTTTGCCCAAAAGAGGCTACGGTCTACCTAGGAAAGTTTAAAAGTTAAATAAAAATTAAAATGCCAAAAGTAATAGAAGGAGATGGAACTTCTGGAACAAAGTGCTTGGCAAACCCTTTCCCCCAAAAGCAAAAATAAAATGAGACAAAATGGTAAAAAAACAACCATTTTGGGCCAAAGTATGAAATGTCTATTCAAGAAAAACTTCTGAACCACATTAAGAACAGTGAAAAATCCATGGCATTTTACCCTGGGGCTGCCCCTATCTCAATCCCAGGCTCCACAGGGGGGCCTGCTACTAGGGCAGGCTAGACCAGGCTAAAAGGACTACTGCTACCGGAGTGGGCTGATTTAATTTGAAACTGAGCACAGAAAATCCTATGCCCAGAGTCATTGTCAAAAACAATAGTGAGGCAATTTGGGAAACAACAGCAAATAATCCAGGAAGGCCACTAATGCAGCTACTCTGAGGTCATACTAGTTGGTGCAGGCAACAGACCTGCAGATAAGCCAGAAATTTTCAAGGGAGTTCTAGGGAACACAACCACCACGGTGGGTCTTGATAAACTTTCACAGGATCCCTAGTGGTCTACAGAGAAGGTCTTCTCTATCTGCTGATTCTGGGTGAATTTAAGGCCTTGGACATAACAAAACTAAAAGTTAGAGCATAACTGTAAATTGCCTGAATTTTGAATGCATTCCACAAACCACATACACATCCATTGGTAAAGGGTGGAAGCCTTCCTGGCCTACGTTTAAGCAGAACTCCTGATCAAATATTGGATGGCCACTAATCTATGCCAACCCAGGGGTGACCTTTAGGAAGCCAAGTTTAAAAACTAAAATAGCAATTAAAAAATATGGCCAGAGACATCAGAAATCACACTGCAAAGGAGACAGACTCTACAAAAGAGTCTAAGCAAGTCACTAAACAAAAAATCCCAGCAACAACAACCTCCTGGTGGCGGGGCGGGGGTGGGGTGGGTGGGTGGAATCTGAATCAAGAATTGCTACAATATATTATCTAAAATATGTAGTTTTCAACAATACTGACAAAATCATGAAACATGCAAAGAAACAATAAAGTATGTCCCATTTGTGGGGGAAAAACAGGTAACAATAAATTTTGTTCTTGCAGGGGTCTAGATACTGGAATCAGCAGATAAATATTTCAAAGCAGCTATTATAAATGTTTAAAAAAAACTAAAGAAAACCACACTTAAAGAATTAAAGTATGATAATAACTTATCAAATAGAGAATATCAATAAAAAATATAAACATTGAAAGAGTCAAATGGAAATCGTATTCTGAAATGAATCATTCAAGAGAGGCTCAGAAGCAAACGTGAGCTGGCAGAAGAAAGAATTACTGAACTTGAAGACAGAGCAATAGAAATTATACAATCTGAAAAACAAAAGAAAACAATGAAGAAAAATAAACTGTGAGAAACTAGCAAGCAAACCAAAATACAAGCATGAGAGTCCCAGAAAGAGGAGACAAAGAAAATTAGGTGGGAAAAATAGGAATACTATGCCATTAAAAAAAATAAAACAAAAAACAAAATCATGTTCTCCGCAGCAACATGGATGCAGCTGGAGGTCACTATCCTAAGCAAATTAACCCAGGAACACAAAACCAAATACCACAGATTCTCACTTATAAGTGGGAGCTAAACATTGAGTACACATAGACACAATGATGAGAACAATAGACACTAGGACTTACTTGGGCAGGGAGGGTTGAAGGAGGGTGAAAGTCAAAAAAAAAATGTCAGATACTATGCTCGCTACCTGGGTGATGAAATCATTTGTACACCAAATCCCAGTGACACGCAATTTACCCATGTAACAAATCTGCATATGTTACCCCTAAACCTAAAATAAAAGTCAAGGGGGAAGAAAAAGAAATTATATCGCAAATTGAAAAAAAAAAGAAGATATAATGTCCAAAAACTTCCCAAATTTGATTAAGACAACAACAACACATATTAAACTACACATCCAAGAAATACAATCAACTTCAAGTTGGATAAACACAAAAAGATCCATAACCAGACACAATATAGTAAAAATTCTAAAAGTCAAAGAGAAAATTTCAAAAGTGGCAAGAGAAAACAACTTATCTGATAAAAGGGAATAACAATAAGATTAACAGCTGACTGGAGGCCAGAAAACAGGAGGTTGGTATATGTGCTGAAAAAAAAAACAAACAAAAAACCTGTCAACCAAGAATTCTAAATCCAGCAAAACTATCCTTTGAAACTGAAGTCAAAATAAACACATTCCCAGATAAATAATTGAGACAATTCATTGCTAGCAACCTGCCTTTCAAAAAATACTAAAGAAATACTAAATATTTATGACTGAAAGGAAGTGATACGACAGTAATTCAAGTCCACACACAAAAATAAAGAGCACCAGGAAAGCTGATATATAGATAGACAGATATATAGATAGATAAAACAAAGTATAAATATTTTTCGTGTTAACTGGCTTAAAAGACAATTGCACAAAACAATTAACTATAAAACTTAATTGTTGGCCTTATGATATATAAAGATATCATTTACATAAAAACAAGAGTCCAAGGTAAGGAAGTATGGGAATGCTGCTATATTGGAGCAACAGTTCTACATTTTACTGAATTACATTAGTTTGCATCTGAACTAGACTGTAATAAATGCAATAAGTTATAATAAATTAAGACGCATATTTAATCCCCAAAGCAACCAGTGAGAACATAAATTTAAAAATTTTAAATATCGACAATATCAATAAAAAGGAACAAACTACTGATACATGTCACAACATGAATTAACCTTGAAAATGTTATGCTAAGTGGAAGAAGCCAGGGCAAAAGAACACATATTGCATGATTCCATTTATATGAAATGTTCAGAAAAGACAAATCTGTACAGGCAAACAGTATATTTTTGATCATCTGAGACTCAGAGTAGGAATGGTGATTGACTGCAGATAGAAGCAAGAGATTTCTTTCATGTGAAAAAAAGGTCTAAAATGATTTTTGGTGGTTACAAAATTCTGTAAATTTACAAAAAAAAACACTGTACACTTAAAATGAGTACATTTATCATATATAAATTATACCTCAATGAAGCTACTAAAAATACAAATTGGTGATTCAATAAATAGTTACAAATTTTTAATAAGCTAAAAGAGATTAAGTCATTTACTTCAGCACACTCATTTTATATAAACTGATACTTGCTGTGCCAGGTCATGCATAAAGTGTTACAGATTCAGGGGTAACAAGGCACAATTTCTGTCCCTGGGGTATTTATATGAGGGAAACAGCCTTGGAATTAACAGCAATATAGTACTGTTGTTATACTGAAACCTAGAATTTAAAGAAAAAAAAACAACTAAAGTGGGGTGATGGGGGAGCAGGTGGGCAGTGCTGTGACTGCCACTAGATGGCAACATGCTCAGTTAAAGGATTCTATTTCCCAACTTCCCCAGGAATAGTTAGGTGTGGCTATCTAATTAGTTTTGCTCATGAGATGTAACCGAAATACTCTGTAGAACTTCTGAGAAGGCTGCTTAAAGGGAACTCTGTTACCTGGGGAAGGTGCCCTTTCCTCTCCCCTTACTGTTTCCTGCTATCTAGAATTAGGACATGATGATTATAGCTCAGCAGCCTTCTTTTCCATGAAGTGACCTTGAGAATGGAAGTCTTAAAACTGAGAAAGGTAGAAACAACCTTGATTTCATGGAACAATCATTTCAGCTCTGCTATACATACCTCTGTGCTTCTTTTACATGAGAAAATAAAACTATATTTTAAAACCACTATTATTTTTTATTACTGTTATATGTAGCTGAACCTAATCCTATTTAATTGGAAGGATAATGCAGGTTCCAAAAAAATATGTCATTTGATCTATGTTTTAAACGATGACAGGAATTCTACAGAGAAAGGAGGAAAGGCCATTTGTGAAATTACACTGTGAGAGGGCAAGAAAACATTCAGAAAATATCAAGTAATTTGGGAAGGTTGGAGCATACAATCTGAGGGAAAACACAGCAGGGATTTTATTCCTGTCCCCTTTTCTCAACTGAGTCCACTTAGCTCTTAGAAAAGATCTCAGAAAGCCAGACTGTGCATGGCTACAGGTAATTTTATGATCCCAGAGCTCTCCACGCTTCTGTGTTATAAATACTCCTTGCAACTGTAATTTGCTTGCCAATTCTTTTCTTCTTGCTACATTTTAAGCACCATGAGATCAACAAATTACCTCTTTCATTTACTACTGAATTCCTGGAAAAGGGCCTGATATTAAAGCAAGGTGCTCAATAAACATTTGTTGACTAGATGAATGAATGAATGGATGAATAAAAAGAAACAGTTTACTGGAATTCGACAGCTTACTTTCCATTTAGAAATTATTTCTTCTTACCAAACAACTTTAAGAAAACTCCATTCCAGTGGTTTTTTTCTTAATTCTATCAGTACGATATATAAGAAAGCCATTTTTATAGTAGCTGTCTGCTTCTTTATATTGCTTGCCAAATATAATCAGACAACACATTAGATTTCTACATTTTATAATACTGTATATAATATTTCATCTCAGAAAATGCTTCAATTTAAAAATGAAATGGACAACCCTGATTTCTAGGAATCTGCCAGAGAATCTCAATATCTGAAAGGCTTCCACAGTTACTAGAAAGATCTTTCATGCAAAAGCTCAACACCCAGCTTTGTGCGTGCCTGTAAATGAGATGCTCATCTGCAAAATGTCACATTTCAACCACCAGAGCATTCAGCCCATTAAAATAGCTTTAAGAAAATGGCTTTTTAGCTAATCAAAACCACAACAAAATTATCTCTAAAGCAAATGCTTACAAATAATAGAAAATTTCTCTCTCTCTCTCTCTCTCTTTTTTTTTTTTAAGAACAAATTTCAGAGAACACCTGCCTAAAGAACCCAACTATTCATTAAACCACACAAGTACTCGGACCTTACTATGTGCCAATTCTCTGCCCTTAAAAGAACTCATCTTTTAGTGGGGAAATAGTTGTATTTAAGATTGACTGTAATACAAGGTGCTGCATTAGAACAAAGTGCTTGAAACAGAGAGAGGATGTCATTTTTCTTGGTAGAAGGGTCAAGAAAAGCTTTCACAGGATAGCACTTTTATAGCTTATAAAGAGGGTGCAAGAGTTAACAATGACCATTTTACAAAACAAACAAACAACCAACAACAACAACAAAAAACAGAAGTTAAGTGATTTGTTCAAGGTCCCATAGACAGTGGGATGCCAGAAACTCAAACCTAGGTCTACAGACACCAAGTCCAGTGTTCTTTCTATGATATCATGCTGTTTCACAATCCAGATGTATTATCTAAAATGGATGTAATTTCAAAATAGCATTTTTCTGCCTTCACACTCTACAATACAGCAGACTTGATATTTTGAGTTCCCCTGAACATGCCATACTCTCTTGTCTCTGAGTCTTTACACATGCTGTTTTGTTTTTAATACCATCATTCTCCATCATTTCTGGTTTCTCTCAATCATCTTTCCTAGCTCCTTCCCTCTATCCCTCAGACTGGATAATTCTTCTTCTTCTTTGAAGATGCAGAGTATCACTATATTGCCCAGGTTGGACTCAAACTCCTGGGCTCAAGTGATCCTCCTGCCTCAGCCTCCCACGTAGCTGGGACTACAGGCACGTGCCACCATGCACAGCTTCTGGATAATTCTTACTCTTCTTTTTAGGGTTCAATTATGTGCAACTTTCTCTGGGATGTTTCTGTAGCATTTATCACACTATAACTGTATCCCATCCCTGACTGTAAAGCCCAGTTTTGTCTCGATCAGACTTTCATCCCTAATACCTAGCACAGTCAGGCACAGAGTACCAGGGTTTCACAACCACATCACACAACAGCTTTAAATTATCACATACCTCTGAAGCAGAATTACAATTTGCTAGAAATGGATTGCTGCAGGCAGACTTTCTATAACACCTCCACATATTAGAAATTGTGATCAGGGATTTCTAGAGAGACAATAAATCAGCCATCTTCAGAGTCTCTCTTTAACAGTTACTTACAAGAGGTTACATTTGCAATGCAAATATATATGCTAGATTTTTATCTCCTTAGTCCAATAAAGGCCTGTGATACAGTATAAAAATATTGGGGCTCCTCTTCAAAAGTACAAACTGCCATATTACCTATCACATGTAGTTACAGAGAGCTAGTTGGAAGAGGTCTATGGCATGGCATCTGCTATGGTCTAAATATGTCTCCCAAAATTTATGTGTTGGAAACATAATCCCAAATGCAACAGTGTTGGGAGATAGAGCCTTCTGGGAGGTCTTCAGGTCATAAAGGCTCTGCCATCATGAATGGATTAACATCCTTATAAAAGGGTTTAATGGAGGAAGTTCATCCTTTCACAGCCTTTCCACCTAGAGCCACGTGAGGACACAGCATTCCTCCTCTCCTCTGGAGGATACAGCATTCAAGGTGCCGTCTTGGAAACAGAGATGGAACTCTTACCAGACAATGAACTTGCCTTGATCTTGGACCTCCCGGCCTCTAGAACTGTAAGAAATAAATTTCTGTCCTTTATAAATTACCCAGTCTCAGGTGTTTTATTACAGCAGCACAAAATACACAAAGACAACATCCAACAGCCTTTTTTTTAAGGGGGAGAATACCGAGGCATACAGAAGGGAAGGGACTACCCTAGAAATGCATGGCAGGTCATGGTTGTGGACAGGGCTCTGAGCAAAACCCAAGCCTCCTGACTTTAGATTGGAGGCTTTCTACTATAAATCATCTTGATACTCTTCTCTGGATGGACAGATGAACAACTGGATAGAAAGACCGACAAATGAATACATAAGCTATGTGACAGCATACTTCAGGAAAGCCCCTCCCCACCTTTTGCTGGTCATAAGTCTTCCCGGGTATTTTGGATCTATCTGTCACGAGACATAGGATACTGACGCTGGAAGTTCTGGCCAGAGCAATCAGGCAGGAGAAGGAAATAAAGGGTATTCAACTAGGAAAAGAGGAAGTCAAATTGTCCCTGTTTGCAGATGACATGATTGTATATCTAGAAAACCCCATTGTCTCAGCCCAAAATCTCCTTAAGCTGATTAGCAACTTCAGCAAAGTCTCAGGATACAAAATTAATGTACAAAAATCACAAGCATTCTTGTACACCAATAACAGACAAACAGAGAGCCAAATCATGGGTGAACTCCCATTCACAATTGCTTCAAAGAGAATAAAATACCTAGGAATCCAACTTACAAGGGATGTGAAGGACCTCTTCAAGGAGAACTACAAACCACTGCTCAATGAAATCAAAGAGGATACAAACAAATGGAAGAACATTCCATGCTCATGGGTTGGAAGAATCAACATCGTGAAAATGGCCATACTGCCCAAGGTCATTTATAGATTCAATGCCATCCCCATCAAGCTACCAATGACTTTCTTCACAGAATTGGAAAAAACTACTTTAAAGTTCATATGGAACCAAAAAAGAGCCCGCATCGCCAAGTCAATCCTAAGCCAAAAGAACAAAGCTGGAGGCATCACGCTACCTGACTTTAAACTATACTACAAGGCTACAGTAACCAAAACAGCATGGTACTGGTACCACAACAGAGACATAGATCAATGGAACAGAACAGAGGCCTCAGAAATGACGCCGCATAGCTACAACTATCTGATCTTTGACAAACCTGACAAAAACAAGAAATGGGGAAAGGATTCCCTATTTAATAAATGGTGCTGGGAAAACTGGCCAGCCATATGTAGAAAGCTGCAACTGGATCCCTTCCTTACACCTTATACAAAAATTAATTCAAGATGGATTAAAGACTTATATGTTAGACCTAAAACCATTAAAATCCTACAAGAAAACCTAGGCAATACCATTCAGGACATAGGCGTGGGCAAGGACTTCATGTCTAAAACACCAAAAGCAATGGCAACAAAAGCCAAAATCGACAAATGGGATCTCATTAAACTAAAGAGCTTCTGCACAGCAAAAGAAACTATCATCAGAGTGAACAGGCAACCTACAGAATGGGAGAAAATTTTTGCAACCTACTCATCTGACAAAGGGCTAATATCCAGAATCTACAATGAACTCAAACAAATTTACAAGAAAAAAACAAACAACCCCATCAAAAAGTGGGCAGAGGACATGAACAGACACTTCTCAAAAGAAGACATTTATGCAGCCAAAAAACACATGAAGAAATGCTCATCATCACTGGCCATCAGAGAAATGCAAATCAAAACCACAGTGAGATACCATCTCACACCAGTTAGAATGGCTATCATTAAAAAATCAGGAAACAACAGGTGCTGGAGAGGATGTGGAGAAATAGGAACACTTTTACACTGTTGGTGGGACTGTAAACTAGTTCAACCATTGTGGAAGTCAGTGTGGCGATTCCTCAGGGATCTCGAACTAGAAATACCATTTGACCCAGCCATCCCATTACTGGGTATATACCCAAAGGACTATAAATCATGCTGCTATAAAGACACATGCACACGTATGTTTATTGCAGCACTATTCACAATAGCAAAGAGTTGGAACCAACCCAAATGTCCAACAACGATAGACTGGATTAAGAAAACGTGGCACATATACACCATGGAATACTATGCAGCCATAAAAAATGATGAGTTCGTGTCCTTTGTAGGGACATGGATGAAACTGGAAAACATCATTCTCAGCAAACTATCGCAAGGACAAAAAACCAAACACCGCATGTTCTCACTCATAGGTGGGAATTGAACAATGAGAACTCATGGACACAGGAAGGGGAACATTACACTCCGGGGACTGTTGTGGGGTGGGGGGAGGGGGGAGGGACAGCATTAGGAGATACACCTAATGCTAAATGACGAGTTAATGGGTGCAGGAAATCAACATGGCACATGGATACATATGTAACAAACCTGCACATTGTGCACATGTACCCTAAAACCCTAAAGTATAATAAAAAAAAAAAAAAAAGAATTGTGGAACTAGATAGTGGTGATAGCTACACAACATTGTATACGTACTTAAGGCCACTAAACTGTACACTTAAAATGGTTAAAATGATAAATTTTATGTCATATATATTTTATCACAATGTTTTCAAAAATGAGTTGAAACAAAAATAAGTGAAATGAGCATGTTTTTTCTTCCTCCTGCCAAACAGGACCCTGTCTCCCAGTGAAATAAAAATTTTGTAAAAAAAAAAAAAAAGGATACTGACGGAATCTGAAGAAATACAGGTGTTTGTTGAAGAACCCACAGAGTCAAGGGGTTCTACCAGAATATATTAGTTTTTTGAAGCAAACCTATGAGGCCCACTAGATTATAAATTCTCAACAGCATGTTTATAGCATGCAAAATAATCACCTTCTCTGAGGAAGCAGTATGTGTGAAATGTCACCTAGAAATTTCATATAATGGTTAAGAACAGGGTTTTTTTTGTGTTGTTTTGTTTTTTTCTTTTGAGACAGAGTCTCGCTCTGTCACCCGGGCTGGAATGCAATGGCGCAATTTCAGCTCACTGCAACCTCCACCTCCCGGGTTCAAGCGATTCTCTTACCTCAGCCTCCCAAGTAGCTGGGATTAAAGGCGTAAGCCACCACGCCCGGCTAATTTTTGTATTTTTAGTAGAGATGGGGTTTCACCATGTTGGCCAGCTGGTCTCCCACTCCTGTCCTCAGGTGATCTGCCCACCTCAGCCTCCCAAAGTGCTGGAATTATTTGGCGCACCCAGCCAAGAACAGGTTTTTAAGCCACAGTTAACAGCTGTGAGGCTTTGGATAACTTAATCTCAGTTTCTTCTTCTGTGTATTGGGAAATACTAGTGGTATCAATATTCCAAGTTTGTTGGAAAAATTAAATTAAATAATACACGTTCTGCCTGAGCACATGTAAACACGATAAATTGTGGTTTTTATCATTATTTTGCCTAGAGGAACATCCTCATCACATGCAACTGTCAACAACCAAGATCTACAGTGTCCATAGGGACCCAAGACACTGGACTGTCCCTTTCCCAGGTCTAGGGCTTTAGAAGGGTAATTACAGAGCCTCAAACGAGTAAGGAAAGTGTTCATTTCACCTTGAGCCTATCTGCCACAGGAAGACAATTACCTCCTTCTCTATAAAACAGAAATACTATCACTTAATATAAAGAATTGCTATGAAGATGCTACAGAGGATAAAAGTAACAAAGTAATATAATCGTATCTGTGTTCTAGAATAATATTTCATGGGAAGATGAAGGATGGGTTAGCAAAGGAGAAACAGAAATTCTTAAAGCAGCTATCCAGGTTAAGGAAATGAAGGTCTGAATTAGAAAGGAGAGCTAAAATGGAAAAGAAGGAAAGAATATAGGAAAATATTTTGCAGTCGGAACTGACAGAATTTGAAAATTCTCTATGTAGGGCTTGATGAGGGGAAAGTCAGAGGTTTCTGAGGTAAGCGTTCAAAGATGGTGTTCATTTTGAAGAAGTAGAGACAAAGATGTCCAACAGACAACTGGGAATCTGGAAATACTGATTTGGGAGATAATGGTTGCTGTGAACTAATTACCCACCAACCATTATTTTTATTAGCTTAGAGGTTAGCAGAAGAGTCCAGCAAGGGTATAAAGGTAGTAAGGAATGAAGATTGTATGGGGGGAAGTATAATAGCACAAGAGAATATTGTCAGATGTAATAATTCAGAGCCAAACAGGGCTCTCAGAAAGAATGTCTTTTGAACCTTCTCAGTCTTTAAAGAAGCAAGCCTGCTTGGTTCTCAATGTACTTTCTTGCTGCTTCCTTCCTCCCTCCTTATCTTCAGTCAATAAACCTTTACTGGGTCTTTATCTTATGCCAGGCCCAGCATCAGCACTGAGGATACGGAGTATGTTATATACCATAACTGTTAACATCTTTAATTTTAACAGATGTTTAATGTTAACATCTTTAATTTTCACAGCAACTTTATTTATTATCCCCATTTTACGGATGTATAAGCTGAATAGCCCAGCCTATGATGAACACTCTCCTCTGAGCTTTCATAGTCCTTACAAATTTTATATCACATAGTACTCTGTATCATCAGGTTTTCTTAAATAACCATAATTTATTCATATCCTTTTCTTCCCCAGGGTACACAACAGGCCCAACTACACACTACAGGTATTCAGTATTTGATGATTGTATTAGTCAGGGTCCTCTAGAGGGGCAGAACTAATAGGATATATACATATATATATATATAAAGGGGAATTTATTAAGTAGTATTAACCCACAGGATCCTAAGATCCCACAATAGGCCATCTGCAAGCTGAGGAGCAAGGAAGCCAGTCCAAGTCCCAAGCTGAAGAACCTAGAGTCCGATGTTCAAGGCCAGGAAGCATCCAGCATGGGAGAAAGATGTAGGCTGGGATAAGTCAGTCTGGACTTTTCACATTTTTCTGCCTGCTGTATATTCAACGGTAGCTGACTAGATGGTGCCCACCCAGATTAACGGTGGGTCTGCCTTCCCCAGCCCACTGACTACAATATCAATCTCCTTTGGCAACATCCTCACAGACATACCCAAGATCAATACTTTGCATCCTTCAATCCAATCAAGTTGACAGTCAGTATTAACCATCACTTTTATTTTAACAACCATCATGTTGTTAAATATACATAACACATCTAAAGGACTGTTTTAAAGTCATTCCATTGACCAAGTTTTTACATGAGATCCTAAAAAGTAGTAATTTCTTACTAATTCATTCAGCAAATCCCTAAGTACTAGATCTGAGCTAATCACTGGTACTAGATCTAGGAGAAACAAATCACACACAGACCCTGCCATCAGGTTTATTGTGGCACCCACTAATGTCATCTATTGTTTAAAATGAGTTCTATTTCCTTCAGGCATTAGAACCAGAGATACACGTGTCTTCCGAATATCCAAACACTTAATAGGAATAAACTATCAGCTGAAAGAATATATGAATGAATGATAGACAATCTGAACCTTGGACCGGGCCTTGGTCTGGTCACTGGAAAGCTGAGCGTTCTTAGCAATGAGCAAAAACTTCTAGTACTAAATTTACCCTGGCTTTTTTACTAAATTTACTATATTATCCTATTTCCCCTTCACTGATAATCTGTTTATTTTTCGTCCTGTTTTATTACGTGTATTTTTAAAATTGATTCCCTTTAGGAAAAAACCATAGGTATACAGAATGTAATCAACCTGAAGATGGTATAATGAGTCTCCTACTTTGTCCAGATGCCCTGCTGAAGATTTGGAGTCAAACCAGGCCCAATGTGCAAGTCAGCAGCAAAGTCAGTAGCTACTACTACCTAAGTTTAATAAAAAGGGTCTCTGCTGGAAGAACTGTGTTGCTTCAGAGCAGCCAGGGAACTCTATTCTTCAAAGCCCACCCTCTTCAAGTTTTCAGCCCCCACATTTATAAATAGGGAAGTTCTGGAACTAGACCATAGAGGACTACATGTGTATCTCTATCCCTGAGCTACCAGTACCTTAGAATCAGCTTCCTTATTTATTCTTATCTACCTACTATACAAATGTAAAGTTTGGGGGAAAAGGGCTCATTATTGGTAATACAATATGGGTACGGTTGACTTAGTTTAGACAAGCAGTCCTGTAAGCACTGAATACTCAAAACACTGGGGGGTTTTGCTTGTTTTGTTGTTAAAATATACATAACACAAAATTGACTAATCATTTTAAAGTGTACAGTTTTGAGGCATTAAACACATTCACATTGCCATGCAATCATCACCACCATCCATCTCCAGAACTTTTCATCTTCATGAACTAAACCGGACTCTTCATACCCATTAAACACTAACTCCCCATTCTCCTCTTCCTACCCAGTCCCTGACACCACCATTCTATATTGTCTCTAAATTTAACTATTCTAAGAACCTAATTTAAGATGAATCATACAATATTTGTCCTTTTCTGACTGGCTTATTTCATTTAGCATAACATCTTCAAGGTTCATCCATGTTAAAGCATGAAAATGCTGGTTTTCAATAACATTCCAGACTTCCCATTTCAGATAAAGATAATCACAAACTGTAAGTCTGACCATCATTTGTTAGCTTTTAGAGATAAAATTAAAAGCTCACTGTAGAATTTTTCCCCTCCTGTGCCACTGAGATTTCCAGATTGATTTATAATCTGGAAGAAGTATTTCCAAATAGATCATTTAGATGGAGCATCCTGCTACTTGGAAAATAAGTTCTAACACGTTCATCAGGAAGCAAAATGGCCCTCAATAAAAAAGACAATGTGGTATCAATGTTTGAATAAAGATTAATGCCTAGCATAAGCTACTCATCTGTTTTGATATCCCTAAACATATTTTCTTGCAGGAGAACAAGTGTGCATCTGTCTAGTTTTCAGAATATATGTACAAATATTTCTTATTACAAGTAGTATGTTTTCAGTATTAATAAATTTATATCATCCACATTGATGAGCCATGGATTATTTTTTAACCAGCAAGACCAATGTGAATAAAATACGAATGATCTTACTAAAAACAAACAGAAAAGACCTCTTCCTTCTCAGTTGGGGATATTATTTTTTGTTTGCTTTTTTCCTTTTTTCCAACTCTCATCTTCCAGACTTTAATCCTATGTGGCTCTGTACATTCCATGCTCCGACTCTCATAACTCTCCCCACTTCATCTCCTGATCTTTTTCCACTGTATTCTCTGGAACTCAAGGTTAGCAAATCCTCTACAACTTCAACCTCTCCTATGAATGCCCCCTGCTTTAAGTGAAATCTGGCTGTCTCACATAATAATGCTTTCCTGTGTAGCACTTTCAAGCGGGAGCTGATTTTCTCTCACTTCTCACCTTCCCCTGGGCCTTGAACCTCACTGTAACTTACAGACCCGTCTCCATAAAAATATTCAGTTCTGAATCTCACATCATCAGATTCAACATCATCCCTCTTTGTAGCCATTTACTACTTCCAAGTAACTTTCCTCTTATGCCTTAAAGATTGTGGCTCCTAGTTCACTGTCATTCTCTCTAATATAGTCTTATAATAATTCCTGGTAATTTTAATAACTACATAAGTAATGATTATAATGCATTGCCCTCTCAGTTATTTGATCTCTCCTCCACTAATCTTGACACTTCCACCCAACCTCAGCCTCTCATTTCCATGGTTATAATCGTTGACTGTGTTATTACTAATAACTGAAACCTTTTTTCTCTAATCTTAATTTCAAATATCTCATTCGCCAAACACCATCTCTTATCCTTCTAGTTTGCTCACTATAGTACCCCAATTCTAACAATCCCTCAACCTATCAGGACATTCAATCTACTAATTCTACCTATATTTCATTGTCCATCACCCTCCTCATACCCTCACCTCTCTCCTAACCCTGGCTATCCTAAATTCCTTGGTCAATTTTTTAATAATCATTCCCTTGCCCCTCTATCACTTGTATTGACACTAGTTTGGTTAAACCACAACCCTGGTTAAATTCAGTCACCATCTACTCCCTGCCAACACTGATATAGGTCTTGGGAGTAGGAAAACAAACAATTATGTTTACTAAAGTTAAAATTTAACTTTAAACTCATGATCACTATTTTCATGTGGGTCCTTTTTTTTTTTTTTTTTTTTTTTCAGATGAAGTCTCACTCTGTTGCCCAGGCTGGAGTGTCATGGCACGATCTTGGCTCACCACAACCTCTGCCTCCCGGGTTCAAGCAATTCTCCTGCCTCAGCCTCCCAAGTAGCTGGGATTACAGGCGCCTGCCACAGCCTCCCAAGTAGCTGGGATTACAGGCGCCTGCCACCGTACTTGGCTAATGTTTGTATTTTTAGTAGAGACAAGGTTTCACCACACTGGCCAGGCTGGTCTTGAACTCCTGACCTCAGGCGATCTGCCCACCTCAGCCTCCCAAAGTGCTGGGATTACAGGTGAGAGCCACTGTGCCCAGCCTCATGTCGGTTCTAAATGAAATCTGACAATCATTCTATATTTGCCTCATCCATCCTATACTATTTCATGCTTTCTTCCTAATCTCACTCTCAACTAGTGATTTTGCTTATTTGTCTAAAGAAAATTAATCATTGAGAAGAGAGTTTTCAAGAGCTCCCACCACATTTACCTACCAAACTGCACCTGTACCCACATACTCTTAACTTCTCTCCTATCACCATGGATGAACAGTCCACTTGCAACCTTCCAGTGGTACACTAGATTCCATTCCCTTACCAAACAAAGGACACTACTTCAAGTCATTTCACCCCTCTTTCTTGAGCATTATTAGGACTTCCCTTCTCTGCAGGATTATTCATATTAACATACTGTTACTTGTCTCACATAAAATAAATACGTAAGATAAACAAAAAGTTCTGTCTTGATTCCATCTAACATACTAGCTACCATTTCTTCCTTTTTTTTTTTTCGAGATGGAGTCTTGCTTTGTCACCTGGGCTGGAGTGCAGCGGTGTGATCTCGGCTCACTGCAACCTCCGCCTCCCAGGTTCAAGTAATTCTTCAGCCTCAGCCTCCCGAGTAGCTGGGACTGTAAGTGTGTGCCCATCTAATTTTTGTATTTTTAGTAGAGACAAGCTTTCACTATGTTGGCCAGGCTGGTCTTGAACTCCTGACCTCTTGGTCTGCCCGCCTTGGCCTCCCAAAGTGCTGGGATTACATAGGTGTGAGCCACCGCACCAGGCCCCAGCTACCATTTCATGTCTCCTTCCCTTCATAGCAAAATTCCTATAAAGAGTTGGGTTTTTTTCTTCTTTTAACCCTCCTGTATTGAGAATTCTAGAAAGAGCTGTTTTATACTGTACTTGCTTTCTCTCATCTTTCTTCCTATTCTTTTGAACCCACTCCAATCAGATTTCCATTCCCACCACTCTACCACCATGTTCTAATCAAAGTCACCAGTGACCTCCACTATGCTAAAACTAATGGTCAGTTTTCAACCCTCATCCTACTTGACATGTCCGCAGCAGCATTTAACATAATTGATCATTCTCTCTCCCACACCCCATCCCCCACTTTTTTTTTTTTTTTTTTTTTTTTTTTTTTTTTTTTTTTTTTTTTTTTTTTTTTTTTTTTTTTTTTGGAGATCGAGTCTTGCTCTTTTGCCCAGGCTTAAGTGCAGTGGCACAATCATGGCTCACTGTATCCGCAATCTCCTAGGCTCAAGCGATTTTCCCATCTCAGCCTCCCGAGTAGCTGGGACTAAAGGCACACGCCACCACTCTTGGCTAATTTTGTTTTTGTTTTTGTTTTCGTAGAGATGCCACGTTGCCTGGGCTGGTCTTGAATCCCTGGGCTCAAGTAGTCTGCTCACCTCAGCTTCCCAAAGTGTTGGAATTATAGGCATGAGCCACGGTATCCGGCGTCTCCCCTCTTTTCAACACTTTCATCACTTGGCTTTTGGACACTATACTCACCTGGGTTTTGATATGTTTGTTTTATTTTTCTCCCTATCATTCTGGCAGCTCTTTCTCAATTTCTAAACTTTGTGGTGACCTAGGCCCCTTCTCTTTTCTAAAGTCTCCATACACTCTCAAAGCCCTCTTATCTAATTGCATAACCAAATACCATCTATATTTTTATATTTACCACCTCCTACTCTCTTAAAATCTGTTTCTCCTGAAGTCCTCCCCAGTTCACTGAATTGCAACTCCATGCTTTTAATTGCACAGACAAAAATTTTGGTGTTGTTCTTGACTTCTCTTTTTCTCATACCTTAACAACCAGTCCGTCAGCAAATCACTTTCAGCTCTGTCTCTAAAATATATTCAGAATTCAATCAATTCTCACTACCCTCACTTCTACCATCTTAATCTAAATCACTATCATTTCTCACAAGTATTACTGCCTTCCCTGTTTTTGCATTTACTCCTTCTTTTGACTATTCTCAACACAGCAGCCAGAGTGACTCTCTGAAAACATGTTAGATCAGGTCACTCATCTAATCCTCAATGACTTCCTACCTCACGCAGTGGAAAAGCTAAGTCTTTACTAGGATCTAGAAAACCAAACAAGAAATGAATTTATAATGCCACACATTATAAATTACCATCTCAACCTTTTGATTCCTGTTACTCTCCTCAACTTCAGGCACTTGACTTCAGCCATCCTGTTCCCTGTTCCCCTGCTATTCCTTAAAACATACCAGGCCTGGCCTCAGGGCTTTGGCATCTATTCTCTCTGCCTGAAATGTTCTTCATCCAGTTCATTCTCTCACTTACTTCAGGTCTTAATTTAAAGTCACCTTTTCAGTGAGGCTTTCCTTGGTTCCCTACCTAAAAGTGCAAACCTTTAACAAACTCAACATTATAGTTATCTTCCTTGCTTTATTTTTCCTCTTTCCCACATATCTATTGTACTTAATATTTTATTTTTTATCTTGTTGTATGTCTTCTCCCCCCTTCACCCAAAATGTAAGCTCCATGGTGATTCAGATTTTAATCTGGTTAGTCTACTGTTGCATCCCCAGTGCTAGGACAGCATCCAGAATATTGATCACTCTTCTCCACACTTTTGAGGGAATAATTTGAGAGGTGCCCCGCTTCTATGATTCAGATGATACACAGATTATACATAATGAAAGCTCCCTTAGTCAGTGCCTACTGACAAATACTAATTTCAGCTGGCCTCATTGATATTATTATATTTATTCCTCATAATAATCCTGAGCCTTCCAGGACCAGCTGTTGACAAAGAAAACACACATATATACACATACTCCCCAGACAGCTCGCCAGAGAGGGAGGTTAGGAGCTGATGGGAGATGAGAAAAGAGCCCATGGAGAGGGGAAGACCACAAACAGAAAGGAGACATGATGGGAAGTTACTTATGGTAATACCACTCCAGTGGGAAGGAGACTTAATGTTTGGTCATCCATGGTGGAAGCCTGCATGTCTGCATAATACTAACAACCAAAAGACGCTCTTACAAGGCATAATTCTTCTCACTGGACTGAGAGTTCCTAGAAGACTTTCCTTTCACTTCTGAAACTTCAGAATCCAGCTAGCACAGAGAAGACTCCCATAAATGTTTGTTAAATTGAACTGAATAATTACTGAGGTATTTATTCTGTTTTTACTCAAGACAAAACTGAGTTTTCAACAGTATTATGTAACATATTCAAGGAGGATGCATAGTTTCTAAGTAACAGACCAGGGACTTGAACTCAAGTTCCCTATTATTTCTCCTGCACCACACTGTTGCTGCTGTTGTTGTATAAAAACGATAATCTCTAGTAGAACACTGACTCTCATCTCATACGTGGGATGCAGACCTGTTAACCCAGCTATAGTCTAAGATGTCATAGAAAGAATCTTCACAAAGCAAGCCAGATCTCCAAACTGAACCACATAAGCTGCAAGTCCAACATTCATATTCCCTAATTCTTTTCCCCATCTACCTCCTTTGTTCACTCCCTTGTTCCTTTGTGTTCATAACTGCCTGACCAATAAGGTGTGTAAAGTGTAAAGTCCTTGGAATACAAAGGCCATGTATGATTCTTCTTTCCATTCCTCCAGCACAGGGCTTACTACATCAAAAGTACTTTGTGAATGTTAGTTAAATTTAAAATGCTAAAAGCCAAAGAAATAAAAAGATAGTTTTATGATTTCCAAAGCATTTCCATAGTCTCCATGGAGAGTCAGGGCTGGTATTAGCATCTACTTTACAAATGAGAAAAGCCTAAAAGGAGAGAAGCAACTTGCCCAGACTTTACCCTGACTCCTCACACGCCAAGCCCAATGTTCCTCCCATCATGTCATAATGTTCACCGTATTTCTTAGAGCCAAGAAGATGGCCGAGGCAAGAACGAAGGATCAAGATAGACAGAAAAGAATGCCACACATTATAAATTAATCACTTAACAATATAACCAGCACATCCTGAAAAAATAAGCAAATATGACATTCATATCAGAGCGAAAGACTTGGTTTAAAATAAACAAACTCAGCCTGGCGTGGTGGTTTATGCCTATAATCTCAGCACTTTGGGAGGCCGAGGCAGTGGATCCCTTGAATCCAGGAGTTCAAGATCAGCATGGTGAAACCCCATCTCTACAAAAAAAATACAAAAAAATTAGCCGGGCATGGTGGCGTGCACCTGTAGTCCCAGCTACATGGGGGGCTGAGGCAGGAGGATTGCTTAAGCCCAGAGGTCAAGGCTGCGGTAAGCTGAGATAGCACCTCTGCACTCCAGCCTGGTGACAGAGCAACACCTGCCTCAATAAAATAAAATAAAATAAAATAAACCATATTTAATGATACTCTGCTCTGGATTATTCCTTATGTAAATCACTTAGAGGTGGCACAGATGATAAGAGAATAAGATATGTTTTGCCCTTAAAAGTGGATAGTCTAATCGCAAAAATGTGACTCAAATACTCAGAGTTCAAAACCCTGGTGGCAATGGAACACAATGCAGCCATAAAAAAGAACAAAATCCTGTTCTTTGCACCAACATGGATGCAGGTAGAGGCTGTTATCCTCTATTCATTCTTGCAAATGAATGCAGAAAGAGAAAATCAAATACCACATGTTCTCACTTATAAGCGGGAACTAAACATTGGGTAAACATGGACATAAAGATGGCAAGAACAGACACTGGGCTCTACCAAGAGTGTGGAGAAGGATGGACTGAAAACTACCTATTGCATACTACACTCACTACCTGTGTGACAGGATCATTCATACACCAAACTTCAGCAACATGCAATTTATCCATGTAACAAACCTGAACATGTACCCTCAAACCTAAAATGAAAGTAGGAAAAAAAAAATCACAAAGTGAAAAAAAAAGTCCTGGTGGCAGACAAAATGAGAGAAGTAGCTTGAACTCATAGTTCCAAATAATAAAAGAAAGGCAAGATAACAAGAGCTAAATGAACTTTACAGGTAGCCTGTAGACCATACGTATACAGTTATTGTAGGGGTTCAGAGAAGGGAGGAAAGGCTCACTGTGACTGTGTAAGTATCTTTAGTTTTCAGGGTCTTTTTAAAGGTTGTTTTGTTTTGTGTTTTTGAGACTTGTGTTTTTGAGACTGGGTCTCACTCTCTCACCCAAGCTGGAGAGCAGTTGTGCAATCTCAGCTCACTGCAACCTCTGCCTCCTGGGCTTAAGTGATCCTCCCAAGGCCTCAGCCTCCTAAGTAGCTGGGACTACCGACGTGTGCCACCATGCTAGGCTAAGTTTTATATTTTTTTGTAGAGATAGGGTTTCACCACGTTGCCCAGATGGTCTCGAACTCCTGGGCTCAAGCAATCCACCTGCTTCTGCCTCCCAAAGTACTGGGATTACAGGCGTGAGCCACCATGCGCAGTCTTGTTTTGTTTTTATTTAAGGAGGAATATAACTTATCCTGAAAACTGTCCCAGAGTTTAAAAAGAGACCAGGTTTGGGAATTCACACAGAGATGGGGAGAGGAAAGAACAACAGAACAGAGGGGAAGACAAGACCAAAGGCTCAAACGCTGTCTCCTACATGAAGCTTCACAGACCCTTCCAACTAAAACTAATCACTGTCCTCTATCCCAAAAATACATGGTGACAGTGCCATTCTAGAAACACTTCATGTTAGAAGATCTAGTTGTTTATGCAACTGCTTCCCTCCTGGACTGTGAGCTCTGAAAGCAGAGGCTATTTTATTAACCTACGGAGTGCCCAACTGGCTAATAAAGAGCCAAGAACACCAAGACATGTACATTATGTACAGTATGTACATATACATGTACATGTATGATTAACAGAATTGAACCAAAGAATGTTAGAGCTTGGTAGGACCTCAAAGATCATTTAATTTAAACCCTTCATTTTGCCACTGGGAAAACAAAGACTAAGTGACTCACTCAAAGTCACAGAGCAGGTCACAAATCCAGAACAGGACCTCAGGCCCCTAGAGTCCCAGCCAAAAGAGTGGCAGTGAGGCTGCTCTTCTACTCAAAGGACAAGAGATCTCCTGTGCTTATTGGTTAGTTCAAAGACACTGAGCCATTGCAGTGGGAGGTCTAAGGCTCTGAATCAGGAACTGTTACATTCCAAGCGGTTGACACTCTGAATACCAGGCCAAGTCCTTTGTCTCAGGACAGAAGGGCTCAGAAAAACCTGGCAGAACCACCCTTGTTTGATGCAGAGGCCCCAGAACATTTTAGGCTGCAGGATTGGGCAGAGAACCAGGAAGAGTTTTATTGTGATGAAGACGTAGAAAAATTGGGGAGAAAATGGAGGATGGGAGTAATGGAGAGGTAGATTTCTACCAGCACCAACACCAGGAAAGCACTCTTGATGGAAAAGGAAGTACACTTTTAGAAGAAGTTAGCTCACACCTGTAACCCAGCACTTTGGGAGGCTGAGGAGGGCGGATTACTTGAGGTCAGGAGTTCAAGACCAGCCTGGCCAACATGGCGAAACCATCTCTACTAAAAATACAAAAATTAGCCAGGTGTGGGGGCCCGTGCCTGTAATCCCAGCTACTACTTGGGAGGCTGAGGCATGAGAATCGCGTGAACCCAGGAGGTGGAGGCTGCAGCAGTGAGCCAAGATCATGCCAATGAACTACAGCCTAGGTGATAGAGTGAGACTGTCTCAAAAAAAAAAAAAAAAAAAAAAAAAGAAGAAAAAGAAGAAGCTAAAGGCTCAGAAAATGGAAGAGAGGTTAATTTCAGGACTCAGTAAAGACTCCCCAGGGAATTGCCTGTCTAATTTGAGGCTTAATGGTATAGACGTTAAAAAAAAAAAAAAAAAAAAAACTGATCCCGTCTCTGCTGAAAATACAAAAAATTAGCTGGGCATGGTGGTGGGCACCTGCAGTCCCAGCTACTCGGGAGGCTGAGGCAGGAGAATGGCGTGAACCCAGGAGGCGGAGCTTGCAGTGAGCTGAGATCGTGCCACTGCACTCCAGCCTGGGCGACAGAGCAAGACTCCGTCTCAAAAATAAATAAATAAATAAATAAATAAATAAATAAATAAATAAATAAAATCAAACTGAAGAGTGTGTGATGCCAAGAATAACCCAATCAAGAATAATGCAGTTTGAGCAACCAAGCCTCCTCATTCTCCATCACCACTGCTGGCCCACTCACCACCAATCTCCATTGAAATGACCTGGGGTGCTCTTCCAGCCTCCTTGAGTGACATCTCCAGGCATGGGAGCGAATCAGATGGATGGGGTACATTTAAGACATAGAGTTTTACAAATAATACAATTTAAAAATGGATAAAGTACTTGAACAGGCATTTCTCCAAAGATATACAAATGACCAAGAAGCATATGAAGGTATGTTCAACATCATTAGTTTTATCAGGGAAACACAACTTAAAACTACACCGAGATACCACCTCACGCCCATTAACATGACTATTATCAAAAAAACAGAAAATAGCAAATGTTGATGAGGATGTAGAGAAATTGGAACCCTTATTTAAAATTTGGTGGTAATATAAAATGGTGTAGCCACTATGGAAAACAATACAGAGGTTCCTCAAAAAATTAAAAATATAATAACCATATGATCCAGCAATTTCATTTCTGCATATACACTCAAAAGAATTTAAAACAGAATCTCAAAGAGATATTTGCACACCCATGTTCATTGCAATACTATGGACAATAGCCAAGAAGTGGAAGCAACCTAAATGTCCACTGATGAATGAATGGATAAAGAAAATGTTGTATACACACATGCATACACACAACCCACATATACACAACCTGCACCCACATACGCATGCTGGAATATTACTCACTCTTAAAAAAGAAAATCCTGCTGTATACTACAATATGCATGAACCTTGAGGACATTATGCTAAGTAAGCTACTCACAAAAAGACAAATACTGCATGATTCCACTTATATGAGGTATCCAAAGTTAAACTCTTTTTTTTTTTTTTGAGACGGAGTCTTGCTCTGTGCCCCAGGCTGGAGTGCAGTGGCGCCGATCTCGGCTCACTGTGAGCTCCGCCTCCCGGGTTCACGCCATTCTCCTGCCTCAGCCTCCCGAGTAGCTGGGACTACAGGCGCCTGCCAACACACCCGGCTAATTTTTTGTATTTTTAGTAGAGACGGGGTTTCACCGTGTTAGCCAGGATGGTCTCGATCTCCTGACCTCGTGATCCGCCCGCCTCGGCCTCCCAAAGTGCTGGGATTACAGGCTTGAGCCACCGCGCCCGGCCTGAAGTTAAGCTCTTAGAAACAGAAAGTAAAATGGTGGTTACCAAGGTGGAAGGTGAAAAGGAGAGTTGTTGTTCAATGGATATATTAAGTTGGAGCAAAAGTAATTGCGGCTTTGACCACACTTTCAATGGCGAAAACTACAATTACCTTTGCACCAACCTTTAGTTTCAGTTTTGCAAGATGAAAAAGTTCTAGAGATCTATCACACAACAAAGTGCATATAGTTAACACTACTGTAGTGTATACTTAAAAACAGTTAAGATGGTAAATTTTATGTTATTTTTTGTTTGGTTGGTTGGTTGGTTGGTTTTCTGAGACGGACTCTCACTCTGTCACCCAGGCTGGAGTGCAGTGGCGCGATCTCGGCTCACTGCAAGCTCCGCCTCCCGCGTTCACGCCATTCTCCTGCCTTAGCCTCCAGAGTAGCTGGGACTACAGGCACCCACCACCATGCCCAGCTAATTTTTTGTATTTTTAGTAGAGATGGGGTTTTACCGTGTTAGCCAGGATGGTCTCGATCTCCTGACCTCGTGATCCACCCACCTCGGCCTCCCAAAGTGTTAGGATTACAGGCGTGAGCCACCGCACCCAGCCCTGTACGTTCTTGTAACACACACACACACACAAAGTTTTAGGTCTAACACCAAAACTACTAAATCAGGCCACCTGGGAATCAGAAATTTAAACAAATTCCTAACGTATTTTTGAAAAATGGCCGAATTCAGAAAACACTCACTTCAAAATAAAGTCCAAATTTGATTTCTGCATCAAAAGCCCTGTGTGATCCCATCCCTTTTTATCTTTCATTCTCACCACTTGCTCTTGCCTCAGGCCTCACTCTGTTTTGGCCTCTGGCCTACGTACCAGGAGGAACTATTGTCGGCCAGGCATGGTGACTCATACCTGTAATCCCAGCACTTTGGGAGGCCCAGACAGGCAGATCACGAGGTCAGGAGATTGAGACCATCCTGGCCAACATGGTGAAACCCTGTCTCTACTAAAAATACAAAAATTAGCCAGGTGTGGTGGTGCATGCCTGTAGTCCCAGCTACTTGAGAGGCAGAGGGAGGAGAATCACATGAACCTGGGAGGCGGAGGTTGCACCACTGCACTCCAGCCTGGCGATAGAGAGAGACTCCATACCCACCCTCCCCCCCAAAAAAAGACACACTGTCCAGCTGAACTTTCTATAATGATGGAAATATTCCAGTATATCTGTGCTGTCCAATATAGTAGCTATTAGCCACATGCAGCTACTAAGTACTTGATACGTGGCTACTGAACAGCACAGGATTAGAGCAATAATTAGGTCTCTAGAAGAAAAAGAGAGGGCATGGTTAAAACTCAAAACAGAAAACCAAAACACCACACGTTCTCACTCATAGGTGGGAACTGAACGATGAGAACACTTGGACACAGAGCAGGGAACATCACACACTGGGGCCTGTCGTGGGGTGGGGGGATGGGGAAGGGATAGCATTAGGAGAAATACCTAATGTAAATGACAAGTTAATGGGTGCAGCAAACCAACATGGCACATGTATACATATGTAACAAACCTGCACGTTGTGCACATGTACCCTAGAACTTAAAGTATAATAAAAATAAATAAATAAAACTCAAAACAACTCCATTTAATTTTTTTCTCACATATTATTGATGTGCATTCATTCATTTAATAAATGTTTATTGCTTACCACATGCCAGGTACTACTCTAGATACTAGTGAAATAGCCATGAACAAAACAAACACCCCTACCCTCAAAAACCTTATGCTCTAATGAGGCCGACTAGTACAGCAGTTAACAGCAATGACTCTGGGGGCCAAGATGGCCAACTAGAAGCAGTGGCGTTTGGAGGCTCCCATAGAAAAAAACATAATAAGTATGTGAATCCTTCACCGGCCACCAAGGATCTAGGTTCTCTCATCAAAATTGACTAGAAGGCTGGCGTGACCCACGGAGAAAAGGAAGAGCAGTACGGTACAGCAGTACCGTACAGCAGCCCACCCAAGAGCCACACAGGGAAGGGCACCCCCTTCCCCCCAGCCAAGGGAGGCAGTGAATGAGCACGCTACCCAGCCAGGGAATGTGTGCTTTTCCCACGCAACTTTGCAACCCACGGATCAGAAGATCCCACTAGCGAACCCACACCACTGGGACACACAGATTCTTACAGCCTCTCAGCTGGAATCTGCTTAAGCCTACCAAACTCCCTGGGGGAGGGGCGACCAGCACCGGCTGCGGCTGCCTGCTGTCTAAGCTGTTTGAGCTCCCTGGGGAGGGGCAGCAGCCAGCACTGGAACTCGCAACTGCCTGACATGCTAAGCTCCCTGGGAAGGGTAAGGGCAGCACCCATTTCTATAGCTCCAGGCTGTGTTTTTCCCCTGCTGGAGCCCGGGAGGCTGAATGGCTTGGTCCCAAGACTTGTCCCACAGCCCAACACACAGGCTGTGGCAGTCTGTGGGCAGAATGCCACTTCAGGTCTAACCCTGACCCATCCTTCTTCAGTGAGAGGGGCTTCCCGGCAGGATCTCCAATAACTCCAGCCAGAGGTTCAGGGAGGGAATTCGGATCTCCCTGGGCCTGAGCCCCTAGCGGGGAGGGGTGGCCATAGTCTCTTTGGACCAGCAGGCTTAGCCTCTCCTGGTAGTTCTGAGGAATTTGGGCAGCCCAGATGAGTGGGTTTCCCCCCAGCGGAACACACCCTCTCCACCAAGGGACAAAGTACTTCATTAAACAGGTGCTGCTCCCTGTGCCACCCGAGACCCTTCAACAGGGTTGTCAGACACCCTATACAGAAGCAATTCTACTAGCATCAGGCTGGTGCCCCTCAAGGTCGGAGGTCCCAGAAGGAGCAGGCACCCATCTTGGCTGCTCTTCCAGCCTCCTTGAGTGACATCTCCAGGCATGGGAGTGAATCAGATGAATAGGACCTGAAGTGAACCCCCGGCAAACTGCAGCAGCCCTACCTACAGAAGAGGGACCTCATTACCGAAAGAAAAACAAACAATCAGAAAGCAACAACAACAGCATCAAAGACGACAAAAAAAGGCTCCCACAAAAACCCCATCCAAGAGTCAGCAGCCTCAAAGACGGAAACTAGACAAACTCACAAAGATGAGAAGAAATCAACGAAAAAATGCTGAAAACCCAAAAGGCCAGAGTGCCTCTTCTCCTCCAAATGACTGCAACGTCTCTCCATCAAGGGCACAGAACTGGACGGAGGATCAGATGGATGAACTGACAGAAGTAGGCTTCAGAAGATGGGTAATAAAAAACTATGATGATCAAAAGGAACATGTTCTAACCCAATGCAAAGAAGCTAAGAACCTTGATAAAAGGTTGGAGGAATTGCTAACTAGGATAACCAGTTTAGAGAGGAACGTAAACCACCTGATGGAGATGAAAAACACAGCACAAGAACTTCATGAGGCACACCCAAGTATCAACAGCCAAATCAGCCAAGCAGAAGAAAGGATATCAGAGTTTAAAGACCACTTTACTGAAATAAGACATGCAGACAAAAATAGAGAAAAAAGAAGGAAGAGGAAAAAACAAAGGCTCCAACAAATATGGGACTTCATAAAAAGACTGAACCTACAGCTGACTAGAGTACCAGGAGATGGAGAGAATGGAAACAAGCTGGAAAACACACTCCTGGATATTATCCAGGAGAACTTCCCCAAACCAGCAAGAGAGGCCAACATGCAAATTCAGGAAATACAGAGAACACCATTAAGATATTCCACAAGAAGATCAACCCCAAGACACATAATCATCAGATTCTCCAAGGTCAAAATGAAGGAAAAACTGTTAGGGCAGCCAGAGAGAAAGGCCAGGTCATCTACAAAGGGAAGCCCATCAGACTAACAGTGGACCTCTCAGCAGAAACTCTTCAAGCCAGGAGAGATTGGGGGCCAATATTCAACATTCTTAAAGACAAGAGTTTACAACCCAGAATTCCTTTTTTTTTTTTTTTTTTGAGACAGAGTCTTGTTCTGTCACCCAGGCTGGAGTACAGTGGCGCCATCCCAGCTCACTGCAACCTCTGCCTCCAGGGTTCAAGGGATTCTCCTGCCTCAGCCTCCCAAGTAGCTGGGACTACAGGTGCCTTCTAGCACGCCCAGCTAATTTTTGTATTTTTAGTAGAAGACAGGGTTTCACCATGTTATCCAGGCTGGTCTCGAACTCCTGACCACATGATCTGCCCACCTCGGCCTCCCAAAGTGCTGGGATTACAGGTATGAGCCACTGCGCCCAGCCTCAACCCAGAATTTCATATCCAGCCAAACTAAGCTTCATAAGCTAAGGAGAAATAAAATCCTTTCCAGACAAGCAAATGCTGAGGGATTTCATTACCACCAAGCCTGCCTCGCAAGAGCTGCTGAAAGAAGCACTAAATATGGAAAGGAGAAACCAGTACCAGCCACTGTAAAAACACACCAAAATATAAAGACAAATGACACTATGAAGAAACTGCATCAACTAGTATGCAAAATAACCAAATAGCATCATGATGACAGGATCAAATTCACACATAACAATATTAACCTTAAATGTAAATGGGCTAAATACCCCAATTAAAAGATACAGACTGGCCAATTGGATAAGGAGTCAAGACTCATTGGTGTGCTGTATTCAGGAGACCCATCTTATGTGCAAAGACACACATGGGCTCAAAATAAAGGGATGGAGGAAAATTTACCAAGCAAATGGAAAGCAAAAAAACAAAAAAGCAGGGGTTGCAATCCTAGTCTCTGACAAAACAGCCTTTAAACCAACAAAGATCAAAAAAGAGAAAAAAGGGCATTACATAATGGCAAAGGGAACAATTCAACAAGAAGTGCTAACTATTCTGAATATATATGCATCCAATACAGGGGCACCCAAATTCATAAAACAAGTTCTTAGAGACCTACAAAGATACTTAGACTCCCACACAATAATAGTGGGAGACTTTAACACCCCACTGTCAGTATCAGACAGATCAATGAGACAGAAAATTAACAAGGATATTCAGGACTTGAACTTAGCTCTGGATCAAGTGGACCTGGTAGACATCTACAGAACTCTACCCCAAATCAACAGAATATATGTTCTTCTCAGTGCCACATGGCACTTATTCTAAAGTCAACCACTAATTGGAAGTAAAATACTCCTCAGCAAAAGCAAAAGAACTGAAATCATAACAAACAGTCTCTCAGACCACAATACAATCAAATAGAACTAATGATTAAGAAACTCACTCAAAACCACACAATTTCATGGAAATTGAACAACCTGCTCCTGAATGACTCCTGGGTAAATAATGAAATTAAGGCAGAATCAAGAAGTTCTTTGAAACCAATGAGAACAAAGAGACAACATACCAGAATCTCTGGGACATAGCTAAAGCAGTATTAAGAGGGAAATTTATAGCACTAAATGCCCACATTAGAAAGCTAGAAAGATCTCAAATCGACACCCTAACATCACAATTAAAAGAGCTAGAGAGGCAACAGCAAACTAATTGAAAAGCTAGCAGAAGGCCAGGCACGGTGGCTCAAGCCTGTAATCCCAGCACTTTGGGAGGCCAAGGCGGGCAGATCACAAAGTCAAGAGATCGAGACCATCCTGGCTAACACGGTGAAACCCCGTCTCTACTAAAAATACAAAAAATTAGCCGGGCGTGATGGTGGGTGCCTGTAGTCCCAGCTACTCAGGAGGGTGAGGCAGGAGAACGGCATGAACCCAGGAGGCAGAGCTTGCAGTGAGCCGAGATTGCACCACTGCACTCCAGCCTGGGCGACAGAGCAAGACTCCATCTCAAAAAAAATCAACAAATCCAGGAGCTGGTTTTCTGAAAAAATTAACAAAATAGACTGCTAGCTAGACTAATGAAGAAGAGAGAAGAATCAAATAGACAAAATAAAAAATGATAAAGGGGATATCACCACTGACCCTACAGAAATACAAACTACCATCAGAGAGTACTATAAACACCTCTACACAAATAAACTAGAAAATCTAGAAGAAATAGATAAATTCCTGGACACATATACCCTCCCAAGACTAAACCAGGAAGAACTCAAATCCCTGAATAGACTGATAACAAGTCTGAAATTGAGGCAGTAATTAATAGCCTATCAACCAAAAAAAGTCCAGGACCAGACGGATTTACATCCAAATTCTACCAGAAGTACAAAGAGGAGCTGGTACTGCTCCTTCTGAAACTATTCTAAACAACTGAAAAGGAGGGACTCATTTTATGAAGCCTCATTTTATGAAGCCATCATCATCCTGATACCAAAACTGGGAAGAGACACAACAAAAACAGAAAACTTCAGGCCAAATATCCCTGATGAACATCAACACAAAAATCTTCAATAAAATACTGGCAAACTGAATCCCGCAGCACATCAAAAAACTTATCCACCACGATCAAGTCGGCTTCATCCCTGGGATGCAAGGCTGGTTTGACATATGCAAATCAATAAACATAATCCATCACATAAACAGATCCAAAGACAAAAACCACATGATTATCTCAATAGATGCAGAAAAGGCCTTTGATAAAATTCAACATCGCTTCATGTTAAAAACTCTCAGTAAACTAGGTATTGATGGAACATATCTCAAAATAATAAGAACTATTTATGACAAACCCACAGCCAATATCATACTCAATGGGCAAAAGCTGGAAGCATTCCCTTTGAAAACCAGTACAAGACAAGGATGCCCTCTCTCATCACTATCAACATAGTATTGGAAGTTCTGGCCAGGGCAATCAGACAAGATAAAGAAATAAAGGGTATTCATATAGGAAGAGAGGAAGTCAAGTTGTCTCTGTTTGAAGACAACATGATTTTATATTTAGAAAACCCCATCATCTCAGCCCAAAAACTTCTTGAACTGATAAGCAACTTCAGCAAAGTCTCAGGATATAAAATCAATGTGCAAAAATCACAAGCATTCCTTTACACCAACAATAGGCAAGCAGAAAGCCAAATCATGAATTAACTCCCATTCACAATCACTACAAAGAGAATAAAATACCTAGGAATACCGCTAACAAGGGATGTGAAGGACCTCTTCAAGGATAAATACAAACCACTGCTCAAGGAAATAAGAGAGGACACAAACAAATGGAAAAACATTCCATGCTCATGGATAGGAAGAATCAGTATCATGAAAATGGCCATACTGTCAAAATAATTTATAGATTCAATGCTATTCCCAAACAATTCACTGACATTCTTCACAGAATTAGAAAAAACTATTTTAAATTTCATATGGAATCTGGATAGCCAAGACAATCCTAGGCAAAAAGAACAAAGCTGGAGGCATCATGCTACCTGACTTCAAACTATATTACAAGGCTACAGTAACCAAAACAGCATGGTACTGCTACCAAAACATAGAGACCAATGGAGCAGAACAGAGACCTCAGAAATAACACCACACATCCATAAACATCTGATCTTCAACAAAGTTAACAAAAACAAGCACTGAGGAAAGGATCTCCTATTCAGTAAATGGTGCTGGGAAAACTGGCTGGCCATATGCAGAAAACTGAAACTGGACCTCTTCCTTACATCTTATACAAAAATTAACTCAAGATGGATTAAAGACTTAAATGTAAAACCCAAAATCATAAAAACCCTAGAAGAAAACCTAGGCAATACCATTCAGGACATAGGCATGGGCAAAGACTTCATGACCAAAATGGCAAAATCCATTGCAACAAAAGCCAAAATTGACAAATGGAATCTAATTAAACTAAAGAGCTTCTGCACAGCGAAAGAAACTATCATTGGAGTGAACAAGCAACCTACAGAATGGGAGAAAAGTTTTGCAATCTACCGATCTGATAAAGGTCTAATATCCAGAATTTACAAGGAACTTAAACGTATTTACAAGAAAAAAACAAGCAACTCCATCAAAAAGTGGGCAAAGGATATGAACAGATGCTTCTCAAAAGAAGACATTTATGTGGCCAACAAACATGAAAAAAGCTCAACATCACTGATCATCAGAGAAATGCAAATGAAAACCACAATGAGATACCACCTCATGCCAGTCAGAATGGCAATTATTAAAAAGTCAGAAAACAACAGATGCTGGTGAGGCTGTGGAGAAATATGAATGCTTTTACACTGTTGGTGGGAATGTAAATTAGTTCAACCATTGTGGAAGACAGTATGGTGATTCCTCAAGGATCTAGAACCAGAAATACCATTTGACCCAGTACTCCCATTACTGGGTATATACCCAAAGGAATATAAATCATTCTACTATAAAGACACATGCACATACATGTTTACTGCAGCACTATTTACAATAGCAAAGACATGGAACCAACCCAAATGCCATCAATGATAGACTGGATAAAGAAAATGTGGTACATACATACCATGGAATACTATGCAGCCATAAAAAGAAATGAGATAATTTCCTTTGCAGAGACATGGATGAACCTGGGAGACATCATCCTCAGCAAACTAACACAGGAACAGAAAACCAAACACCGCATGTTCTCACTCATAAGTGGGAGCTGAACACTGAGAACACATGGACACAGAGAGGGGAACAACACACACCAGGTCCTGTTGTGGGGTGAGGGGTGAGGGAAGGGAACTTAGAGTACGGGTCACTAGGTACAGCAAACTACCATGGCACACGTATACCTATGTAACAAACCTGCACGTTCTGCACATGTATCCCATTTTTTTAGAAGAAATCTTTTAAAAAGAAATATTATGCATACACATAATATGGCCATTTTGCCAGCAACATTGTGATTAGTTCAAAAGTGGAAATTAAATGTCATGGAGTTTTGCAAAAAGGAAAAAAAAAAGATCAAGGACTCTGGAGACAGAGAGCTCAGGTTCAGATTCTGGCTCCACTGCTAATCTTCTTGTGTTCTTTGAAAATCACTAAACTTCTCTATAACTCAGTTTCTTCATCTGTAAAATGACAATAATAATAGTACTATCTAACAGGGTTTTTATGAGGATTAAATAAGAGCTAACATATGTAAAGTGTTTAGAACAATGCCCAACATATAAAAACTAGCTATTATCATTATCATTTTATTTTATTGTTATTATTATGAATGGAGAGGAAGACAATTAGCAAACAGCAAAAAGTAAGTACTATTAGTGATATAGGAGAAAAATAAAAGCAGGACAAAGGGATGGGAGTACCAGGACAGAAGTTACAATTTTTAAGAGGACAGTCAAGGAAAGCCTCACTGAGAAGATGCTACCTAAGAAAAGACCTAAAGGAGGAAAGAGAACAAGCCAGCAGGTTTGTGGAGAAGAATGTAATCCCTTTGTGAAGTACTTGGTGTACTTCACCATTTTATAGATGGGAGAACTGAGTCTCAGACTAAGGAAACTGTTACATGGCTGATAAATGACTGACCTGGAGTTGAATTCAGGACTGCCTGATTCCAATCCCTTCTCCACTGAGACACTGACTTCCATTCTTTTCTGGACAGAATCAAGATCAAAGGACCCCTTTCACATCAGCTTCCCCTATTGGAACTGAGATTTATAGATTCAATATGACTACATAAGCTCTCTAGGTTAATGGATTAACCAAATAAGTTAAAGGCATAAGCTGTTAACCCACTTGCCCACTCTCACACGCACTCTCTCACCCACCACTCCCTAAGAAGTTCCACACCAGGACCTCCATGTTAACTGCAGGCAGGGCATAGAAAACAGGCATTTATCAAAACCAACAAGCCTCAAATACCAAGAAGAAGAGGTAAATTATACATCAGAAACAAAGGCCACTTCTTCTAACCAGGCCTTTGAGGGGAAAAGCTCTGCTAGATGTGGGCTGTGAAGAAACTTGGATCAAAAGTGAGGTTCAACCTACTGAATCTGATCTAATCTAACCTTGGTATACAAGATCTATAGAAATAAGGAGAAAGGAGCTCCAGTGGTGCAATCAGTTAGCACATAGTACTTATGTGAAATAAGGAGAAAAAAAAAACCCCTCCATATCTCACCTTAGCTTTAAAGAAGGCAGTGATTCAAAATACTTTCAACAATATTTTATCTGTATGTTTTGCCTGTGCTCATGAAATCCTTGTGAAAATATTAGGAATCTATTACAGGAAATCATTAGTGCTTCCAGGAGCAGTAGATTCTGGTCCTCCTCTACAACTTACTAGAAAAGTCACTTCAACTTTCTGGGCCTCAGTTCCCCCATCAGTTAGAAGCAGAGAATAGACAAGATATTCTTTAAAGGTCCTCCATCTTTAACCCTCTATAGCATACTATGTTAATATGATAATGTATAACACATTTAATATATTATATACCACATATGTAATAATGAAACAGTATTCTGCACCTTCAGACTCAGACCCAAAATTCACTCACTCAATAAACATAAGTACTAATAGTAAATCAGGCATTGAAAACACAGATACGCTAAATGACAAATTCATAAAAAGCTTCATTCACATATATTGCTTTCCCCACTCACATATATAATCATTTCAGAGTTAAGTTCCTACTAAAACAAACAAAAAAACTTCACTAAGATTCTGTAGGTTTTTAAAAAATCACACATAAGAGTGTTGCAAATCTTTTATTATCATATATTATACTTAACAACTCTTGAAAAGGAAACACACACACAACAAAATCCTCCCTATTAAAACATAGCTCACACTGATATTTCCTGGCTAAATCACTTATAGTCTGAACTACTCAGTTAGAGACTTTTGTTTTTTCCCCACGAACTATATGGTGGGAGCACTTCTAATTGTGTTCATATCTTTTTCTTACAACCAACCATTAGCTCCTTGGGAACAGACCCAACATCTTATTTTTCTTTGCCTTCCCAGTAAGACCATTTTATAATTTATTTATGATCCATCCAAGACTAATCCAAAAACAATGTGAAGTGGTTCATCTTATTAAGATACAAAAATAAGACAGAGATAAAAATAAATAATACCCATCTGGGACAAAGTCCATTCTAAATTAAATAATCAAAATTCAGGTCCTACAAAGAGGGGAGTAATAGACACTGAGGCCTACTAGAGAGGGTAGCGGCTGGGAGGAGGGAGGGGCCCCAAAAAATAACTATTGGGTACTGGGTTTAATACTTGGGTGATGAAATAATCTGTACAACAAACCTGAGTTTACCTATATAACAAACCTATGTGTGTAATCCTGAACCTAAAATAAAAGTTAAAAAAAATTTCAGGTCCTGATAATATCTACCATATACATGCCATGTTATTATTGGTGGTTTACTCATTTGTAAATGAATGTGCAATATTAACAACTGACCTCTGAATAATATCACAGGTTTGAAATGTACTGATCCACTTATATGCCTCCCTCTGACCAAATATGGATCACTGGATGCGAAACCAGCATATATGAAGGGCCAACTTTTCATAATCAAGGTCCTGCAGGGCTAACTGCAGGACTTGGGCATGTGTAGATCTGGGTATTCACAGGGGATCTTGGAATTCAATCCCCTGGGTATACCGAGGGACAACTGTACTTCACAGATAAAATACAATCAGCTGTTAGGCCAGACACTATTCAGTTCAAATCATAGCTCCATCACATAATTAATTGTGTAATCTCAGGCATAGTTACTTAACCTCTTTGGGTCTTAGTGTCATCTCTCTTAAGTGGTGATAATACCATTTTTACAGCTGATGTAAGAGTTAAATGAAATAATAAAGCCATTTAGCACAATGTCTAGCACATAGTAAGTACTCAATAAAAAGCAGCATCACCCCTAGGTTGTTTATTAAAATATTTTACATAAGTGGGAGAAAGGCTCTGAAGTTTAAAGTGCTATGAAATGTTCAGAATGCTTATTACTATTACTCATATCCAAAATTAAGGAGCAAATTAATTAAAAAGGAAAAAATATTCAAAGACAGTTGTCTTACACAACATAGTTCTCTCTTTTGCATTTCTAGCCTCCCTTCAAACATCTTTAATACACAATAAAATACGAATGGAAATAAATGCAAGCTATGCATTTGCAAGTGACAGAAAGGTGAGGCCTGGGGTTTTTCCACCAAGTTGGAACAAAATTGCTACGTCTCCTACTTCTAGCCCTGCAGGTAGGTGCATGCGTGCATGCGTGTGTGCATGTGTGTGTGTGTGTGTGTGTGTCCCTGAGAATACCAGGGGTGGGTGGGGGTGTGTGGGTGTTTAGGGGTGTGTGCATACATGGGTGTGTTTCCCCTGAGAGTACTAGGGGTGTGTGTGTGTGTGTGTGTGTGTGCACGCACACGTGCCCTAATAGTACTAGACCACAGTAGTTCTCTCAGTCTGTGGCCTGCTCTATAGGATGACAGGGGGTACAGCCTCCTGGCAGCAGAGGACATAAGAAAAGACAACCAAAAAAGGGTAAGACAGAAGAAAAATACTCAAAAAGCCAGTGTAATATGATCACCAATGGGAACTAGTTTGTGCGTATATGTTGAATAAGCCAGTATGTGTGTAGTCACTGATCATTGTTTTATTGCATTAAAACATAATGATGGTTTTATAAAGGGCGGTTCCCCTGCACATGCTCTCTTGCCTGCTGCCATGTAAGACATGCCTTTGCTCCTCCTTCACCTTCTGCCATGACTGTGAGGCCTCCTCAGTCATGTGGAACTGTGAATCCATTAAACCTCTTTCCTTTATAAATTACTCAGTTTCAGGTATGTCTTTATCAGCAGTGTGAGAACGAGCTAATACACCAGTACAGCTTCATTGTTATTACAGATACAGTAACAAAGGACCAGAGAGGGAAAGAAGCTTATCCATGATCACACAGGCAAGTCAAGGAGCAGAGCTGGATCAGAACTTAGGACAAGGCTGATTGTGAACTTGAGTATAAAGTGTGTTAGGAAGGGAGTCTGTTAAAAACCTTATCATTTGTTAACAAATCTCCAAGGATGGCTTAAGAATTCCCACAGTTACAAATCCTGCTATTAAGTGGGAGTCACTAAGTAAATCCTGCCAAGTAAATAATTCCCATCCACCACTGCCTTGTTGAATGTTTTTCAAATGTTCACTTCAGAAAAATGGGAAATTACGACATGTCATGGACCTTTGAAGCTGCTCAAGAATAGCCAAAGCGCCACATATTAAGTACATCAAAGTGAGATGTCCACCACAAAACCCCAATTTGTAAAGGGCAAAAAGGCAGACAGTTCTATACCCAACTGCTGTACAGGGTTCCCACAACTAACTTTATAGAGGGATCAGTGGTATTAATGGAAATAAAAATTAAATCCCCAAATCTAGAATTCTAGGCTTTTAAGACCTATCGGCCTCTACTCCCCAGCACTTAACAATGTTCTAGGCAAACTGAACAGGTGCTTGGCCTTCTAAACTTTGTGTAAAGAGGAAGAGAAGTGTGTGTTCACTTTCCCTCCACAAATTTTATGCCATCTATGTAAATTCAAATCCTGGCCATCCTTCAGGCCTAGTTCAAAGCTCCCGACTCTGGGAGGCTTTCCCTAAAAAGCCCATAGTACAGAGATCCCCTTTTCACCTTTTTCCTCCAGCATTTCTCACTGCTTTCCCTTTACCGCCATTCACTTAATTCAACTTGTGCTCTGGCCATATTAGTCTAATTGCTTCTCTCCAAGTGCAGCTAACACTCACTGCCTCCAGAGCTCTGCTCCGTCTGTTTCTCCCCCATGAAAATCATACCAATCCACTCACAGTGTACTAGAAAGAAGACTAGACAACTCAGATTCAGAATATCTGAGTTGGAACCTTGGATCCATCTATTCATAGCCAAGATCCCCCATCCAAGCCTACCTAGCTCTTTCAACTAGGCAACACATCCCCATTATGTAAAACCTGATAATAACCACTAATTTAATAAACCTGAGAGGTTATTAAGCATATCTTTGAGGGGTAAGAGATAAGGCATAATCTCTGTCCTCTAAAGAGCATATGACCTTATGTGAGTAGAAAATTAGGAGGTAGCAGAGCCTCGTAGGGAGAAAAACTGGCCTGGAGTCAAGGCATCAAAGTCCTAGTCTCACCTCTGCCACAGAATACATGGGATCTGGGTAAGTATTAGGTTAGTGCAAAAGTAATTGCAGTTTTTGCCGTTACTTTTGCACTAACCTAATACTTTCACTTTATTGGGCCTAAGCTTTCTTCCTCTGTAAAATGAGCAGGGATTAGAGGCCATCCCAGCTTTGATATTCTGTGGAAAATAACCACAGTACTAGCCCATTCATGAGGTAAGCCAAAAGGGGGTACAGATAATGCCTAATGTAATCACAAACAAGCTGCTGAATTCAATGAAAGCTGTTCTGTGACCACCAGATCCAATGGAACCCCAAAGGGGGGATGGAAAAGTTGAAGCCAGATGATGAATGCATCTGTTGCTAGGAGGTCATGGCTAATCACAGGAACACTTCTCATTCACAGGAAGCTCTGCACAAACCCTCCATTCAGGTCCCAAGGTCCCTTCCCACAAAAGGAGCCTCGTGGCCCAGAAAAGGAAAGGTACCAGTCAGGAGCCTGGAGACACAGACAATGGACAAAGCCAAATGGTGCAGAGCCCATTCAGCCCAGAGCCAAGGCCACATCTTGGGCCTTCTCAATTGTCAGGTTTTTTTTTTTTTCCTCCCTCGGGTAAAGGGAGCAATAAGCTCCAGTAGCACTGAATTTTTCTTTTTTTTTCTCTTTTGAGATGGAGTCTAGCTCTGTCGCCCAGGCTGGAGTGCAGTGGTGCGATCGCAGCTCACTCCAAGCTCTGCCTCCTGGGTTCCCACCATTCTCCTGCCTCAGCCTCCCGAGTAGCTGGGACTACAGGCACCCGCCACTACGCCCAGCTAATTTTTTATATTTTCAGTAGAGACGGGGTTTCACCTGTGTTAGCCAGGATGGTCTCAATCTCCTGACCTAGTGATCTGCCCACCTCGACTTCCCAAAGTGCTGGGATTACAGGCGTGAGCCACCGCGTCCGGCTGAATTTTTCAAAATATGTAATGAATCTTAAGCTCTTTTAGCCAAAACTGGTTTTTGCTTTGTAGGACTTATTTGCAAATTTCAGAGAAATAGCAGCAAATTCTTTCTGTAAGCATCAGGAAGAGTAAAAACACAGGTTTTGCACTTTGTCAGAGTCAGGTTCAATCTAAGCTCAACTATTTACTATCTAGATGATGTTGTGCAAGCTATTTAACATCTCTGAGTCTTAGTTTCCTCATCTGTAATAACGTGACTAAGGATCCCCACACTTCACAGGATTAGCCTGAGAATCAAATAAGATACATGAGAAGCACATTTCAGCCACTCTGTGTATTCCTCTTTCCTTCTTGCTCCCATGTCACAGTGTATTTATTTCTACTACAGCATTAATCCTAATATAAAGTATGATCTAGCTATCTATTAGTATCTTTACATATTCTTTATCTGTCTCTGTCATGAGATTGCGAACAGCTTGCAAACAGGGGAAGTATTTTAATCCATATTTGAGATCCCCTAAAACAATACCTGGCACATAGTAGAACCCTTAGGAAACTGGATAAATGTGCCTACCATGTGTCCAGTCCTATGCTAGGTACTATATAAGGAATGAAAAAATGATCACAATAATATTGAACATAATAAATGCATAACAACAAACACATATAATTTACTTTGTGTTAGGCACAATTCTAAGCCCTGTAACTCTTTCCCTGCTCCCATATCACACTTATAACTACTTGATGAGTAGGTATTATTATACCTACACTTTTTATGAGAAAACTGTGGCACAGAAAGGTTAAGTAGCTTTCCCAAGTCCAAAATAGGCAAATCCATACAGAAAGAATGTAGATTATTGGTTGCCAGGGCCTAGGAAGAGGAGAGAATGAGAAGTGGCTGCTAATAGGTACAAAGTTTATTTTGAGGGTGATGAAAAATTCTAAAATTAGATAGATGTGATATTTGCACAAGTCTGTGACTATACTAGAAACCCCTGAATTGTGTACTTTCCAAGGTGGATAAGGGTGGATTTTACAATATCTGAATTATATCTCAATAAAGCTATTTTATTAAAAAAGAAAAAAAAAAAAAAAAAAAAACCTTGCCCAGGGTCAGAGAGCTAGGAATTGGCAGACCCAGAATTCTGACCCTTAAAATCTGTGCTTTTAACCACTATTCTATACTGCATTACTCTATACTAAAAGGTTAAAATCTAGTACTATCTAGTTATTATTATTTACATAAATATAATATAGCTAGCTAGCTAGCTAGCTAGCTAGACAGACAGAAACATAGAGGCTATAGATATTGGAAAGAAAACAAGGCCTGGAATCGCAGATGTTTAATAATGTTTAGTTGAATTGAACTGAAAAATATGCCCATTTATTAATTTAATCCCTGACCTCAAGGCATTCAGTATAAAACATGGTCCAGACATGCTAGCAAACTCGTCCTAATGTAAAGCTGGAAGGAAATATGCACTATGTAAAGATATTGCCCTAGGGAAACATCTGCTGTAAAGTAGTCTGGCAGAGATATTCAATATCACTGACTATCCATAAGCTCCTCAACAGTTTCCAGTTCCATGGTTTCTCTCTTGTAGTTAGCACCATATGACCAGTTTTGGCCAATGTTCTATGAACAGAAATGACATGTCTCACTTCCAGGTCAAAGTTTTTTTTTTTTTGAGACGGAGTCTCGCTCTATCGCCCAGGCTGGAGTGCAGTGGCACGATATCAGCTCACTGCAAGCTCTGCCTCCCGGGTTCACGCCATTCTCCTGCCTCAGCCTCCCGAGTAGCTGGGACTACAGGCACCCACCACCATGCCCAGCTAATTTTTTTTTGTATTTTTAGTAGAGATGGGGTGTCACCATGTTAGCCAGGATGGTCTCAATCTCCTGACCTCGTGATCCACCTGCCTTGGCCTCCCAAAGTGCTGGGATTACAGACATGAGCACCGCGCCCCACCCAGGTAAAAGAATTTAAAAGCTAGTATATGACTCTTCTGCTCTCTCTCTCGTCTACAGAGGCACCCTAGAAATCTCATGTTGAGATGGCAGCATCATAAGACTGAAGCAGCCTAAATACACTAGTCATCACATCCTGGAGGACAACGGCCCTCCAGAGTCACCTGACCCGCACTGGAATTCATAAGCAAGAATTCAACAAATCGTTTTTATATTAAACCACTGAAATCTTGGGGCCAATGTTACCACAGCATAATTCTGCCTGTCTAATATAACAAGAAACAAACCCAGAATATGTGAATTCAAATCTGTACTCTACCACTTACTATTTTGGCTATGTTATTTGAACTTTCTGGCCCTTGGTTTACTCATCTTTAAAATGGAGGTAGTGGCCAGGTATGATGGCTCATGCCTATAATCCTAGCACTTAGGGAGGCTGAGGTGGGCAGATTGCTTGAGCCCAGGAATTTGAAACCAGCCTGGGCAACATGGCAAAACCCTCTCTCTACAAAAAATACAAAATTTAGCCCAGAGTTATGGTACATGCCTGTAGTCCCAGTTACTCGGGAGGCTGAGGCTGCAGTGAGCCATGATCACGCCACTGTACTCCAGCCTGGGTAACAGAGTGAGACTCTCTCTCAAAAAATAAATAAAACAAAATAAAAAGAAGGTAGTGAGCATGCCACTGTACTCCAGCCTGGGCAACAGAGTGAGACCCTCTCTCAAAAAATAAATAAAAAGAAGGTACATAGTGACAACACTGTACTTTCAGAGTTGTTATGATAGTTAAATGAAATATATAAACACACCTAGCATAATACAACTGCTTTTGAGAAAAAAAAAAAAACTGAATCTGGTGCTTGATTGAGAAATTCTAATTGAATTTCTATGCTGTCAAAAGCAAGAAAGGGCATACATAGTGTTTGGGGGAAATTGTGCTTTAGTTTAGAAAGAACAGTTAATTGTTTCTCTAGGGGAGAAAAAAACAATCCCAGACTTCTGTCTGTACAACACTTTATTTGTATGTCCAAAATAACCTCCCTGTGAGGTGCAGTGGCTCACATCTGTAATCTCAACACTTGGGAGGCCAAAGCAGGTGGATCACTTGAGTCCAAGAGTTCAAGACCAGCCTGAGCAACACGGCAAGACCCCTGTCTATACAAAAAATACAAAAAATTAACCAAGCGTGGTGGTGTGTGCCTGTAGTCCCAGCTACTCAGAAGGGTGAGGTAGGAGGATCACCTGAGCCCAGGAGGTTGAGGCTACAGCGAGCCATGATCACAGTACTGCATTCCAGCCTGTGTGACAGTGAGACCCTGCCATCCATCCATCCATCCATCCATCCATCCATATATCCATCCATCCATCCATAATCTGTACACTACTACATTTGATCTTCACAAGGGTCCAGGAAAGCAAAGAGCCTTATCAAAGAAAGATTAACACAAGCCCCCAAAGCTTAATCTACACCTAGCCATGGACCAGTGGGAAGAGAACAGTGTCCTTTTAAAGCAATGGAAAGGAAAAGTACTTAACCTATCAGTAGCTCCCCACAACCACCTCAAGGAGTGATAGAGGTGCCATAATTTGCTCTGCCCCAAAATAGCTCCCTCTGGCCCATTTATAGTGCCTAAGATTCCTTCATTAAGATACTCACTCCAGGAAGGGATAATACAACATCAACAATTAACACATAAGTTCTTATAAACCAATGAAACGGCCAGGCACGGTGGCTCACGCCTGTAAGCCCAGCACTTTAGGAGGCCGAGGCAGGCAGATCACTTGAGGTCATGAGTTCAAGACCAGCCTGACCAAATACTGTGAAGCTCCATCTCTGCCAAAAATACAAAATTAGTCAGGTGTGGTGGCAGATGCCTGTAATCCAAGCTACTCCAGAGGCTGAGGCAGGAGAATCACTTGAACCTGGGAGGTAGAGGTTGCAGTGAGCCGAGATCGTGCCACTGCACTCTAGCTGCGGTAACAAGAGCAAAACTCTGTCTCAAAAAAAAAAAAAGGAAAGAAACAACTATCTATTAATTAATTTTAAAAGGAAAAGAAAAAGTACCATTACCAATCTATCTCATTAACAACAACAAAAAAATTTCTAGGGGAGATATAAAAAAAACTATAATCATTCATAATATATAAATTATAAAATCCCATGACCTAACATAGGGGCTCAATTGAACTGGCGCTAATCAAGAAGAATAGAAATGTCATAGAAAGAATGAGGCTGAGGAAACACTTCTCACAGGACAAGTATCATGAAAGAGGTAACATTTTGGCTCAGTCTCAAGGGTCTTAAGAATCAGAATCTTCTGGCCAGGCTCACGCCTGTAATCCCAGCACTTTGGGAGGCTGAAGTGGGCAGATCACAAGGTCAGGAGATCGAGACCATCCTGGCCATCGTGGTAAAACCCTGTCTCTACGAAAAATACAGAAATTAGGTGGGTATGGTGGCGCATGCCTGTAATCCCAGCTACTCAGGAGGCTGAGGCAGGAGAATTGCTTGAACCCAGGAGGTGGAGGTTGCAGCAAGCCGAGATCGCGCCACTGCACTCCAGCCTGGTGACAGAGTGAGACTTCACCTTAAAAAAAAAAAAGAATCAGAATCATCTTAGAAAACTCCTCAAAGGCATTAAGATTTCTGGCTCGTTGGGGGAACATCTGGGAGCTCTATAAAATGAACTTATAATATAATATAAAAGGCTTGTAGTCAAAAGACCTAAATGTGTCCTGGCTCTGTCCTTTATTAGCTGTGTTACCTCAAGAAAGTTACTTAACCTCTCTGGTTTCAATTTCTTCATTTGTAAAATGGAGAATAAAACCACTTACCTTACTGGATTGTCAAAATAATTAAATGAGAGAAATTGTTGAAGAAGTGCCTGATAAACTGAGAATGCTAACAACACTCAACTCTAAATGAATATCCTTGGGACTAATACCCCTCCATCCCTATACTATGATAGAATCAAGTTTAAGTAATTTTCTACTGTTAAATTATTGCTGGAACTGAATGCTGTTACATTTCTAATAATTATACTTCAAACTAAGCCCAATTAAAGTTTACTTTTAAATGTAGATTCCTTACCTCCTTCTCTAGGTTTCTGCAGAACTTCATGTTAAACTTCTAATATATGTATTTTTTCCATGTCCACCTCTTCTCATAGATTTTGAGTGTCTCTAGGCAGAGTGTCTCATGGGCAATTCACTTCTAATTCAGTGCCTAGCAGTAAACGTCTGTTGTGTTGTCTACAAATGAGTCAATGGACCTCTGGTACTTTAAAGAACGTCTGCATGTTAGAAAACCCCTCATTCTTTCATCCAAAAATATTTATTATGCACTTTCTATGTGCCTGCTCAATCTTACAGAAGCAGCAATGAACAAAAGAGACATTATCCCTGCCTTCATGGAGTTTACTATCTAGTGGGAAAGACATATATGAATCAAATGATTTCAAGTATACTAATAAATTTTTTTTTAAATGCAGATTGCTATGGGAGCTTACAGTAGACAGGAGCATGTAGTAACCGAAAATTTGTAGCTGTAAGGCACTTGCGAGACCACTGACTCTACATACTTGCAGTGGCACAATCACAGATCACCGTAACTTCGAACTCCTGGGCTCAAGCAATCCTCCCACCTCAGCCTCCTGAGTAGCTAGGACGACATGTGTGCATCACCACACTCAGCTAATTTTTAAATTTTTTGTAGAGACATTGTCATGTTGTTCACACTGGTCTTAAATGATCCTCACCTCGGCCTCCCAAAGTGCTGGGATTACTGGTGTAAACCACCACACTCAGCCTCTACATACTTTTTAAAAAGTAACTGAGTAGTAAATAATCTCCCCCATCCCAACTTTCACCCCCCTTCCCCTCATGCAGCTAGTCCAGAATCCAGATTACCTGACTGCTAGAAGCTATTTGCTCTTTTTACTATTCCAATTCATAGATTTCTAAGTCCAACAGAAAAAGATTCTATATTATTAACAGTTACAGGGTACTGTTTCAGGGGGTGGGGGTTAATACACGACGTGGTGGATTGTGATCGCCCATTAGTTCTTCAGAAGGTACACTCCTAACATGCAGAAATAAATACTCCTGTCTCTCAAGAGGATCGGGGAAAAACAATAACTCAGAAGTGTCTTTTATACTATACAACCTTGGTCTTGGCTCAGGAATACCAATTACTTTTTGAAATACCCGATATGACCTTGAGTGTTTTTTAACACGAAGGCAGATGCTGTAGCTTTTTAACATAAAATAGGAAGCATTTGCCATTCATATAAGGGTCAATTACAGAAGTAGAAGATTTGAAACCAGTCCTTTCAGCGTATGTCACAACTCAATAGCAAATGTCTATTCAAAAAAAAAGGAGTGGGGACTGTCAATGATTCCACTTACTGCCTTGCAGGCAGGAGCAAAGGCAATCTGGTTCACTACTGCATTCTCAGTGTCTAACACAGTGTCCAGGTCTTGACACATACTAGTACTTGTTGAAAGCCTGAAAAAATGAAGAAACTACATTTTTAAACGTTTTCTTTTTCTATCACTAGTAAGTGACAGAACCAAGCTCTGAACTCCTGACTTTTACACCGTAGTGGTGACTATCCAGGGATATTAGAGAGTAGTATACAGGCCTATAACCAGGCTGAATCAATTTCCCAGGGAGGATATGCAGTACCCAGCTAGGAATAATCTCCTGCAACAGATTGTATTTTCCAAAGATGGGCACAATAACATCTCTGCTGTAGTTTGGAAATCTGACCTTCCAAACCTCATGTTGAAATTTGATCCCCTATCCTAAGTGAAATAAAAGAAATTTTAAAATATTAAAAAACATTAAAAATTAAAAATTAGTTAAAAATCAAAATATTTTCATATTAAAATATTTTTTAAAAAGAAATCTGATCCCCAGTGTTGGAGGTGGGGCCTACTGGGAGGTATGTGGGTCACAGAGGCAGATCCCTCATAAATAGATTAATGTGGGGAGGGGCATGGAATTGTGGTGGGGGAAAAGTTCTTGCTCTGTTTGTTCCCTCCAGTGCTGGCTCTTAAAATGAATTTGGGCCAGGTGCAGTGGCTCACACCTGTAATCCCAGTACTTTGGGAGGCCGAGGCAGGTGGATCACGAGGTCAGGAGTTTGAGATCAGCCTGGCCAACATGGTGAAACCCCATCTCTACTAAAAAATACAAAAAGTAGCTGGGCGTGGTGGTGCGCGCCTGTGGTCCCAGAAACTCAGGAGGCTGAGGCAGGAGAATTGCTTGAACTCGGGAGGCAGAGGTTGCAGTGAGCCGAGATTGCACCACTGCACTCCAGCCTGGGCGACAGAGTGAGACTGTCTCAAAAAAAACTGGCACCTCCCTCAACTTCCTCTCTCACCATGTAATTTCACTGGCTCCCCTTCCCCTTCTGCCATGAGTGGAAGCAGCCTGAAGCCCTCACCAGAAGCAGATGCTGATGCCATGCTTCCCACACAGCCTGTAGGACCCAGAGCCAAAGAAGCCCCTTTTCTTTATAAATTACAGCCCTAGGTATTCCTTTATAGCAACACAAATGGACTGAGACAATCTCCCATCCCACATGCTCTACCACAATGTGATCTTGCCACAACTCCATCAAGAGGTAGATACTATTTCTCCTCCCCTTGAATCTGGGTGGGTCTGATCTTATGAATACCATTAGAATACAGCTTTTGCCTGGTTTTCATGGGATGCTTCCTAGGAAGAAACTATGAAAAAAAATGTAAGGGTCTCCTTCATTCATTCAGGTGTTCAACAAATATTTGTTACAAGTTCCTACCACGTGTCAGGCCCTAGACATTGTGTTAGGTACTGAGAATGCAATTATGCATTACTCAGCCACTGCCCCGTCCTCAGAGTTTACACTCTAGAGGAGGAAAGAGATGAAGGGCAAGTGGGACAGACTAATACATCCTATAATTACAACATGTAACAGAAGCTTATAAAGAAGCAAAAAGATTTGCTTGAGGATGGCAAGTCAGCAAAGGGCATTCCAAGGCAGTGACATTTAAACAAGCCGTAACAGAGGAGTAGTTAGCCATGATGGAGAGAGGAACAGGCAAATATTTTAGGAAAAAGAACAGCATGAGCAAAGTCACTGAAGGAGAAAAAAGCTTCACAGGCTCTCAGAGGAGCTCAGAGATGATGAGGATAGCTGCAATACAGTAAACAAGGGAGAGAGCAGCACAAAGACCAGAGCGTGTATGTGTGTGCGTGTGCATTTGTGTGTGTATGTGTGTGTGTATACATATATTTTTTTTTTTTTTTCAGGAGATAGGGTCTCACTATGTTGCCCAGGCTGGTCTCAAACTCCTGGGCTCAAGCAATTCTCCCACCTCAAACTTCTGAGTAGCTGAGACTACAGGTGGTGACTCTGCCCAGTATATAGATTTTTGAAGCAATATTGTTGGGTTAATCACAGGTGAAGAAGTGTAGCATATCAGATTCACCTCTTAAAATTATAATTTTATTATTATTATTTTGGAGGCAGAGTCTCTGTCACCAGGCTGGAATGCAGTGGCACAATCTCGGCTCACTGCAACCTCCGCCTCCCTGGTTCAAGCAATTCTCCTGCCTCAGCTTCCTAAGTAGCTGGGACTACAGGCGCGTGCCACCACACCCAGCTAATTTTTTTTTTTGTATTTTTAGTAGAGATGGGGTTTCACCGTGTTGGCCAGGATGGTCTCCATCTCTTGACCTTGTGATCCACCCGCCTCAGCCTCCCAAAGTGCTGGGATTACAGGTGTGAGCCATTGCGCCCGGCCTAATTTTATTATAGTTTTAAAGCTAGCTTTACATAGTTTCAGATATAAAACAAAATAACTCAAGTAATAAATGCTGGTAGTGAATATTGTATAACTAGATGTAGACACATAGAAAGCACATTATGCAAAAATGGGACTGTTTCCAAGACAAAGGAACATATGGTTTGAAGGCCTTCCTGTAATTAACCTCTTTAGAATTTCAGGACACAGAAAGACAGGGCTGACTTTCTCATTGCCTCATTAATGATGCATTACATAAATCACACCTGATTCGACCTAATTTTCTTAGCAGTCATCTCAAAATGTTTCACTGAAATTATAATCCTTGAATGAAAAGGATAATCAACCCTGTCACCAAAGGATGCCCTGTCTAAAATGAAACTTAGCCCCTTTATATATTCAGAACATCAATGAGGCTCCCTACATAACCCACCCAATGGCTCTGTTCCTCTCTTATCAGGTGTCAAGCCCATTAAAAAAAAAAAGAGATGTGGTTATATATTATTTTAAACCACTGTCAAACATCTGTTCAATCCCCCGAAGAAAATGGAAATAAGCAGCTGAAAAAAAAACAGCACTGGTAATGAGTTCTAGGAAACCACCTCACAAGACCAGGGACCTTCCAATAAATACTACCTTATAGTTTTTTGATCTAGAAAACTGTCTTTTACATGTGTTGAAACCAGTAGGTTCCAAGTGATAAATGAGCTGATAAAGTTTCATTGTGATAAAATAGTTTCAGGAAATATATGTGCTATCATTTTAATAAGACTGATTATATAGCCTTATAATTTGACAGGATTGGTAGGTTGTTCTGCATGTGCGACCTAGCCTATGAATGTTGATCATCTCAGTAAGTGCCACAGTCTTTTCCAGTTAGCCCCATAAAAGAAATCTTTTGGCCCCCTCTCCAGGGAAGCCTGAATAACAGGACACACACGCTATACTACCGTGTGTACTACTGTTGCAACTGAAGGGACTGTTTCTCAGGGACAGGAGAGCTGAGACACAACCTACCCTACTACCCTACCCACCCTCTCATCATGGGCACTTGACCAAGCTGAGGGGCCCCCTCTTCCATTCCACTGAGCCCAAGGGTGGAAGGAGATTAGAAAAGAAGAAGAAGAAGAAGAAGAAAACTCTGCTCTTCTTTTTGCTCATATCTAGTTATAACTTTTGCTCTGGTGGAGATGGAGAGAGGTAGGGGATAACTGCTCCTAATTTCCTCTTTAGAACTAGGAATTAGTCTTTACCTGGATAAAACAACCACAGAGTATCTTCACTACTAAGCAAAGAAAACACAGGGAGCTTGCAGCTAATGTCTGAGAAGAAGAATGCTTTAATGGTAATAACAATGGGGAAGGGGACAATCTAGTATTTGATGTAAACCACCAGGATACTGACTCATCTTGAGGCCCTCATTCTGGGCTTGAAGCTGTTAGTTGGCACAGGAGGGCAAAGAATGATTCCCCAGCACTAGACAATGGGACTCCTCACTGAGAATAAAACTGTCACATATGATGGATGAGTGATAAGTTATTTACAGAAGTAACCCAAAAGACTACATGAGGCACAGCAAATTTGGGAACAGTAGAGTTCAACAAAGATGTTAAGGAGGGAATTCTCCAGGAAGTTGAAACTGTACTCTAGAAAAGAAGATATCCTACTTTACTAAAAGGAGGAAAAAAACCAAAGAAAGTAATGGAGCATACCTTGCACTCAAGTTCTCTGACTTCTAAACTCTGGCTGTGACTTCCCTCTTACCACAGGGGTATTTTGTCAGGGGCCAGCAATCAACTTTTAAATTGAAGAGCATGGATCTATGTAATCCCTATAAAGGGGTATCTCTAGTCCATCAAAAAAAAAAAATGGACATGGCTGCAGAACTGACATTTTGGAAAGCAATTTTATGTTAATTTATTAACACAGCATCAGCTACTCAGGAACTGGGGTCATCAGGACTCTGGGTTTTTTTTTTTGTTTGCTTGTTTTGAGACAGAGTCTCGCTCTGTTGCCCAGGCTGGAGTGCAGTGGTGCGATCTTGGCTCACTCCAAGCTCCGGCTCACTGCAAGCGCCACCTCCCAGGTTCACGCCATTCTCCTGCCTCAGCCTCCCGAGTAGCTGGGACTACAGGCGCCCACCACCACGCCCGGCTAATTTTTTTGTATTTTTAGTAGAGACGGGGTTTTACCATGTTAGCCAGGATGGCATCAATCTCCTGACCTCATGATCCACCCACCTCAGCCTCCCAAAGTGCTGGGATTACAGGTGTGAGCCACCATGCCTGGCCAGGAACTGGGGTCATTAGGACTCTTACTGGCTATGTCAGATACTTTGCAGTGTCCCAAATGCAGAGGTTGTAACCGCCAATATAAAAGACAATGAGGCCAGGCATGGTGGCTCACGCCTGTAATCCCAGCACTTTGGGAGGTCAAGGAGGGTGGATCACCTGAAGTAAGGAGTTCACGACCAGACTGGCCAACATGGAGAAACCCAGTCTCTACTAAAAATACAAAAATTAGCCAGGCGTAGTGGCGGGCATCTGTAATTCCAGCTACTTGAGAGGCTGAGGCAGGAGAACTGTTTGAACCCAGGAGGTGGAGGCTGCAGTGAGCAGAGATAGCACCACTGCACTCCAGCCTGGGCAACAGAGCAAGACTCTGTCTCAAACAAAAAACAAACAAAACAAAACAAAACAAAATACACACACACACAATGAGAGGAGGGTGCTGCTGGAACCACAGGTTTACTCATGTGAACATCACCAGCAAACACTCCAAAGAAGGTTTCTGCTTTCTCTAGAGCAGAAAGGGCAATGGTGAGAGTCAGAGAGTCAGAGCCAGAGCTGGAGACTCAGCTTCTCTAGTAACTCATTCTAAAAACCATTGGCCCCCTAATTCTACAGGCCTTATTTCCATGTATGGTAATAATGCTTTACTTCATATGTTTTTGGGGAGAAGGAAGGCATAATGATCATTTATAATTTAACTCAATTTTATTTTATTTATTTTTCAAGAGACAGGTTCCTGCTATGTTGCACAGGCTGGCCTTGAGGTTGGGCTCAAGTGATCCTCCCACCTCTGCCTCCCCGGTAGCTGACACTATAGGCACACAGTGACCACCTTAATTTTGCATTTGATTAAAGCTAATAGATTGATAGTTTCACAAGTCAAACTCAATACTACAAGGCTTATATCAAAAAAGCAGCAATCCCCTATGTTACCTTTGACCTCTGCTTCCCAATGGTAATCACTTTCAACTTTTGGCACCATGCCTGGTTAATTTTTCTGTATTTTTTGTAGGGATGGAGTTTTGCCACATTGCCCAGGCTGGTCTCAAACTCTTCCTGGACCCAAGCCATCCTCCCACCTCAGCCTCCCAAAGTGCTTGGATTACAGGTGTGAGCCACCATGCCCAGCCCCTCTTCCTTTTCTATCTCATTTAGGTATATCAAACTACCAAGTTTTCTGACATAGCACAGGTAGGAGATAAATATTTTGAGATACTGCATATCTAAAAATGTCTCTTTTCCCCTATTTTTTTTTTTTTTTTTTTTTTTTTGAAGAGACAGAGTCTCACTCTGTCGCCCAAGCCAGAGTACAATGGTGTGATCATAACTCACTGTAACCTCAAACTCCTGGGCTCAAGCAATCCTCCCATCTTGGCCTCTCAAAGCACTGGTATAGGTAGGAGCCACTGCCCCCGGCCCCTACTCTCATAATTGTTAGTTATGGGCATACATATGTATGTGCGTGTGTGTGTATGTGTGTGTGTGTGTGTGTGTGTGTATGAAATAGAGTCTTGCTCTGTTGCCCAGGCTGGAGTACAGTGGCATGATCTCAGCTCACTGCAACCTCCGCCTCCCAGACTCAGGCAATTCTCCTGTCTCACCCTCCCAGGTAGCTCAGATTACAAGCATGCGCCACCATGCCTGGCTAATTTTTTGTATTTTTAGTGAAGACAGGGTTTCACCATATTGGTTAGGCTGGTCTTGAACTCCTGGCCTCAAGATGATCCACTTGCCTCAGCCTCACAAAGTGCTGGGATTACAGGCAAGAGCCCCTGCATCCAGCCTACTTTCAATACTGTATTTTTAAGTGTTCAAAAATTATTTCTTGCTGACTATTCCTTTTTCAAATAGGACCTTACTCTTGTTTCACTAAGGTAATAACTTTTTTGATCTGAGTTTTTTGAACAATTTTTGTTTTTTTTTTTTTGCTCCTACATTGTTTCTCTTGTGCTTGTATGCTTTCCCTTTCCCTCGATCCTTCTCCCCTCTCCATTCCCTCTCTGTTTTGGGGGGTAGGGTTCCTTCTATATGTTTCTTTTAGTTTCTGTTATTCATACCAGACGTTTTTCTCAAATAACAGCTGATCTTTGCCTATTCTTTCATATTTAAGACTAAGACACATACAGACACGTACGAACAGTAGAGCATTTTAATTGCTAGGTTTCACTGTAACAAGAGAAAATGCCATGCCCATTTTAAATTCGGTAAAGGGACGTTCAAATGTCTATGGGTCAGTTTCTCAGCAATACATCCTCCAGTCTCCTATCTAAGGAGATTAAGTTTGACTACCTATATCTGGGAACTAAGAACTGAATGAAGACCTTCACTAAATCCCTGTTTTGGGAATGTCACCTCTCAGCTGAGTCTAGCATCCCCAAGTACAAGTCCTGCCTTTTTTTTATTTCTCCAGAAAATAAACCTCCAAAGTTCTGCTGAGAAAGGATGTGGGAGTTTCATTGTTCCTTATATAACCTTTGAACTAATCCTCCTCTTTTCACAGCTCCACCTACCTCTCAACATTTGAGAACCTCTAATACCTAGGCTAGGGTCTGTACCACAAAATGACTGTTGATACTGACATTCCTTTGCAGCCTAAGTTTTCTGCTTTCTGCAATTTGCTAAATTGTTCACAACCTGCACCTCTTCTCCATCTTCCAAAATCTTGTTCCCTCTCATTTATTATTATCTCCTCTCCTATCTTCTTAGCCCTTGTGAAATACCAGTCTTGTTCCATTTCAATGTTTTTGAAAAGATATAAGATGTACATGTTCAAATTACCTTATTTTAATTACAAGCCCCCTCATGAAGTTCTTGAAAGGACAAAAAGACATAAAGAATATGAAAGTTTCTTGGAAAACTCAGAAAATAAATGTTAACTGGTAGTGTTAATGGGGGTAGTAGTATGCTGTTTTTTGAACAGTTAGCCTGGTATAAAGGACTATTTTCTTTGGTGCTCTAGGGAAGCACAAAGTTTCATAAATAAAACATCAAAAATATTTGCACCATGTATATCAAAAGAATTAATACTCTTAACATACAAAGAGTCTCCATAAAAGTGTTAAGAGATGAAGAACCCAGTATAAAATGTACAATAAATGACACAACATTCACAGAACTATAAATGGCCAATAAATGTAAAAAAAATTAACTTCACTAGTAACTAGGGAGATAAAAATTAAAACAATGAGATATTTTTCTTTCAACGGGTTGGCAAAAATTATACAGTGATAATATCTAATGTTGGTGGCACAACACAGGGATGCCCTCTCTCACCGCTCCTATTCAACATAGTGCTGGAAGTTCTGGCCAGAGCAATCAGGCAGGAGAAGGAAATAAAGGGTATTCAATTAGGAAAAGAGGAAGTTAAATTGTCCCTGTTTGCAGATGACATGATTGTATATCTAGAAAACCCCATTGTCTCAGCCCAAAATCTCCTTAAGCTGATTAGCAACTTCAGCAAAGTCTCAGGATACAAAATTAATGTACAAAAATCACAAGCATTCTTGTACACCAATAACAGACAAACAGAGAGCCAAATCATGAGTGAACTCCCATTCACAATTGCTTCAAAGAGAATAAAATACCTAGGAATCCAACTTACAAGGGATGTGAAGGACCTCTTCAAGGAGAACTACAAACCACTGCTCAATGAAATAAAAGAGGATACAAACAAATGGAAGAACATTCCATGCTCATGGGTTGGAAGAATCAATATCGTGAAAATGGCCATACTGCCCAAGGTCATTTATAGATTCAATGCCATCCCCATCAAGCTACCAATGACTTTCTTCACAGAATTGGAAAAAACTACTTTAAAGTTCATATGGAACCAAAAAAGAGCCCGCATCGCCAAGTCAATCCTAAGCCAAAAGAACAAAGCTGGAGGCATCACGCTACCTGACTTTAAACTATACTACAAGGCTACGGTAACCAAAACAGCATGGTACTGGTACCACAACAGAGACATAGATCAATGGAACAGAACAGAGCCCTCAGAAATGATGCCGCATAGCTACAACTATCTGATCTTTGACAAACCTGACAAAAACAAGAAATGGGGAAAGGATTCCCTATTTAATAAATGGTGCTGGGAAAACTGGCTAGCCATATGTAGAAAGCTGAAGCTGGATCCCTTCCTTACACCTTATACAAAAATTAATTCAAGATGGATTAAAGACTTATATGTTAGACCTAAAACCATTAAAATCCTACAAGAAAACCTAGGCAATACCATTCAGGACATAGGCGTGGGCAAGGACTTCATGTCTAAAACACCAAAAGCAATGGCAACAAAAGCCAAAATCGACAAATGGGATCTCATTAAACTAAAGAGCTTCTGCACAGCAAAAGAAACTATCATCAGAGTGAACAGGCAACCTACAGAATGGGAGAAAATTTTTGCAACCTACTCATCTGACAAAGGGCTAATATCCAGAATCTACAATGAACTCAAACAAATTTACAAGAAAAAAACAAACAACCCCATCAAAAAGTGGGCAAAGGACATGAACAGACACTTCTCAAAAGAAGACATTTATGCAGCCAGAAAACACATGAAGAAATGCTCATTATCACTGGCCATCAGAGAAATGCAAATCAAAACCACAGTGAGATACCATCTCACACCAGTTAGAATGGCCATCATTAAAAAATCAGGAAACAACAGGTGCTGGAGAGGATGTGGAGAAATAGGAACACTTTTACACTGTTGGTGGGACTGTAAACTAGTTCAACCATTGTGGAAGTCAGTGTGGCGATTCCTCAGGGATCTAGAACTAGAAATACCATTTGACCCAGCCATCCCATTACTGGGTATATACCCAAAGGACTATAAATCATGCTGCTATAAAGACACATGCACACGTATGTTTATTGCGGCACTATTCACAATAGCAAAGAGTTGGAACCAACCCAAATGTCCAACAACGATGGACTGGATTAAGAAAATGTGGCACATATATACCATGGAATACTATGCAGCCATAAAAAATGATGAGTTCGTGTCCTTTGTAGGGACATGGATGAAACTGGAAAACATCATTCTCAGTAAACTATCGCAAGGACAAAAAAACCAAACACCGCATGTTCTCACTCATAGGTGGGAATTGAACAATGAGAACTCATGGACACAGGAAGGGGAACATCACACTCTGGGGACTGTTGTGGGGTGGGGGGAGGGGGGAGGGACAGCATTAGGAGATACACCTAATGCTAAATGACGAGTTAATGGGTGCAGGAAATCAACATGGCACATGGATACATATGTAACAAACCTGCACATTGTGCACATGTACCCTAAAACCCTAAAGTATAAAAAAAAAAAAAAAATCTAATGTTGGCAAGGTGTGCAAGGTGTGACGATGTTCCTAGTGAAAATGAGAAACCTAAAAATAAAAGGGCTTTCTTGCGCCTGAAATAAAAGGGCTTTCTTGCGCCTGAGTTCTAATTCTAACCCTGCCTTTGACTCGACAGGTGTCTCTGAATTAAGTCACCTCTTCTCTGGGCCTCAGTTTCCTCATCAGCTAAAAACAATAACAAAAACCATTAAGAATATCTAACTTGCTTATCTTACAGAAGTATTATGAAGAAAAAATGCAACACTGGCCATGAAAAGACTTTGAAAACATCATAGCTCAATACAATCTTGTAGCATTTATGAGAAGGAAAACTGATGAATATTCTTGAAAACAAATTGCTTATTGTTGGCTAAACATCTTGTGAAATAAACAACTAATTTCCCCCAAAGAACTATAGGAACAAAGTTAAAAGGAAGAAATCTAGGTTCACCATATGACTTTAAACAAATCTTCTAATCTCTGTGTTTTGGCTTTTGAAGATCTCTCCACTGCACTCCAGCCTAGCGACAGAGCGAGACTCCATCTCAAAAAAAAAAAAAAAAAAAAAAAGGGAGAGAAATGAAACAAACTGAAACAGTTGGAATTCAAACTTGCCAGAGTCTCCGGCTTGAAAAGACTAAGTAGATCACAGGTCAGCTTTGCGGGGACATCTAGCTTCTGGCCCACAAATATTTTTTTACTAGCCAGCCCTACTTTGTGGTTTGGTATAAAGAAATAGCAAAACTAACAGCATGATCACACCTCCTTAAAGGACCGTAACAAACACTCCTTAATCTTGTGTACTGACCAGACCCAGAAATACAAAGTATTAGAGGTTTTGAACCACAACTCAGCCTTTCTCATCCACTAAGAGCAGAAATAGGACTAAAACTTAGGAAGGAAACTCATGGGGGAAACGACTCCACGGTTCCATCTAGACACATGAATACCAGCAGACCACATAAAACTGCCCCTAAAGGAAATGACAAGAGCACCCCACTGAAAGAATTAATCAGTGAGTATGTGTTAAGCCCTGACCCATCCCACAGGAAATAACTACCTTTAATGATCTCTTTCTTTAGGTCTTCTAAAAACAATGGGTCATAATCACTTATTGAGCACTTAGCATATGCAAAGTCTATGTACCAAACATGCCAGTAGACATTTCCATTTAAATTAGCTAATTTCTTTCTCAAACCAAACCTATTGTTGAGGAATTATCGCATCCATTTTACAGATAAATTGAAGTTCATGGAAATTAACAGACATGCAAAACCATGGATTGCTAGTCATTATTATCATTATTCTCATTTTAATGAGAAAACTGAGGCTCAGAAGGGATAAATAACTATTAAGTTATTAAGTAGCAGAAGGGGGTTTTGCCCAGGTGGGTTCTAGTAAAGCTCATACTAATACCACTACACCACCTTTCCTGTTCTATGCTAAACGACAAAACGAAAGACTTCAACTCTATATAAAGTATGCAGTTAAAAATAAGTGACACATACAAGCTCTTTCAGGTCCTACCAAAGAATAAATGTCATCACTTCTGAAAAGCAGTTAGGCAGCAGTGTTTACAGCCAGGAAAACCAAAGAGGAAGGTGACTATCCTAAGATTCCCTCAATAATGATAGTACCAAAAGAAACTAAGGAAAGATGACATTGATCCAAGGACTTCTCACTCTCATGATGAGAGCACACTTTCATGTCAGCCAGTCTCTGTAGCCATCCAGTGGATAATCACAAAATAAACAGCTAAATAATTTGATTAGCAAATCCTGACATTACTGGCCTCATCCAATACTTTTGATGAAAACTGTCTCCTAGAACAGAATTTCTCCCAAGCCATATGCAATACTCTTGTCAGAGGTGTTCGAAACAGAGCGACTCCATTTTGAGTGAGGGCTAGGAAAATGAGGCTGAGACTTGCTAGGCTGCATTCTCAGAAAGTCAGGCATTCCTAGCCTCCAGATGTTTACGGTTAAGGGAACAAATTAATAATGTTTACTAAACAGACCCACACTTGGGAGTGTACAGATATCCCAATATCCGGAAAACAAAGTAGCATTCCTAATTTTGCTTTAAAGATAATAGTATCAATTCTTGCAAAATACAGTAATTAAGAAAATTAATCCTTTATCACAAACCCTTGTAGCAGAACACATCTCCCCATATATACAAATATTGTACCTAGAGTGGATGTGTTCCTCCTCTTACTTTCAGGAATGTCCTATTCTGTCTATGCAGTAGCTGTCCTTTCACCACTTTACTTCCTTAATAAACTTGCTTTCACTTTGCACTGAGGACTCCCCCTGAATTCTTTCTTGCGTGAGATCCAAGAACCCTCTCTTGGGGTCTGGAACTGGACCTCTGTCCTGTAACACTCTGACCCTGCAAGTAATGAGACCAGGGTCCCCACTTGTGCCTGGATGATGACCTGGGGAAGGCATAACTGACTCCCAATCCTAAATACTTTACTGAGAGTCTTTGTGACTGTTGGCCCAGAACCAACACCAGCCTCATAAATTTTGCTTCCTAATAATAATTAAGTGGTCTACCTAGCTTCAGCCCCCAAAAAAGGAAAGAAACCTGCCAGAGCAAGAAAAGAGATGCTTAATATTGCAGGGAATACACCTGCATTCTTTTGTGAGCTGCTAGTGTGGGATTTAAAAAAAAAAAAAAATACCCTGCTGCTAGGTAGCAACTGTTTCACAAATCAGGTGTCTGAAGCTCAAGCTCTAACTGGCTTATTTAAAAGGTCGATTATTACCAAACATTATCACTGCAGCTTGCAAGTGCTGCTATTTTGCATTGTTGTTGCTTGCCCAGCCCCCCAAACAGCTAGGAAGAGAAATCACTTCCACAGATTTCTACTGCTATCAGCTAGCAAAAACTCTATGCTTGCCTTCATAAGCTGGGAGAAAGGAAGGTGTTGCCTGTTCAAATTTTGGAACAGCCAAACCTGGGCCCATGTCCTAGCTTTACCTCTTACTTTCTGTATAACTTTGCATAAGTCTCTCAACCTTTCTGAGCCTCAGTTTCTCCATCTGTAAAATGGATTTTAAAAATGGGCTCCAGAAATGAAATAAACTAATTGTAAATGACAGATAATGTTTGTCTCTTTGCTCTTCTGAGTAGTACACTATGTGCAAAGCACCTACCCTAGATTTCACCTTTTAGGAAAGAGGATATGTTTAATCTCAGAGTATATTAATATCAACAGTAGAATGTTCTCCTTACCCTCTCTCTAGCATCTAACACAAGCTATGCACATGACAGGCACAAGAAAAATGACATTCCATAAAGCTTTAACTTACATAAGAACAGAGCTTCTAGGGAGGATGCCTATTCCAGTGGTCCCAATCCATTCCAAGAAGAATCAGAATTAAGCCAACCTAGAGAAACACCTAACTTTCCCTATCTTCAAGAGACATTCCTTCATTCAAACAATAAATTTTTTTTTTTTTTTTTTTTTGAGACGCAGTCTTGCTCTGTTGACCAGGCTGAAGTGCAGTGGGGCACTCTCAGCTCACTGAAACCTCCACCTCCTGGGTTCAAGCAATTCTTCTGCCTCAGCCTCCAGAGTAGCTGGGATTACAGGCGCCCGGCACCACACCCAGCTAATTTTTGTATTTTTAGTAGAGACGGGGTTTCACCATGTTTGTCAGGCTGATATCGAATTCCTGACCTCAGGCAATCCATCTGCCTCAGCCTCCCAAAGTGCCAGGATTACAGGCATGAGCCACCGCACCCGGCCCAAACAGTAATTAGTGATCAACTTTCTAGTGCCAAAGTCACTTCTGGGACAATGCAGATATGGAGACAAATCAGACTGTTCCAGACACCACCAAGTTCATGGTGCAATAAGGAAGACATATCAAAAACAGACAATTATAATACAGAAGTTAAATTATTGCCTTACAGTTCCAAACCAATTCTTCATTGCCTTGCTGTGTGATACCAGACTAGCCTAGGCTGACTACATTTCTCCTTTCCCAGTGGAGTGAGTGGCTATTAGGTTCTGCCAATAGAGGGTGGAAGGAGAATACAAAGCTAGTTGCAATGCTCAGTTTTTTACAAAGTAGCAAGTAGATCAGTGTGCAGAGGGGTCTTGGCACATTTCCAAGCAGCGACTCTCCAGGTTCAGAGGTGAGCGCCCTCCAGCCAGTTTCTTCTTCACCACAGCAACAAGCAGCATACTGCCACAGCAGCCATACTCTCCTCAGAGGTCTGAATCTCAGCCTTGTGGAGCTCTAAGTTCCTTCCTTTTTCACTTTTCTCTCAGCCTTAGGTACAGCAATCTTTTTCTGCAGTTACTATCTCTATTATACCTTAGAATTCTCTTTTATCTCTTTTAAGTAAAAAACCTTTTACCTAAACAATTCTTAATATTAAATTTTATCTATTTAAATTATTGATGGCATTTCTGTCTCCTCAACTGGATCCTGACTGATATAAGTAGGATAAGTGTTATGACCCTGGTCATAGAGTGCAGCCCCCATATTTTACAGATAAACTGGAGCTCCAAAGATTGGAGTGACCCGCCCAAAGTCACACAGTGGTAAACCTGGGATTAGTAGTCCTGTTCCCAACTCTCAATAAACAATAAACATGTAGCAAACACCTATTCTGCATCTGGGCTCTATGTTGGCTGTTGAAAAAACAAGAGATGAACTAACAAATCCCTCCCATCAGGGGAACCTACTATCTAGTAGAGGAGACAGACACTGAAACCAGAAGGAGTTCTAATGGAGGATGACAAGCACTAAGACAAAGAGAACAGGAATTACTAACTCTGGGAGAGTGGGAGAAGGCTTCCTAGAGAGTCTCATTTCACTACACTTTACTCCCCAATCTGAAAGATACCTGAGTTGAACAGAGGGTTAAACAACTTCAAAATAAGCCTGTAACCAAGGCTTAACAAATGCAAGTAACCAAACAAGAAGCCTCAACTCTGGGCATAACCAGAAATATCACTAATGGCAAATCCTAAAGTAGAAAGCAATACAGAAACAAATTATGGATGAACACTCATCAATATTAGGAGATGAACTGCATGCACTGGCTCACAAAGAGCAATAGATATCAGATGAACGACAACATCCTGGAAGGCTTTTCAGAGGAGAATATAATTATGCTAACTAAGCTCTGAAGAAAGCCTGGCAAGACTGCAAAGGAGATGCAGCCTGTTTCAGAGAGCACTTGCACATGAGTAAGAATACACCTATGGTGAGCAGATACTGGCACAGAGTAACAGGAAGAGATCTTGAGAGCCCCAGACCAGAGAGGAGACCTAGGTTACCTTACTCTCCAGTTCTAACTGAATCAAGCTTCTCACTGCTTCCCTTAAACAACAAGCTCTTTCATATTTCTGTGATTTTGCATATACTGTTTTCTCTGCCCACAATGCCTTTCATTCCCTTTCTGTCTAAAGAGCTGACCCATCCTGCAAAGCACAGACCAAGTATCTTTTTTTTTTTTTTTTTTTTTGAGACAGGGTCTCCCTCTGTCACCCAGCCTGGAGTGCAGTGGTGTGATCACAGCTCACTGCAACCTCAACCTCCCAGGTTTAAGTGATCCTCCCACCTCACCCTCTAGGGTAGCTGGAACCACAGGCGCACACCATCATGCCTGGCTAATTTTTTTTTTTTTTTGGTAGAGAAAGATTTTTGCCATGTTGCCCAGGCTGGTCTCAAACTCCTGGACTCAGGCAGTCTACCCTCCTTGGCCTCCCAAAGTGTTTAGATCACAGGCATGAGCCACCATGCCTGACCCCAAGTATTACTTTCACTTTAAACTTTTCTCCAGTCATTCCCTGCAATCATTAATTCTGGGCAAAATTAATGATTGTCTGTTTAGTGCTCTTTATACATCTCTTCATTATAACCTATTATGCTGTAATGTAATTATTTGTGTGTCTCTTTCCAAACAAACCATGAGATTCTTATCAGGACATATACCTACCCCACCCCTGCCCAGTGCCTGTTATCATTCCTAGTACACAGCAGGAGTAGTGCATACAGAATTGCTCTACTGAATTGCCTGGATAAACTCAGCCTTTAAGCCTAAGAATGAATGGATCCTGGAGCCCTAAGATTTCCCAATTCATGATAAATCCTTCCTGGGGTCTAGAACATTAGGCTGTACTAGAAATTCAGTAAATATTTCTACTTGAGAGCTTAAGTATTTCTTTGTGCCAAACTGGCAATGCAACTGTATATCTTTAGAGCTTCCACTAAAGGAATCAGTTTTTTGCAAGTCCAAACACAACAGTTCTTTATTCTCCTCCTCTACATAAATTGGAAAATAGACTGAGAATTCCAATCAGCTGAAACCTTCCTAGAGAAGAGGAGTTGGTTGTTTACTGCAGTTCAAACCATTGCTATCTAAATTTCAATGTTGCCGGCATATTTTTTCTTTTGGCAGCTCATTCTGACTTAGGGCGGATGCATCATGCACCGCAATCAGAGAGCAGAAGTTGGAGTCAAAAGAAGAGAATGAGTCCCAGACTCTGTCACGCCTTATTTTTTCAGGTGAACTTGGACAAGTCATTTAATCTCTCTGAACTTCAATTTTCAGCTGGGAAAGAGGAAAAATGCTACCTGTCCCACCAGGCTACCACAGGATCAAATGAGAAGTATTCCTTACTGCATTGCTCTCTGACCTTAAGAATTTGACCTTCTCTGTAGAAGCCCATATACAAAGGGTAGAACAGAGAAGAGACAGAGGGGTAAGGTTTGAATCAGACAACCTGAGATTAGTCCCAGTTTACCACTCAATTATGTGATATGAGCAAGGCATTTAATTCTCTGAACTTCAGATTCTATATAATTCTATCCCCATTTTATAGTCCAATCTATAAAATGGGGATAATCCTACCCGCCCTACTTACCTCATAGAATCATTATGAAGCTTTAAAAAAATGAGATAATATAGATGAAAGCAATTTATTTGAGAAATCATGAAGTTTCATTATAATATGTCACTTATGTGGAATTCAGCAACCTAATTACCTTGTCTTTCCGGAACACACAGAGAACTAGGAAGCAAGCAAAAAACGCCTCTCTAAAGCCAAAATAACTGTCTTTAATTCTTCACACTTTACTACTAGTAGAGTCCCTAGGACCTTACTCTTTCTTTGAAAACACATCTAATAAACAGTAATTTGGGAGCACCACACAGTAGGAGAGAAGTGACAAAGTAAGAAAGGAGAATAATATTCTCTGTTGTGTTTCACAAACAGCAAGGAGAAAAGGCAAAAAAAATTCAAAACAACCACAAAAATGTAAAAAGCATAGTATTCACATCAAAAAGTGGCTTTTAGCTTTTTTGTTTTATAGTATTAGGGTATTTAGTATAAAATGTATTACTGTAACATAAAAAAGCAGACTAGCTGATGTTCAAAATAATTAACTTGAACCTCAAGAAAGATTCAATAATGTTCTAACTATTCTGAAGAGGGAATATATAATGTTTTTAGGGGGAAAATTCACTCAAAACAGTAAACTTTTGGGGGGAGTGCTTAAATAAATAAAGCGTCAACTGTCAAGGTAAGTTAGTCATCTGGTGGGTGCCTCTACCTAATTTGCTAATGGACATAAAAATTTATTGATGAATTATGAATAAGTGCCCTAAGGTCACACAGCTTGTTAAGCAATGGATTCAAAACCCAAGCCTCTCAGAATCAAAAGCCCATACTCTTCCCAGTGCAAATAGCTACCTTCAAACATGGTAATACAGTATTTCTTCACCTGTCAAACAGGGAGTGAAATGCTGATACAGACGTTTTGATAAAGTTAATAAACTGAATAAATGTCCTCTCCTTAGACCCTACTTTTGGATTTTAAATAAAGTGTAAAACCATAAAAACAAAGAGAAATGGAGAAGAGCAATAGCCATAAAATACTGAAAGCTAGAAAGCAGATGGATGAGCAGAAACTGACTTATTAGATCCAAGGAAAATGAATACTAAGTCAGCAGTGAAAAAAAAAACAAAAACTAACTCAATTTTACCCGTAGAAGCCACATGATAACAGGCACTGGGCAGGGGTGGGGTAGGTGTATGTCCTGATAAGAATCTCATGGTTTGTTTGGAAAGAGACACACAAATAATTACATTACAGCATAATAAGTTATACTGAAGAGATGTATAAAGAGCACTAAACAGATAATCATTAATTTCACCCAGATCAAGGGTGCAGGGAATGACTGGAGAAAAGTTTAAAGTGAAAGTAATACTTGGGGTCAGGCATGGTGGCTCAGAAACTGGCAGTACCGTGTATTTCTTTCTTTCGTTTTTTATTTATTTTTTTTTTTTGAGACGAAGTCTCACTCTGTCACCCAGGCTGGAGTGCAATGGCGCGATCGCAGTTCACTGCAACCTCCGCCTCCCGGGTTCAAGCAATTCTCCTCCCTCAGCCTCCCGAGTAGCTGGGATTACAGGCACCCACCACCACGCCTGGATAATTTTTGTATTTTTAGTAGAGACAGGGTTTCGTCATGTTGGCCAGGCTGGTCTCGAACTCCTGACCTCAGGTGATCTGCCCACCACCCCCCCAGCCTCCCAAAGTGCTGGGATTACAGGTGTAAGCCACCACACCCAGCAGTACCATGTATTTCTAGAAAGAAAGCATGCTAAAATCAGGGGAATTGATTACATGAAAATCTGTCTGAGAACCAGTTAAAGACCAATATTGCCTCCCCTAGTATAGAAGACTGAAGGTTTTCTTTTCCCTCTGGAGAGAGTAGAACAGAGAGGGTCTCCAGACAAGGAAATAACTGGCACAGTTGAGGGCAGGGAAGACTGTAAAGAAGCAAAGAAGACTGTAAATACAGCAAAGAAGACTGTAAGTGAAATGAATATTGAGGATCCCCCTGCAGCCTTCTTCTCCCACTTAGCTTCCAGACCACAGGCAGCCAGGCCTCCAACTTGTAGGAAGAAGACTAGAGGATTCTTCCAGAGAATCTGACCAGCCCTAGTGGAAAAACCTAAAGATACTGACATGTAGTTGCCCCACACATAGCCTAGGCAAATCATCACACAGAGAAGGCCACACTCAGTAAGCCCAACTCATGTATTTAAAACCTTTTTTTTTTTTTTTTTTTTACAGACAGGGTCTCGCTGTCACCCTGTCTTCACACTTTACTACTAGTAGAGGCCCCTTCTTTGAAAACACATCTAATAAACTCAGTAATGTGGGAGAATCACACAAAGCTGGAGTTTAGTGGCACAATCACAGCTCACTGTAGCCTTAAACTCCTGGGCTCAAGGGATCCTCCCACCCTAGCCTCCCATGTAGCTAGGACTACAGGTGCTCACCACCACATTCAGCTATTTTCTTTTTCTTTCTTTCTTTCTTTTTTTGAGATGGAGGCTTGCTGTGTCGCCCAGGCTGGAGTGCAGTGGTGTGATCTGCGGCTCACTGCAATCTCCACCTCCCAGGTTCACGCCACTCTCCTGCCTCAGCTTCCCGAGTAGCTGGGACTACAGGTGCCCGCCACCACGTCTGGCTAATCTTTTGTATTTTTAGTAGAGACGGTGTTTCACTGTGTTAGCCAGGATGGTCTTGATCCTCTGACCTCATGATCCGCCCGCCTTGGCCTCCCAAAGTGTTGGGATTACAGGTGTGAGCCACTGCACCCCGCCCTTCTTTTTTTCTTTTCTTTTTTTTGAGAGATGGGGGTCTCACTATGTTGTTCAGGCTGGTCTCAAACTCCTGGGCTGAAGTGATCCTCCCGCCTTGGCCTCCCAAGGCACTAGGGTTGCAGGTGTGAGCCACCACATCTGGCCTGCACTGAAAACATTTTTTTTTTTTTTTTTTTGAGACAGGGTTTCACTCTGTCACTCATGGCTCACTGCAGCCCCAACCTCCCTGGGCTCAGGTGATCCTCCCACCTCAACCTAATGAGTAACTGGGACTAAAGGTGGCACACCACCACGCCTGGCTAATTTTTCTAATTTTTGCAGAAATGAGGTTTCACTGTGTTGCCCACGCTGGTCTCAAATTCTTGTCTCAAGCAATCTGTCTACCTCAACTTCCCAAAGTGTTAGGATTACAGGTGTGAGCCATCACACTTGGCCAGCATTTAAAACTTCTAATCAACTTTTTAGTATTCCACTTTTAACAATGAACAGACAACCAAGAATCACCAGATATACAGGAAAGCCCCAACATAAAAGACAGAATTCAGATTCTATTTATACCAGAAGAAATTTGGGGCCCCAAATAAAAAGTTATTTGAAAGAAAGCATAAGCATGCTTGTCTTCATAAAAGTTTGTCAATGGTAAATCATATCAGGTGAACCTCAGCCATCAACCTGAGAATAAATAGGCCTCCCCAGGCCAGGCACGGTAGGTCATGCCTGTAATCCCAGCACTGTGGGAGGCCAAAGTGGGTAGATCACGTGAGGTCAGGAGTTCGAAACCAGCCTGACCAACATGGAGAAACCCCATCTCTACTAAAAATACAAAATTAGTCGGGCGTGGTGGTGCATGGCTGTAATCCCAGCTACTCAGGAGGCTGAGGCAGGAGAATCGCTTGAACCCAGAAGGCGGAAGTTGTGGTGAGCCGAGATCGTGCCATTGCACTCCAGCCTGGGCAACAAGAGCTGAACTCCGTCTCAAAAAAAAATAATAATAATAGGCCTCTCCAAACCTAGGGTTTGTTTTATTGATGGTTATTCACTTCATGGGGGCAAGAGCTACAATAAAAAATAATTTGCTGAGTCCTGCAAGATGCTGCACCGTATCTGCATTTATTTTCCTGATTCCAAAGACATCTGTTGTGAACGGATCCATATATGGATAAATTGAGTGTTCCAATGAAGGCACTAAAATAAAGAAACTAATGGGTCATAAAGCATTAAGAGATGCATCATTGTGTTTACTAATCATTGATGCTACAACATGTAGTTAGATTTTTGTATGAGGAAGGAGGTCTCTCATGCCATAGCATTTCCCGTTCAGAAGTCAGGGAGAACTTCACACAAAACATGGTGCTTGAGAAGAGTTTTAAAGAAAGAGAAGAAGTTTGTCAGGCAAAACAGAGGAACAAAAAAGAGGGGAAGTGTAACAAAAGAAAAACTACCAAGGGCTAGTCTAAATGAGCACAGAAGAGTTGAGAAACTGCAATTAATACAGTATTGCAAGAGCAGTAGGAAGTGAGGCTGAAAAGGCAGGCAGAAATCAGATCAAGAAACACTTTGTAGGCCAGGCATGGTGGCTCACACCTGTAATCTTGGCAATTTGGGAGGCCGGGGCTGGCGGTTCGCTTGAGCTCAGGAGTTCGAGACCAGCCTGGGCAACATGGCGAAACCCCGTCTCTACTAAAAATACAAAAATTAGCCGGGCATGGTGGCATGCGCCTATAGTCCCAGCTACTTGGGGGACTGAGGTAGGAGGTTCGTTTGAACCCGGGAGGCAGAGGAGGCAGAGTGAGAGTGGCTATAATCTTCCAAGCTATGTACTAGCTGTTCCCAAAAGGCAGTTCTCATACTTACAAACTCCAGGTTCCGTTCTCAGCTTATTGTGAAGCAAATTATTCCATTTCTAAGAGACCAGTGACTACCAGAGACACTCTAATGGTCCCCCTGAGGAAATCAGCAGCTCAAGGCCTCTACCCTCAGGTTCTTTCATTTTTCCGCCTGAGGTCTTCTTTAAGCACACAAACATTGTGTTATGTTAGCTTATCAGAAAGTATTTCTCAGTCTGGTTTCAAGGAAGACATGTTATCTGCCCCAAGCCTTCACTTCCCAATTCCCAATGATGGTGGCAAATTCCAGCCACTTTTTAGAACTATATTAAACTAACACGTGTACACACACGCACTTGTATAAATGTCTGACTTCCCCATGTATACTCCTTAAGGAGATAGGAAGAAAAATAGAAGGGAATAGTTAATGAGCACCAACACTTGATCCTTTCCTACATATTCTCTCATTTAATACTCACTGTATTCCTTCCTCTTCTCTCTCTCTCTCTCTCTCTCCCCCACCGCTTCTTTCCTTCTCCTGACCTCGAATGGTCTCCCCGCCTCGGCCTCCCGAGGTGCTGGGACTGCAGACAGAGTCTCGCTCACTCGGTGCTCGGTGTTGCCCGGGCTGGAGTGCTGTGGCGTGGTCTCGGCTCGCTGCCGCCTGCCTTGGCCTCCCAGGGTGCTAGGATTGCAGCCTCTGCTGGGCCGCCGCCCCGTCTGGGAGGTGGGGAGCGCCTCTGCCTGGCCGCCCATCGTCTGGGATATGAGCAGCGCCTCTGCCCGGCCGCCCCGCCTGGGAGGTGAGGAGCGCCTGTGCCCAGCCACCGCCCCGTCTAGGAAGTGAGGAGCGTCTCTGCCTGGCTGCCCATCGTCTGGGATGTGAGGAGCGCCTCTGCCCGGCCGCCCATTGTCTGGGATATGAGGAGCGCCTCTGCCCGGCCGCCCGTCGTCTGGGAAGTGAGCGCCTCTGCCCGGCCGCCCCGTCTGGGAAGTGAGGAGCGCCTCGGCCCGGCCGCCCCGTCTGGGAGGTCTACCACGGAGGCTAGACGCAGTGTGGGGACTGGACATGGTGGCTCACGCCTGTAGTCCCAGCACTCTGGGAGGCCGAGGCGAGTTGATCACTTGAGGCTAGGAGTTGGAGACCAGTCTGGCCAACATTGCGAAATATATGAAAAATACAACAAACCAACCAACCAACCAACCAACCCAGCAACAACAAAACAGGTCTACCCTGGAGTCATACTCCAATTTTTTCTATTTTCCTCCCTTTCTGATTCTTTATCCCACTTTCTTTTTCTTCCTCTTCCTTCTCCTTCTTCTTTGTCAAAGACATAGAGGATTGAGTTATTATCATTGACCCATACAAAGTCCCTCTCTCATTTATTTTCTTTCATTCCCACCCCCCATTTCTATTCCCCGTCTTCCCATGTGCAACCTTCCTAATATGTTTGATATGCATCTTTTTGTTTGTATGTATTTTTAGAAAATGTTTATTGTTTTGTGTGTAAAAAAAATTAATTAAAAAATAAATTTTCAAATAAATAAATAAATAAATATTCAGTCACTGCCCACAAAAAAAAAAAAAAGTACTCACTGTAACCTTGGGAAAGGTGATATCTATAACTTCATTTTCAGAGATGAAAAAACTATGGCTCAGAAATTAAATGATTTACCCAAGGTCTGAAACTTGAAGCCACATGTTTGGGTTGACCAACACTTTTCTACTACCTCATGTTAGGTTCCCCATATCTTATTTTATTCATTACTAAATATCACTCAACACAGTCTGCTGAATTGCATTATACTAAGCCACTCACTGAACAAATTAGCAACCAGGAAAAGCAACTGAACAGAAAGATAAAGGACAAATTAAAAACTTGGACAATGGATGCAGGTTCCAAAAAAACAAAAAAAAAAAAAGAGAGAGAGAGAGTGAAGTAGCAACATCAACCCCAACAAGCTCTTCGGAGCCCTGACTAATACAGGTAAGGATTGAAATAGCCAAAATGCATGTTGATAGATCTCCATTCCAGAATTTTATCTCCTCAGCCAGCCCAGCAGAGTCCCTGGTAAATTACCGCCAGTCAGGCACACATCACAAATGAATTACAATAAGCAGATGCAATCTCTCCCTGTAGCCTTCCCACTCTCACAAAACCACTAGGAACTAAAGAAAGCTTTTGTTCTCCATCTGAACTGCCCTTGCTGGTAAAGGGAAATTGGGTTTGAGAAGCAGATGGCTTGTCAAAGAGCCTAAAACCTAAAGTGAAAAGGAAGTAATTTACTAAAACCAAACATTCCAAAAGAGAAACCAAGCTTCTCTGAGGTGACAAAGAGTGTCTTCATTGTCATGGCTTGCCCTCTAAACAGAGCGTCCCCAAATCACCTTGTAGGAGGGGCTGAGGCAAAGACTCAGACTAGCTCTAGCCACATTCATCTAGATTTTTCTAAAAGTAAGCATCATGTGTTTGTAGCAACTGTGTTTGGTTATGGAGATTTGATTATTAAAGTATTTTGTTATGGAAGAAAAGTACTACTACAGTAGTTAGATCCTCAACATAAGAAGATGAGACAAAAAGGAACTTACAGGTTAAATAAGATAATGTAAGTAAAGAACCTAAAAACTGAGCTAGCACAAGTAGATGATTAATTTGGCTGCGCATTTCAATCTGATATGCAACTTAAGTCCCTTCCCCTATCTGGGTCTTCATTTTCTCAATTCAACAGTTAAATGGTACAACATTTAACTTAAAAAATCAATTGAATTAAATTATCTCAAACACTCCAGGAATATAGGATACACAATGAAGACTCTTTTTTTTTTTTTTTTTGAGACGGAGTCTCATTCTGTTGCCCAGGCTGGAGTGCAGTGGCACGATCTTGGCTCACTGCAACCTCCGCCTCCCAGGTTCAAACAATTGTCCTGCCTCAGCCTCTCGAGTAGCTGGGACTACAGGTGCATGCCACCATGCCTGGCTAATTTTTTGTATTTTTAGTACAGGCGGGGTTTTACTGTGTTACCCAGGATGGTCTTGATCTTCTGACCTCATGATCCACCTGCCTCGGCCTCCCAAAGTGCTGGGATTGCAGGCGTGAGCCACCGGGCCCAGACGCAATCAAGACTCTTTACTAGTCAAGAAGCTCTTACTGCTCCTTTCAGTTACACTCTCAGGACTAAGAGATTACCCCTACCTGTCTATCAGCCACTTCTAAGCCAGGAGCATCCTTTACAGTGCAGCTCACCATCTGTGCTAGATGCTTCATTAAGTGTAAAGCTGATACTATACTTTGTTAGAAAGCTAGTGCACAAATGTTACCTAGAGATTAATAAATCACTCCAGTTGTGTTGGGTTGCAATTGCAAGGGCAGCATCTGTGGGTCTGAAAACAGATGGTCTTATAAGGATGGAGGATTTGGCTCTTATCTGAATTTCCTAAGGCAAGCAGGTTTGGATCAGCAGGAAGCCTGACGCGGAAGTGCCAGAGTAGAGCTAGTATCCAGTGATGAGGAAAGATGACAGAATTGCACATGCAGTTTCTTTCCATAATAAATGAATATATCAGAGGATGCAATTACCAAAATCCCAAGCTCTTATTTTTGTACCTACTCATCAAATTCTAAATCATTTTCTTTTTCGTCCAACACTTTCTTATTTCAACACAAAGACGTGCTCAGAGAAATTACCTAGTAAAGCCCTGGCACAAAATAAGAACTTTAAAATCTACTGACTAAAACAAACTGAAAAAACAAAGAAAAACAAATTAAACTGATTTGATAAAAGTAGAATAAATGCCTATGATACTGTCAATAATAGTAGGTATACATTAAACACATTAATGTTTGAGGTCTAGGTATTTTACATACATTCTTTCATTCAATTCTCAAGGTAACTTTTATTTTATTATCTCTATTTTATAGATAAGACACTTAAAGTTCCAAAATGTCAGATACTCTGCCCAGAGTCAGATACCAAGTTACCTAATGGAAGTCAGAACTAACCCCCACTCCCACCCCTACCAAGGGCTAAATGACTTCACAACTCTATGCATTTTGTCTGCCTCCTGCCCAACCAGTTGCCTTCTTATTATTCCACAAAATGCACCTGGCTCATTCCTACCTCTAGATCTTTCTACTTGCTGTTTCCTCTGCTGAACTCCCTTCTATTATATCTTCTCATGGCTTACTACTTAAAATCATTCAGGACTCTGCTCAAATGCAATCTCTTCAGAAAGGCTTTTCTTGATCATCCTCCCAACATATGGTGTTTCCTTATCTTGCTTTATTTTTTATTATGGCCCTTACATTATATTCTTTATTAACATGTTTGTTTACTGTCAGTTTCCCCCATTAGAATGAAAGACTTATGAGGGCAGGAACTTTGTCTTGGTTACAACTGTATCTCCAGCACTTTGAGCAGTGACCACTAGAGCAGGTGCTCATCAAATATTCATTGAATAAATAATTTAATTAGGCCGGGTACAGTGGCTCGTGCCCTGTAATCCTAGCACTTTGGGAGGACAAGGCAGGCAGATCACCTGAGGCCAGAAGTTCAACACCAGCCTGTCCAACATGCTGAAACCCCCTCTCTACTAAAAATACGAAAATTAGCTGGGTGTAGTGGTGCGTGCCTGTAGTCCCAGCTACTCGGGAGGCTGAGACAGGAGAAGCGCTTGAACCTGGGAGGTGGAGGTTGCAGTGAGCCAAGATCGCATTACTGCACTCCAGCCTGGGCGACACAGTGAGACTCCATCTCAAATAAATAAATAAATAAATAAATAAGCTCACAATCACAGAGCTCTATAATATTAGTGTAAAAAGGTAGTTGCTATATAATAGAAAGACCACAGGCTTTGAGATCAGGCAGACCTGCATTCAACTTTCTCACTGACTATGATAGTGTAAATTTAGACAAGTCCCTAAACTTCTTCTTCTTCTTTTTTTTTTTTTTTTGAGACAGAGTCTCACTCTGTCATCCAGGCTGGAGTACAGTGGCGCAATCTCGGCTCACTGCAAGCTCCTCCTCCTGGGTTCACACCATTCTCCTGCCTCAGCCTCCCGAGCAGCTGGGACTACAGGCACCCACCACCACGCCTGGCTAATTTTTGTATTTTTAGTAGAGATGGGGTTTCACCACAATAGCCAAGATGGTCTCAATCTCCTGACTCGTGATCCGCCCACCTCAGCCTCCCAAAGTGCTGGGATTATAGGTGTGAGCCACCGTGCCCAGCTCCTAAACTTCTTTAATCTCCTCATCTGTAAAACAGGTATAAATATCTACGTCCCATAGATTTGTTATGATGATTAAATGAGATAAACTTATGAATATGCTTTGTGTAAACTATAAAGTATTATAGAATGTTTATGACGTTTATGATGATGATGGGAGAAAGTTTAGAGACAATCTAGTTAAGACCTTCACTTTAGAGATCACCCCCAAGGCTCTAAAAGGTCAAGTGAACTATCCGATGTCCCCCAGTTACTTAAAACCAAACCATAATTAGACTCTAGGACTTCAGGTGATCACACTAGGACACTTGGCATTACCTACCATAGATTACCTGATCTCTGGTACTCCACTTTCTCTAGGTTCTTCCTCTACCTCACTGGCTACTCCCTTGATCTTCTCAACTTCTCTATGTTAGAGTGTCCAGAGTTTGGCAGTCAGATCTCTTCTTTGCTCTAAGTACACACATTTCCTAGGTGAGCACATCTACTCCATGGTTTTATATATGCTAATTACTCCCAAATTTATTATCTTCAACTTGAACTTCTCTGAATTTCAGACTTGTATATCCAACCGCCTGACATCTTTTGGTTATCTAATAACCACTATAAAAATGTAGTATGTCCAAAACCAAATGTCTAACTCCCTCCTGCAAACCTGCTCCTCCCACTGTTTCCCAATTCTATAAGTGGCAATTCTAATCTTGTAGTTGCTCAAGGCAAAAACCTCCGAATCTTCTTTGACTACTTTCTTACTTTCATAATCCTCATCCAATCTATCAGCAAATTCTGTCAGCTCTACTTTCAAAACATATGCAGATTCTAACCATTTCTTACCATTACTACAGTGACTCAAGCCTTCATTATTGTTTTTAACTATTGTAACAGCCCCTGCTTCTATCCTTGGCATCTGCTTATCCTGTCTCTCTCTTCCCAGAAGCCAAAACGATCCTTTTAAATTCAGTTTGGAGCATGTAACTCCACTCTGTTCAAAACCCTGCAATGAGTTATCATCTCAGAGTAAAATACAAGGTCGTTACCATGACTTACCAGGTAATCTAGCTCCCTTTCACCTATCTAATCTTACCCCATAGCACTTTCCTCCTTGCTCCATACTACAGTAAAATTAAATTTTAGCATCAACATTTGTATTGTTTAGAAACCATTCTGAGGGGGCCAAAAGCACAGACACCAAGAAGAATATGACAGCCTTGGATCGCTTAAGCTGAACAACAGGAAAATTCTCCTCTTCTTGTTATTCTTTGAAAAACCAAGTACATTCTCAGTTCAAGGAGTTAGTACTTACAGTTCTCTCTGCCTAAAGCATTCTTCCCTCAAATTATCAATATGACTTGCTCCTTTATTTCATTAAGATCTCTACTCAAACTTCACCTCATCAGCAAGGCCTAAGTTAACTGATTATATCTAAAATAGCTCCCACCCTTTCAATCACACCCTTTTCCCATATACTGCCTGTTTTTTTCTATTACTAGGACACAATTGAAAGCAGGGACTTTATTTTATTCACTACTGTATCCCCAGAGCTAAGATCATATTGTAAGTATAATCAATACCAGTAATCAACTTCAGCCGTTAATTGTTCTTTTTTTTTTTGGATGGAGTCTTGCTCTGTTGCCCAGGTTGGAGTGTAGTGGCACAATCTCAGCTCACTGCAACCTCCGCCTCCCAGGTTCAAGCAATTCTCCTGCCTCAGCCTCCCAATTAGCTGGGATTACAGGCACCCGCCACCATGCCCAGCTAATTTTTCTATTTTTAGTAGACACAGGGTTTCACCATGTTGGCCAGGCTGGTCTCAAACTCCCGACCTCAGGTGATCCACCCGCCTTGGTCTCCCAAAGTGCTGGGATTACAGGCGTGAGCCACCACACTTGGCCCATGAATTGTTCTTTAACTATATCTTAAGTCTTCAGTCTTGTCTTCCCCTAAACAGACTGAATATTTATTGAAAATGGCCATTTTCTAGATATGCTGAGTACTTTCAATTTAACCTGATAGAAGTAACCAAAAGAAGGAAAAATGATAAGATTAAGCTATATTTATTTCCTCTGGGACTCTCTTATAATCAACTAACAAATCAGTATTAATAAGCACTTTTGGGTGCAGAGTACCATCTTACTAAAGAAGGATATCACCAAGCTAGGTAGTAAAGCACAAAGAGATACATAAAGTGGCTCACATCTATAATCCCAGCACTTTGGGAGGCCAAGGCAGGAAGATGCTCAAGCCCAGGAGTTAAGAGGCCAGCCTGGGCAACATAGCAAGACTCTACCTCTACAAAAAATAAACAAAATTAGCTGGGTATGGTGGCACATGCCTGTAGTCCTAGCTAGTTGGGAGCCTGAGGCAGGAGGATCACTTGAGCCCAGGAGTTTGAGGCTGCAGTGAGCTATGATCCCACCACTGCAATCCAGCCTGAGTGACAAAGCAAGATTCAGTCTTTTTTTTTTTTTTTTGGAGACGGAGTCTCGCTCCTTCGCCCAGGCTGGAGTGCAGTGGGTTATTTTTATTTTTATTTTATTTTTTTATTTTTTATTTATTTATTTTTTTTGAGACGGAGTCTTGCTCTGTCCCCCAGGCTGGAGTACAGTGGCACATCTCGGCTCACTGCAAGCTCTGCCTCCCGGGTTCACGCCATTCTCCTGCCTCAGCCTCCCAAGTAGCTGGGACTACAGGCGCCTGCCAACATGCCCGGCTAATTTTTTTTTTGTATTTTTAGTAGAGATGGGGTTTCACCATGTTAGCCAGGATGGTCTCGATCTCCTGACCTCGTGATCCGCCCGCCTCGGCCTCCCAAAGTGCTGGGATTACAGGCTTGAGCCACCGCGCCCGGCCGATTCAGTCTCTTAAAAAACAAAAAAATAGTAACAAGGTGAGCAATGAGCTAATGAAAGATGTTCAGCATCATTAGCCACCAGGGAAATGCACATCAAACCAAAATGATATACCATTTCACACTGAGTAGGTTGGCTAAAAGAAAAAAGACGAATAACAAGTGATTACAAGGATGTGGAGAAAATGGAACCTTCATACACTGTTGGTAGGAATGAATGTGAAGTGGTACAGCCACTGTGGAAAACAAGTCCTCAAAAGGGTTAAACATAGAGTTACCGTGGCCGGGCGCGGTGGCTCACGCTTGTAATCCCAGCACTTTGGGAGGCCGAGGCGGGCGGATCACGAGGTCAGGAGATCGAGACCACAGTGAAACCCCGTCTTTACTAAAAATACAAAAAATTAGCCGGGCGTGGTGGCGGGCGCCTGTAGTCCCAGCTACTCGGAGAGGCTGAGGCAGGAGAATGGCGTGAACCCGGGAGGCAGAGCTTGCAGTGAGCCGAGATTGCGCCATTGCACTCCAGCCTGGGCGATAGAGCGAGACTCCGTCTCAAAAAAAAAAAACAAAAACATAGAGTTACCACATGCTCTAACAACTCTACTCCTAGATGTATACCCAAGAGAAATAAGAAATCTATGTTCACATAAAAAATTATATGCTAATATTCACAGCTACATTACAAATAATAGCTAAAAGTGGGAACTATCCAAATGTCCATCAACTGATAAACAAATAAAAGGTGGCATACCCATACAATGAAATATTTAGCAATAAAAATGAATGAAGTACTGGCACATGTAACAACATGAATGAATCTTGAAAGAGGTATATATATGTTGTGTTTGGAGACAGTCTCCCTCTGTCACCCAGCCCGGAGTGCAGTGGCACAATCTTGGCTCACTACAACCTCCACCTTTCGGGTTCAAGCGATTCTCTTGCCTCAGCCTCCTGAGTAGCTAAGACTACAGACATGCACCACCACATCCAGCTAATTTTTGTATTTTTAGTAGAGATGGGGTTTCACCATGTTGGCCAGGCTGGTCTTTAACTCCTGACCTCAAGAGATCCACCCATCTCGGCCTCCCAAAGTGCTGGGATTACAGGCGTGAGCCACCACACCCAGCCGAACCTTGAAAATACTACGCTAAATGAAAAAAGCTAGCTATAAAGGCCACGTATTATATTACTCCACTCATATGAAATATCCTCAATAGGTTAGTGATTCCCTAGGGCTGGTGGAGAAGGGGACAACAGAGGGTGATTGCTAAAGGGTACAAGTTTCTAATAGGTAATGAAATATTCTAAAACTGTTGTAATGATTATGCAACTCTATATATACTAAAAACCACTCAACTATACAATTTAAATGAGTGAATTGTGTGGCATATGAATTATATCTCAGTAAACTTCTTTAACTTTTAAAATATAATCTTGGGCTTATTTTGGATTCAACTTAACATTTATTGAATACTATATACTTTTTTTTTTTTTTTTTTTTTGGAGACAGAGTCTTGCTCTGTCACCCAGGCTGGAGGGCAGTGGTGGTGCGATCATGGCTGGACTCAAACTCCCAGGCTCAAGTGGTCCACTTGCCCCAGCCTCCCAAAGTGTTGGGATTACAGGCGTAAGCCATGGTGTCCAGCCAACATACTCTTTATTTTACTTAATATTCACAACAAAAAAACCCTATGAGATGAGGGTTATCAATTCACCCATCTTGCAGACAAAACACTTACATCTCACAGAAATTAAAAGATTTAAGGTTTTTTAGAAAGTTATCGGAGCCAAGAGTTGATTCTACATACACTATCTCAATCTAGGGCTCTTTCTTAGCTCTTCTCACTTCTTACTACTGAGCATACTGAAGATCTAGCTGTAGTTCTTTTTTATAAAAGCTTCTATGGATTAATAAACCAAAGACTAAGATCATAAGAACATAGACTGACAACCACAGATTGAGAGAATGTTTGCCAAAGTTATATAACTAAGATCCTATATCCCTGCATTTAATTATTTGGTCAGCAATAGTACTCTGCTACATGAAAAGAAGGGGCTAAGTCTGATTCCCAAGTTCACCTATGTGGGGGGTGGGGAGGGGGGAGAAAAAAGTATAGAGTATACCCCCAGCAAATCAATCAAGAGCCATAAGCACTTTGGACTAATTTACAACTGACTAACCAATTTTGAAATAAGACAACTTCTCAATAACACTACTGGAAAGCACCTATTAAAAAGCTAGCTGTTGGGCTAGGCACGGTGGCTCATGTCTGTAATCCCAGCACTTTGGGAGGCTGAGGCAGACAGATGACCTGAGGTCAGGAGGTCATCTGACCTCAGATGGTGAAGCCTTGTCTCTACCAAAATGGTGAAGCCTTGTCTCTACCAAAAATACAAAATTAGCTGGGTATGGTGGCACATGCCTGTAATTCCAGCTACTCAGGAGGCTGAGGCAGGAGAATTGCTTGAAACTGGGAGGCAGAGGTTGCAGCGAGCCTAGATCGCACCATTGCACTCTAGCCTGGGCAACAAGAGCGAAACTCCATCTCAAAAAAAAAAAAAAAGCTAGCTGTGATGAAGATGATTTTTAGGGTAATAGAATTGTTCTATATCTCGACTGTGGTGTGGTGACAGTTACACAAATTACATATGTGTCAAAATTAAAAGAATTTTATTACAAGTTTTATTTTACTGTTGTTCATTTTAAAATAAAATTTAACAAAAACTGCATATGAAAAAATAACAACAACAACAAAACAATTACAATTTTAAAATGTGCAAAGAACTTGAATAGACATTTCTCCAAAGAAGATATACAAATGGGCTGCACACAGTGACTCACACCTGTAATCCTAGCACTGGGAGGCCAAGGTGGGAAGATTGCTTGAGCCCAGAAGTTCAAGAAAAAAAAAAGAAAGAAAGAAAACAAAAGGAAGAAGAAAGAAAAAGGAGGAGGAGTACACAGAGGAAAAGGGGGGGGGAGGAGGAGGAGGAGGAAGAAAGAAGAAGAGAAAGGAGGAAGAGGCAAAAAGAAGGAAAAAAGAAGAAATATAAATAGCTAACATGCATTTTAAAAGATGCTCAATATCACTAACCAATAGAGAAATGCAATCCAAACCATAATATCACCTCATATCCATTATGATGGCAGGTATTAAAAAAAAAATCCAAGACAAAATAGAAAATAAGAAGTGTTGAGGATATGGAGAAACTAGAACCCTTGTGCACTGTTGGTGGGAACGGAAAATGGTGCTGCTGCTATTGAAAATAATGTATCTGCTTGCAGGAAGTAACAAAAGAAAAAGAAAAGAAAATAGTATAAAGCTTCCTCCAAAAATTAAAAATAAGCCAGGTGTGCTAATGCACACCAGTAGTCCCAGCTACTTGGGATGCGGAGGCAGGAGGGTCGCTTGAGCCCAGGAGTTCGAGGATAAGAGTGTACTTATTATTATGACTGTGAATGACCGCTGCACTTCAGCCTGGGCAACAGAGTGAGACTCCATCTCTTAAAAAATAAAAATAGAATTACCATACGATCTGGCAATTCCATTTCTGGATATACATCCAAAAGAACTGAAAGTAGAATCTTAAAAGAGATATGTGCATATCTGTGTTCAGTGCAGCATTATTCACAACAGCCAAGAGGTGAAAGCAAACCAAATGTCCATCATTGAATGAATGAGGAAAAAAAAAAAAAACACGTGGTATATACATACCAAGGAATAGCATTTAGCCTTAAAGAAGAAGGAAATCCTGTCACATGCTACAGCATGGATGAACCTCGAAGACATTATACCAAGTCAAATAAGCCAGTCACAGAAAGACAAATATTGTTGGCCGGGCACGGTGGCTCAAGCCTGTAATCCCAGCACTTTGGGAGGCCGAGGCGGGCGGATCACGAGGTCAGGAGATCGAGATCATCCTGGCTAACACGGTGAAACCCCGTCTCTACTAAAAATACAAAAAATTAGCCGGGCGTGTTGGCAGGCCCCTATAGTCCCAGCTACTCGGGAGGCTGAGGCAGGAGAATGGCGTGAACCCGGGAGGCAGAGCTTGCAGTGAGCCGAGATTGCGCCACTGCACTCCAGCCTGGGGGACAGAGAAAGACTCCGTCTCAAAAAAAAAAAAAAAAAAAAAAAAAAGACAAATATTGTATGATTCTACTTACATGAGGTATCCAAAGTAGTTAAACTCACAGAAACAAACAGTAAAATTGTGGTTGTCAGGAACTTGGAAGAAGGAGGAAGGGAGAGTTGTTGTTCAATGGGTATAGAGTTTCAGTTTTGCAAGAAAAAAATGTTGTAGAGATCTGTTATGCAACAATGTAAATTAGTTAATACTACTAAACTATACACTTAAAAATGGTTAAGACAGTAAATTTTATGTTATGTTTTTCACCACATTTTTATAAATAAATAAATAAGCAAGCAAGCTGGGTATACATGGTAGTATGAAATAGGAAGTAAGATGATAATAATAATAGCTAACATTTACTGAGTGCTTACTACAAGCAAGCACATTATCTCGCCCAACTGTGACTAAGGTAGGGACCATTATGACCTTTCTTTTACAAATGACAAGGCTCAGCCTAGAAAAGTCAAATCACTTGCTCAAGATCAAACAGCCAGGGCCTCCAAGACAGTGTAATTCTTTAAGCTGCATATGTGACAACCAGTTATATCTACTCATTTTTTAAGACTCATAAAGATATAATACTTTCTTGAATCCCTCTCCCCACTCCCAGAACTGACCTAACCCTAGAGAGAACCCTAGATATATTTCTTTCTTTAACTTGATTTTTTTTTTTTTTTTTTTTGTGAAAGGGTCTTGCTCTGTCACCCACACTGGAATGTAGTGGTGCAATCATGGCCCACTGCAGCCTTGACTTCCTGGGCTCAAGTGATCCTCCTGCCTTAGCCTGCTGAGTAGCTGGGACTACAGGCGTACGCCACCAAGGCCAGACAATTTTTTTTTTGTAAAGGTGGGGTCTCCCCATGCCTCCCTGGCTGGACTTGAACTCCTGGCCTCAAGTGGTCCTCCCTCCTTGGCCTCTCAGAGTGCTGGGATTATAGGAGTGAACCACCACACCTGGCTCCATAGACATTTCTCTTTTTTTTGAGATGGAGTTTTGCTCTGTCGCCCAGGCTGGAGTGCAGTGGGCACCATCCTGGCTCACTGCAACCTCCACCTCCCGAGTTCAAGCAATTCTCCTGCCTCAGCCTCCCAAGTAGCTGAGATTACAGGCATGCGCCACCATGCCCAGCTAATTTTTGTATTTTTAGTAGAGATGGGGTTTCACTGTGTTGGCCACACTGGTCTCGAACTCCTGACCTCAGGTGATCCACACGCTTCGGCCATCCAAAGTACTGGGATTACAAGCATGAGCCACAGTGTCTGGCCTCCATAGACATATTTCTATCATGGTACCTACTACACTTAATTGTACTTGCTTATTTACATGTCTGTCTCTCCACTGATCAGCACCTCTTGATCTGTGCTTCCAATAGCCATTAACCATTCATAGCTGTTTAAATTCAAATTTAAATTAATTAAAAGTAAAAAAGAATTTTAAATTCAGTTCTTCAGTCTCACTAGGCATATTTCAAGCACTCAAGACCCACGTGTAGCTGGTGACTACTGTATTGGACAGCATGGATATAGAACATTTCCATCACTGCAGAAAGTTCTGCAGGACAGCGCTATGTGGCACAAACAGTCTAGCAGGCAGTCTGGCAGGAGCTATGCCTAACTCATTTCTGTATCCCAGCACCAAACTTTAGTAAACCTCCAGTAAGTGTTTCTTAGCAATGACACGGGGTAACACAGAGCTTGTTCTACCTTATTATCACACACCACTCATGATTTAAGTTCCGTACATTCAATGTCCCTTACAGGCTAGCATCAGTGTAATAACCCACCATCATCCCAACTTGTGGAAAGAGGCAGGAATCACAATAAGTAGAGCTAATCGGAAAGTCTTTGTCTAGTCCTTCACCCCAAACCGAAGTTCCACTACTTGAGACTTGATTAAGAAGAGGGCTTATTTCTTGCTTCAGGTTTGGCATGTAATTAAATTACAGGTGTTTCTAAAAGGAATTTTTTTTCAAATATTGGAACAACCTCACAACTTGGCAGAAATAAAAATAAGAAGACTGGTTGAAATTTATCATACTTTTTATCATATCATTCATACTCTATGAATAAATATGTATGAACGAACATATCCTCAGAATGCTCTTTATATTAAAAAACATAGTCACTTGACACATTTTCTGAGGAACTATAATAAAGAAAGAGAGATAAATTGTGTTGGTAGACAGAAGCTTAAATTGGAATAATAGAAAGTGGTAAGAGCTGTAAGATAGAGAAAGAACTGCTAGGAACTATGAAAACCACAAAGGAGGGTCAGAACCCAGTAGCGAAATGGAATAGAAGGTGGGAAAACCACAAAGGAAGCTACTCAGAGATAAATCCCAATTAAGTTTTAAAGGGTAATTAAGGCTGGGCTTGGTGGCTAATGCCTGTAATCCGAGCACTTTGGGAGGCCAAGGCAGGCAGATTGCTTGAGCCCAGGAGTTCAAGACCAGCCTGGGCAACATGGCAAAACCCTGTTTCTACAAAAAATACAAAAATTAGCCAGGTGTGGTGGCAGGTGCCTGTAGTCCTAGCTACTCAGGACGCTCAGGTGGGAAGATCACCTGAGACTGCGGGGTCGAGGATGCAGTGCGCCATGATCATATCACTGCACTCCAGCCTGAATGACAGAGTCAGACTGTCTCAAAAATAAATAAACAATAAGTAAATAAATAAATATTTTTTTAAAAGGAGGGTGAGAGGGTGTCCCAAATGGAGATAAATGTCATGGATGAAGATACAGGAATATGACCTGGACAGCAGGTGAAAAGTAGTTCAATTTGGCTGGAACAACATATGAAAAAAAAACGAGAATTTGGCCGGGTGCGATGGCTCATGCCCGTAATCCCAGCACTTTGGGAGGCCGAGGCGGGCATATCACAAGGTCAGGAGATCCAGACCATCCTGGCTAACACGGTGAAACCCTGTCTCTACTAAAAATACAAAAACAAAATTAGCTGGGCACGGTGGTGGGCGCCTGTTGTCCCAGCTACTGGGGAGGCTGAGGCGGGAGAATGGCATGAGCCCAGGAGGCGGAGCTTGCAGTGAGCCAAGATCACACCACTGCACTCCAGCCTGGGAAACAGAGGGAGACTCCGTCTCAAAAAAAAGGAGAATTTGAGGCTAATAAGGCAAGCAGAGGCCAAACCATGAAAGAGCCTGCAAGCTAAGTTAAGGGGTTTGAATTTTATCCTCCAAGTTACGAAAAAACCTCTGGAAGGTTTTAAAGCAGAGAAGAGTGCAATCTGTATTCAACAAAGCTCAGGGAGAAGCAGTAGGGAGGACAGATTTGGTGCAGGTGAGACAGTAGGTAGGGAGACCAGCCAGGAAGTTGTTGCAAAAAGTAATGAGACAGGAACTATCTGATACAAATAGTTTTAAACATACCCTATCTTAAATGGGTCTCTCTCCATTAGTCTATGCCTCTCAAAGCTGGAACACCATGATTCAGCTATATAGCACAATTACAAAAACAACTGTTAAAGTCAATTCTATAAACTAAAAATTTAACTGCACTCCTTTATTCAATAGTCATTCCAGATTTCGAACTAAAACTGCTCATTCTTCTCTTTTGCACTGCACACAATTTTGGAAAAATATTTCAGCCAAACGATCACATCTGTGCAGTGTGCAACAAGTGTAAACAATTTAACAGGAGTTTAATGAGACATTTCCTATTCAATTGGAGAAAAAGATTAGAAAATTCTAACATGGCAACATCAGGTTGCAAATTGACATTTTTTAATTAGCTTTTTTAAGAAATATGAACATGCCAATTTTAAATCCCATCTGGTTGCATGTTGCAGCTGCCCTGAATGAATTTCCAGTTATTAGGCACTTGGCTAAAGCATTCAGAACTACCATGTGCTATCAGCAGCAGCAGCCACAGTACAGTACTTAGGAAGTACTTAAATACCCATGCTGGTACAAAAGGATTTCTTAGTCTGCCCTGGAGAGAAAGGAATATATGGGGAAAAGGAAGGAACAATCTCACATTTTTATGAAAATATCTTTCAGTTTTACCTCCTCTCGTCTTCAAAAGCAATGGACTTTCTTATCTTTGACCTCACAGTGCCTTAGCCTGGAGAGTTTTACCTACCCCTTCTGCCTTGTATAAACAAAATCCTAAGAACCAAGGATTTAGAAATGGACTAAAACTGGGTTCAATTCCAACTCTACCTCTTACAAACTGTGAACTTGGGCACATTTCTTAATCTTCCTTAGACTCTATTTCCTCATGTTTAAATGATAATGCCTAACCTTGAAGAGCTGTGGCAAAGACAAAAGAAAATGTATATAAAATATCTATAGAATGTCTGGCTCATATGGGCATTCAATACATGGTAACATTTAACACTCTCCTTTGTATTCCACTATAATTTGTACTTTACAGTAATTATGTACCTGCTTTAAAAGTTTAAGAGTTAAATGAATTAATTTAGGTAAAGGCTTTATAACAGTGCCTGGCACATAGTAGGCAAGCATTAAGTATTAGTTGCAGTTGTTGCTACTATTACATACCAACGTCATAGTATATTTCATAGTGAAGTACAATTTCTTTATTTGCTGTTTTCCTTCCTATCTAGTACTTAGCATAAAACCTGGCATGAAAGAGATACTCAATTAACATCTGTTGACCAGTTGAATAAATAATGGATGAGGCCAGGCATGGTGGCTCACACCTGTAATCCCAACACTTTGGGAGGCCAAGATGGGTGGATCACTTGAGGTCAAAAGTTCAAGACCAGCCTGGCCAACATGGTGAAACCCCATCTCTACTAAAAATACAAAAATTAGCCTGGTGTGGTGGCACACACTGTAATCCCAGCTACTCGGGAGACTGAGGCAGGAGAATCACTACAACCCAGAAGGCAGAGGTTGCAGTGAGCCGAGATCGTGCCACTGCATTCCAGCCTGGGTGACAGAGTGAGATTCTGTCTCAATCAATCATTCAATAAATCAATCAATAAAGGATGAATGACTGAATGAACTTAATTTATCATACAATTTTACAAAGTAGCCATTCAATAATATATTGTTTTATAAATTAATTAATCCTATCAAGCCCATATGGTAAGAAAGGGAGTTATTATTATGGCCCCTTTTACAGATAATAAACAAGAGTCCCAGAGAGATCAAAGGTTAAGGTCACCCAGGTAGAGTAGGAATTAGAATCCCTTTGGTCTCTCAGAAACTAACTCTAGATTTTTTTTCAACGAGACCTTAATCTCTCTCCATATTTTAAATATTACCTACGGGATTGGTCAAGTTTTTCAAGTCTCTATGGTTTCAAGAAGGGCCCTCAAAGTCAGAAGATGCTACCAACAAATGATGGAAGGGTGAAGAAAGAACATGACCAAATGAGAAGTTCTGTATCTCTTCTTTGGGAAAGAAGGAATAAAGACCTGCTTTCATCTGGCCTGAGCACAGAGAAAGCAATTAAGTCTGACTAATAAGAGGATAAAGCCCTCACTGTAAACAAATGAGGATGGAGGACACTGAGAGGATCAAATATGAAAGGCAGTATGGGGAGTTAGAGCCACTCTTCTACTCCTGTAAAGAGCATGACTACTCACAGTCTTTCTAGGGGGTAGTCATTCTTTCATTTAACAAATACTTAGTCCCTGCAATGAACTAGGATAATAACTCAACAGTGTATATCAAGAGCCTTTAAAAAGTTATACCTGGCCGGGTGCCGTGGCTCATGTATGTAATCCTAGCACTTTGGGAGGCCAAGGCAGGCAGATGGATTGAGCCTAGGAGTTCAAGACCAGCCTGGGCAACATGGTGAAACCCTACGAAAACTAAAAAAAATAAAAAATAAATTAGCCAGGTGTGGTGCCATCCACTTGTAGTGCCAGCTATTCAAGAGGCTGAGGTGGGAGGATAGTTTGAGCCCAGGAGGCGGAGGTTGCAGTGAGCTGAGATTGTGCCACTGCACTCCAGTCACTGCACCCTAGCCTGTGTGACAGAGCCAGACCCCATATCTCAAAAAAATAAAAATAAAAATAAATTATACCTTCACTCCAATTACCCTATTCCTATTTATCCTAAGAAAACTATCAAAAAAATTAAGACTGAGGCCAGGCGCAGCGGCTCACACCTATAATCCCAGCACTTTGGGAGGCCAAGGTGGGAGGATCACTTGAGGCAAGAGTTCGAGACCAGCCCAGGCAACACAGGGAGAACCCACCTCTACGAAAAACAAAATTTTAAATTAGCTGGGCATGGGGTGTGCGCCTACAGTTCCAGCTACTTGGGAGGCTAAGACAGAAGATCTCTTGAGCCCAGGAGTTTGAGGCTGCAGTGAGCTGTGATCGCGCCACTGCACTCCAGCCTAGGTGACAGACCCAGACCCTGTCTCAAAAATGAAAGGAAAATGCTTATGATATAATGTTAAATTAAAAAGTACTCCAAAAGACTACCTATAGTATGATCTTAATTATATAAAATAAATAGAAAAAAAAACTTTTCAAAAAAGCCTAAATGCTGAGTTTTAAAAGTAATCTCTGCATGGCAGAATATAGAGCGATATTATTTGCCAAGTTTTCTAGTTTTTCCATAACAAGCATTTTTCCAAAAAAGCAAGGTGAAGGAGATTTTAGGACAAAAAATGAATATATAAAATGCCATCAGGATTAATTAAGATCATTAGAATCTCTGCTAGGTGAGAAACATATTAGAGGCATATTATTTTTACACAAAAAGATTATGTTAATCCTACTGAGAATTGACACAAATGCAAGGGTGAAATACAATGGGAGAGCAATAAAGAGGAAATCCCATCAGACTCCCAGGAGGTCACTTTCATTTCAGAATGTCTGTCATCAGCAAAGCCAAGTTCAATGAGTAAAGAGAGAAATGAAACTTGATAGGTGAAGAAGATGGCAAGCTAAGACCCACTGCTAAAATCCATAAGTTCCTCAAGATCATGGAACCTGTCAATTACCATATAGTGTAACAAAGGCCATGGAAGGAAGGCAGCAGCAGGAATGTGGCAAAGTCAAGAGAAGGTCAAGGTAGCCTTTGTTGAAGATGACAAATTTAAAGGAGAAAGACATTAGCCTAGAGGAAAAGGGCATTCGAGGAAAAAGGGAGAGCCTAGAGAATAGAAACAGCTTCACATGCCTTGGGAAAAGACATTTATTTCAGTGTTGCTAGAGTCCAAAGTGCAAGGGAGGCTGTGGTGAAAGATGTAGTTGCAAAAGTCATCAGGGGCCTGTCTCAGAGGACCTGAATATCTGGTCTACCATTAAGCGAAGCAGCTATACATGAGTCAGTCAACAAGGGTACCATTCCAGTAGGAGAGTTAGGCAGCATTATAATAAAGATAAGTGATGGGTGATGAGAGCAGAAGAGGAACACCCAATCCAGCCTGGGGGCTCATGAAAGGCCTCTAAGAGAAAGTGCCAAAGTAAGGCACAAAGGAAAAATGGGGCTAAGGTCCCAGCACTTTGGGAGGTTGAGGCAGGTGGATCTCTTGAGGTCAGGAGCTCGAGACCAGCCTGGCCAACATGGCAAAACCCCATCTCTACTAAAAATATAAAACAAATTAACTGGGCGTGGTGGTGGGCGCCTGTAATCCCAGCTACTTGGATGGTTGAGGCAGGAGTATTGCTTGAACCTGGGAGGCAGAGGTTGCAATGAGCCAAGATCACACCACTGCACTCCAGCCTGGGTGACAGGGCAAGATTCCATCTCAAAAAAAAAAAAAAAAAAGAAAATGGGGCTAAGGGCTGCAACATCCAAAGTGAGGACACACAGTTGATACCTGGCCTAATCATAAACTCAGCAAATCAGGGAACTAGTCCCTGGCAAGACTTCCAAAGAGGGAACCATTCTTATCAACAGAATGTAACCTCCAAGGACCTTGTTAGTCTTGTTCACTGCCAGGCTTCTAATACTAAAAATAGTGGGCATAAAGAAGCTGCTCTATAAATATTTGTGGAAAAAAAGAAAAAGGATGGCTTGCTGTTATATTAAAAAGCAATGTGGCTGGTAAGCTTCAACCAAGTGTCATGTCAAAGACAAAAGAACAACAAAAAAAGCAATGGGGCTGGGTATAGTGGCTCACATTGTAATCCCAGCATTTTGGGAAGCAGAGGCAGGAGGATCATTTGGGGCCAGGAGTTCAAGACCAGCCTGGGCAACATAGCGAAACCCTGTTTCTACAAAAAAATTTTTTTTTAATTAGCCAAGTGTGGTGATACACGCCTGTAGTCCTAGCTGGTTGGGAGGCTGAGGCAAGAGGATGGCTTGTGCCTAAGAATTCGAGGTTGCAATACGCTATGATCGTGGCACTGCAGTCCCTCCTGGATGACAAAGTGAGAACTGTCACTTTAAAAAAAAAAAAAAAGCAGTGAGAACACATTCCCTCCACCCCACCACTAGCAAATTAATAATAATAATAATTTAAATAATTAAATAAAATAAAAAGACAAATCCTATATGATTCTACCTATATGAGGTACTCAGAGTCATCAAAATCACAGAGACAGAAGATCAAATGGTGATTGTCAGGGGGATAGGAAGAATGGGGCAATAGGGAGTTTGTGTTTAATGGGTAGAGAAATTTCAGATCTGTAAGATAAAGAGTTTTAGAGATAGTTGACAGTGATGGTCACACAACATTATGAATGTATTTAATACACTAAACTATACACTTTCAAAAAATTGAGATGATAAATTTTATGTTATATGTATTTTACTGCAACAAAAAAAAATTGAGGGCCAGACGCAGTGGCTTATGTTGGTAATCCCGGCACTTTGGAAGGCCAAGGCAGGTGGATCGAATAAGGCTAGGAGTTCAAGGACAGCCTGGCCAACATGGCAAAACCCTGCCTCTACTAAAAAAAAAATACAAAAATTGGCCAGGCATGGTGGCATGCACCTATAATCCTAGCTACTTGGGTGGCTGAGGCACAAGAATCGCCTGAACCCAGGAGGCAGAGGTTGCAGTGAGCCAAGATCACACCACTGTACTCCAGCCTGGGCAACAGAGCAAGACCCAGTCTCAAAAAAAAAAAAGAGGAAAAAAAGCAATGGGAAATTCACAACCGCCAAAAGGTGGAAGCAACTCAAGTGTCTGTTGATTGATGAATGGATCAAAAAAATGTGGTATATACATACAATGGAGTATTATTCAGACTTAAAAAGGAAGGAAATTCTGACACGTACCAAAACATGATGAACCTTGAAGACATTATGCTAAGTGAATTAAACCAGTAATAAAGGACAAACACTATTATTCTACTCATATGAGATACACAGAACAATCCAATTCATGAAGACAAAGTTGAATGGTGGTTGCCAGGAGCTGGCGTAGGGGAGAAATGAGAGTTACTGTTTAAGACAATAGTGCCACCACTCCTGGCTAAATTTTTTATTTTTTTATTTTTAGCAGAGATGGGGTCTTACTATGTTGCCTAGGCTGGTCTTTAACTCCTGAGCTCAAGGGATCCTCCTGCCTTGGCCTCCCAAAGTGCTGGGATTACAGGCATGAGCCACCATCCCTGGCCAAAATTAAGTTATTAATTTAAAAATCCTGTATTCATGAATTGGAAAATTTAATACTGTTAAGATGTCACTTCCAAAGCAATCTACAGATTTTATCAAAAGTCCAAAAACCTCTTTTTTTTTTTTGAGACGGAGTCTCGCTCTGTCACCCAGGCTGGAGTGCAGTGGCGCGCTCTCGGCTCACTGCAAGCTCCGCCTCCCGGGTTCACGCCATTCTCCTGCCTCAGCCTCTCCGAGTAGCTGGGACTACAGGCGCCCGCCACTACGCCCGGCTAATTTCTTTGTATTTTTAGTAGAGACGGGGTTTCACCATGGTCTCGATCTCCTGACCTCGTGATCCGCCCGCCTCGGCCTCCCAAAGTGCTGGGATTACAAGCGTGAGCCACCGCGCCCGGCCCAAAAACCTCTTTTTGTAGAACTGGAAGAGCCAGTCCTCAAATTCATATGGAATTGCAAGAGGCCACAAATAGCAAAAATAATCTTGAAAAAGAACAACAAAGTTGGAAGACTCACACTTCCCAATTTCAAAATTCACTATAAAACTATGGTAATCTATACAGCATGGTACTCGCATAAGGACAGGTATATAGACCAATGGAACAGAATCACAAGTCTAGAAATAAATCCATACATCTCTGGCCAATTAATTTTCAACCAACATGCCAAGACTAATCACTAATCAATGAGAAAAGAAAAGTCTCTTCAACAAATGGTGCTGCGACAAGTGAATATCTACAGGCAGAAGAATGAAGCTGGACCCCTACCTCAAACCACATATAAAACTTAATTCAGAATTAAAGACCTAAATATAAGGGATACAACCATGATAAATCTTCACGACCTTGGATTTGGCAATGGATTCTGAACTATGACAACAAAGTAAGCAACCAAGGAAAAAATAAACTGGACTTCATCAAAATTTAAAATTTTTGTGCATCAAACGATATTATCAAAAAAGTGAAGAGGCCAAATGTGACAGCTTACACCCGCAATCCCGGCACTTTAGAAGGGCCAAGGTAGGAATTCAACATCAGCTTGGGCAAATAGCAAGACACTGCCTCTACAAAAAATGTAAAAAAGAAAAATTACCCAAGCATGGTGGTGCACATCTGTAGTCCTAGCTACTTAGGAGTCTGAGGCTGGAGGATCACTTGAGCCCAGGCATTCAAGGCTGAGGTGAACTATGATCATGCCACTGTACTCCAACCTGGGCAACAGAGCAAGACCTTGTCTCTAAGAAAAAAAAAAAAAAAAAAGTGGAAAGACAACCCCCTGAATAAGAAAAAATATTTGGAAATCATATATTTGATAAAGGTCTGGAATCCAGACTATATAAGGAATTTTTATAATTCAACAACAAAAAGGCCAAAAAAAAATTTTTTTAATGGGCAAAGGACATGAATAGGTATTTCTCCAAAGGTATACAAATGGCCAACAAGTACATGAAAAGATGCTTAACATCATTTATTAATCATTAGAGAAATACAAATCAAAACCATATGATATATTATGCCATACTCATTACAACAGCTATTTATTTTTTTAAAAAAGAAGAAGGAAATAAGTATAAGCAAGGATGTTAAAAAATATGAACCCTCAAACATTGTTGGTGGGAATGTTAAAATGGTGCAGCCATTATGGAAAAGTCTGGCAGCTCCTCTGCAAGTTAAACATAGAATTACCATATGACCCAGCAATTCCATTCCTAGGTATACACTGAACTAAAACAGGTACTAAAACAAATACATCTACCCACATGTTCATTAGCAGCACCTTCACAATAGCGAAAGGTAGAAACAACTCAAACGTCCATCAGTGGACAAACTGTAGCATATCTATACAATGTAATATTACTCAGCCATAAAAAGCTTAAAAAAGTAATGAAGTACTGGCCGGGCATGTTGGCTTATGCCTGTAATCCCAGCACTTTGGGAGGCCGAGGCAGGTGGATCACCTGAGGTCAGGAGTTCGAGACCAGCCTGGCCAACATGATGAAACCCTGTCTCTACTAAAAATACAAAAATTAGCTGGGCATGGTGGCAGTCACCTGTAATCCCAGTTACTTGGGAGGCTGAGGCAGGAGAATCGCTTGAATGTGGGAGGCGGAGGATGCAGTGAGCCGAGATCGTGCCACTGCATCGAGCCTGGGCAACACTGGCAGTGAGCCGAGATCATACCATTGCACTCCAGCCTGAGCGACAAGAGTGAAACTCTGTCTCAAAAAAAAAAAAAAGTAATGAAGTACTGACACCTGCTACAACATGAACATCAAAAACATTATTCTGAGTGAAAGAAGCCAGTTGCAAAAGGCCACACATTATATGATTTCATTTACATAAAATATTTACAATAGGTAAATCCATAGAGACGAAAAGCAGATTAGTTGTCGCCAGGGGCTACGAGGGAATAGGAATGGGAATGACTGTTTAATGGATACAGAACTTCTTTTTAGGGTGATCAATGTTTTGGACCTAGACAGAGATGGTTGTTACACAACACTGGGAGTGTATTAAATGCCACTAAATTGTTCACTTTAAAGTGGTTAATTTCAACAATGATATATAATTTCACCTCAATCCCTCAGTCAATAATGAGAATCCTCCCTTCACACAAACTTTCCAAAAATTGTTTTGTTATCTTTTCTTCTTCCCATTGCCCAAGTTGTAACCACAAAAGATGGCAAAGCACTTCTTGATTCTCAGCAGGAAAAAAAACAACAGCACTGAGGAGTTGCCACAAATGAGAACAATGTAAGCAAAATCCTTAGTACCACTACTGCAGCATTAAATAAATCCAAGCAGTTATATCCACAGAATTAGTCTCACTTAAGAAAAGGCCAATGAAGGATTTTTTCTTGTTGTTTTCTGAGACAGGGTCTCACTCTATCTCCCAGGCTGGAGTGCAGTGGCATGAACATGGCACACTGCAGCCTCGACCCCTCAGACTCAAGCGATCCTCCTAGCTCAGCCTCCCGAGGAGCTGAGACTATAGACATGTGCCACCATGACCATGCCCGGCTTTTTTTTTTTTTTAAAGAGATGGGGTCTCACTATGTTGCCCAAGTGGTCTTGAAATTATGGCTTCAAGCATTCCTCCCACCTCAGCCTCCCAAAGTGCTGGGATTATAGGCATGAGCAACCATGCCCAGGCTCCAGTGAAGGTATTTTTGCTAAGGTGTGTGAAGATACCTGTTGCTGGGATCAGGAGACATGAAAAAACGAAGAAAAAAATACTGAGAAAAGTTTTCAATAGCTTTGTAAGCCTTCAGAATGTGAAGTACATTAAGAAATAAAAACTTAAATGCAGTGGGTACAAACATGGCAAATCTGAAAGCTAAACCTGACTAAGCTACCAACCTGCCATGTGCTAAAAACAAATGTACTCACTCAGAAAAACTGAAAGAAGTACTACATACCTATTAAAACAGCTAAATTTAGACAGTGATAATACTAAATGCCGACAAGGATGCAAAGAAACTGGACTTCTCATACATTTCTGGTAGGAATGTAAAATGGTACAGACACTCTGGAAAATAATTTGGCAGTTTCTTATAAAACTAAACATGCAGCCAGGCATTGCTGCTCACACTTGTAATCCCAGCACTTTGGGAGGCCAAGGCGGGCACATAGCCTGAGAGCAGGAGTTCGAGACCAGCCTGGCCAACCTGGTGAAAATGTCTCGACTAAAAATACAAAAATTAGCCAGGCATGGTGGTGCACACCTGTAGTCCCAGCTACTCAGGAGGCTGAGGCTGGGAGAACTGCTTGAACCTGGGAGGCAGAGGTTGCAGTGAGCCAAGATTGTGCCATTGCACTCCAGCCTGGGTGACAGAGCAAGACTCTGTCTCAAAAAAAAAAAAAAAAAAAAAAGACCGGGTGCGGTGGCTCATGCCTATAATCCCAGCACTTCGGGAGGCTGAGGCGGGCGGATTACCTGAGGTCGGGAGTTCGAGATCAGCCTGACCAACATGCAGAAATCCGTTTCTACTAAAAATACAAAAAATTTGCCGGGCGTGGTGGCATGCACCTGTAATCCCAGCTACTCGGGGAGGCTGAGGCAGCAGAGTCGCTTCAACTTGGGAGGCGGAGGTTGCAGTGATCCGAGATCATGCGCCATTGCACTCCAGCGTGGGCAACAAAAGGGAAACTCCATCTCAAAATAAAAAAAGTTATCCTTCTCTCCTAGGCTTCCAGGAAATTCAGGGGTAAATTTGTAGCTCACCTACAGCAACTAGGGAGACATATATATATATATATATATATTATTCTATTTTCAATAGTACTCAGGATTTTTCTTTTTTAGGTTATTTTATTAGATTACTTTTGTAAACTACTCTCAATCCCTTGTGGAATAAATACAAAGACCACACAAACGTGATAAATGCTACTCTGTCCCTAATACGTAGGTTAAAATTATTCCATAGAGAACTAGAAATGGCATAGCCATTCACTCTTTTTTTAAGCATCTGATCATATAAGCAGAGTCATTCACTTTTTTGGTTTTTAATTCACAAACCAAGATCTTTATGAGGCCTCCCTTCCTTTACTGAAATAACTTTTACTTTTATATCTGTATCAACTAAGGGGTAAAAGTGACACTTTAGTCACTTTGGGCAATAAAAATAAATTTTTAGATAATTTTAATACCCTTTTATCCCATACGATTCTTGATCTTGAATTTCAATGCTGCAATGTTAGGACTGTGGTTTAAAACATTACAGGAGGAATTTTTTTTTTTTTCAAAGACTGAGTCTCACGCTGTCGCCCAGGCTGGAGTGCAATGGTGCAATCTCAGCTCACTGCAACCTCCACCTCCCAGGTTCAAGCAATTCTCCTGCCTCAGCCTCCTGAGTAGCTGGGATTACAGGTGCACGCCACCACGCCTGGCTAATGTTTGTATTTATAGTAGAGATAGGGTTTCACCATGTTGGTCAGGCTAGTCTCAAACTCCTGACCTCGTGATCCGCCTGCCCTGGCCTCCCAAAGTGCTGGAATTACAGGCGTGCGCCACCGCGCCCAACCTACAGGGGAATATTTACAGCTGTATGACCTCTCTTCATCCCTCTGACCCTCATCATAAATGAGGATAGTAACACTTATGCTGAAAAGTTCTTTTGGGGATTATATAATATATGCAAATCATCTAGCAGGTCCTTATAAACAGTATCATTTGACTCAGACCTTGGTCTACAATCTAAATCTCTTGCTTCAAGGAGAAAGTGTTTTCCATCACAGAATGAAGCGTATAATGCTAGTTAGACTTTTTCATTTGATTTCTTGCTTAATCTAGAGTCTGAGTTTAACACTCAATAAAGAATAGAAGGTTGGCCTGGCACGATGGCTCATGCCGGTAATCCAGCACTTTGGGAGGCCGAGGCAGGCAGATCACCTGAGGTGAGGAGATCAAGATCAACCTGGCCAACATGGTGAAACCTTGTTTCTACTAAAAATACAAAAATTAGCTGGACATGATGGTGGGCGCCTGTAATCCCAGCTACTTGGATGCTGAGGCAGGAGGATTGCTTGAACCCAGGAGGTGGAGTTTGCAGTGAGCCAAGATCGCGCCACTGCATTTCAGCCTAGGCAACAGAGTGTAAGACTCTGTCTCAAAAAAAAGAATAAAAGGTTACCTACTAACAGGGTGGTTCTGCCCGAACCTGAGCAAAACTTACCGAGTACCAGCTGAGCATATTTAGTAAGGCATCAATTCACACGGGCCCCAGGGAGGGGACATTCACTGTAATATTCAATGGGATATCACCATAATATACAGTATCCTCGTGACCAGTATTTCTAATGCTACTACTCTCTGTATCTTTTACTATTATTTAATAGTGATGCAATGGATTAGTGAAGTCAATTAAACTATGCCAAGAAAAGACTTGAAAAATAGCTTTTCAAGCAATTCCAAACCAGGCCAGGATTTCATCCCCATCAGGTATTTACTTGATGTTCACCTCTATCATTCACCTAAGGCAGACACCTTAAACATTCCTGGTATATGCTTTGGAAGGCTCCATCACACTTATTTTCCATCATAACTCAACCAACAATTTCAGCTCTCCCGTTTGTTAGCTAAGCAACTATCCTCTGAGGACAATACTGCTTATCTAATAATAGCTATCTAATACTGCTATTAGCTGAGGTTTAGAGATAATTTATGTAGAATGCCTACACACTATCTGGCCCAATAAATGTATGCAATAAACTGTAGCTGCTATTATCATCACTAATAAATATTCATGAGTGCCCACTATTTTCCCAACATTGTGCTGAGCAGTAGGAGGAAAACAGTAAGTATGTATGCCATCCATTCTAAGGGGGTACACAATCAAGTTGAAACAAAAAAAACACTATACAATGGTTATATGTAATTGTATAATTAAATGGTCAATTGTTTGGTATAGACTAAGTTCAGAAGGAAAGACCCAAAAGCTTTTCCTTCTATTAACTCACAACAACCCTTTGAGCCAGGCAGACAGAAATTATCATTCCCATTTTACAGAAAAAGAAACTGAGACTAAGAAAGACAAAGTCATAGAGTTCAATCGTTTACCCAATTAACAAATTCTAGGTTATGAACTATGCTTAAGTGCAGAAGAGAAATAGATTAGTTAGGACTCTTGGTTGTAAATGACAGAAAACAAACTGGTTTAAGCAAAAAGCCTAATTACTGACTTAATTAACTGAAGCCCAAGATTAGGGTAGACTGTGGGGGAGGCTCAATTCAGAGCTCAAAGTCACTGCCTCCACCTGTTTAGCTTCACTTCCTCAATGTCGGTTCTATCATAAGCCAGACTCTCTCCTCCAAAGGTGGCAAAATGGCTATAGCAGCTCCAGCCACACAACTCTCTAGTGTAGCAGGACTTGGAGAAGGTCTTCTATAGCGGCTTACAAAAGTCCTCAACATTCAGTTTAGACCAGCTTAAAACACATTTACCCCTAAACCAATCACTATGGCCGGAGGAATGTGATGCCTTGGTTACCTTGAGCCTGGTTCACATAACACTAGAGCTAAGAAATTCCTACCCAAACTATATGAAGCAAAGCAGGGAGGAGTGTGGTTCCTAAAACCAACATCTGAGGCCATTGCTGAGATAAGAAGGAAGCTACAGAAACAAACTACAAATGTCCACCACAAGGAACCCTGTGACTGTGCTCTCACAGAATATACAGTTTGGGGCAGTGATTCTCAAGTGCAGATGGGCTGGTAGTAAAAAGAAGGCTAGAGGTGGCCAGGCGCAGTGGCTCACGCCTATAATCCCAGCACTTTGGGAGGCCAAGGCGGGCAGATCACAAGGTCAAGAGATCAAGACCATCCTGGCTAACATGGTGAAACCCCATCTCTACTAAAAATAAAAATAAAAATAAAAAAAATTAGCTGGGCGTGGTGTCGAGCGCCTGTAGTCCCAGCTACTCAGGAGGCTGAGGCAGGAGAATGGAATGAACCCGGGAGGCAGAGCTTTCAGTGAGCTGAGATCGCGCAACTGCACTCCAGCCTGGGCGACACAGTGAGACTCCGTCTCAAAAAAAAAAAAAGAAGACTAGAGGTATAGCTCTAGTCTGAAAGAAACATAATTGCAGAACAATGTGGTAAGTGCCATACAGCCAATACTTAAAACAACATGTCACAGTGTCCAGGAAAAAAAAAAGGCCACCCTAAGACTTTAGGGAAGTCTTCAAAGAGGTGGTACTGACCAAACTTAGTCCTGAAGAAAAAGGGTCAGTTAGCAAATCACCTAACTACAACTATAGCATCAAAGTTTCCTGATTCCGGCCGGATGTGGTGGCTCACGCCTGTAATCCCAGCACTTTGAGAGGCCAAGGCGGGTGGATCATGAGGTCAGGAGTTCAAGATCAGCCTGACCAATATGGTGAAACCCCGTCTCTACGGAAAATACAAAAAAAATAGCTAGGCACGGTGGTACGTGCCTGTAGTCACAGCTACTCGGGAGGCTGAGGCAGGAGAATCACTTGAACCCAGGAGGCGGAGGTTACAGTGAGCCAACATTGTGCCACTGCACTCCAGCCTGGGCGACAGAGCGAGACTCTGTCTCAAAAAAAAAAAAAAAAAAAAAAACAAAGTTTTCCTGATTCCCTGTCAAGAGCTCTTTCCACTACTAGGGTGGAGAGGAAAATGGGCACTGAGACCTCAAGGGAAGTGACTGCCACAGAAGCTCATTTAAACCAGCTGTCAAAACTGCTCAGCACTTAAGCACACTGTAAAGGACTTGTCCACACTGCAGCAGGACCACAAAGACCCTGCCAACCTTACAGGAGGATGTTTCAGTTAGATAACAGTCATGATCTAAGCATGGAATGGGATATTCTGTCATTTCCCAGCACTTTGGCTTCCTCACCTACTACCAGGCTGCTCTTTCCACTATATGTGTAAGGGCTGACAGTTCAAACAGAAAAGTACCAAACACAGTAAGCTAAATTGAGACCACATTATAAGTTAAAGGAAAAACCCACTATACTGATATTTCCACACATACAGTTTATGCTCATTGAGACAGGAGGTAAATAAAGGGTTTGCACTGGTAGGTAGGGTTTGCATCTATCTCTACCACTTACTAATTGTGTGACCCTGAGCAAGTCACTTTTCTGACCCTCAATTTCCTCATCTGTAAAATGGGAAACATTATAATACCTTTCTTGGAGCTACTATAGGAATTAAAACAAGATAAAAGGAAAGCACTTGGCCAAATGGTAAAGCATCAGTAAATATTAGTTATGTTCCCTAACTCTTTAAGGAGAGACATTCAAAGTACTATATGACTTCCAACTTCATAAAGAGCAGAATCCTCAACACTCCATTCCATTTGGACTTGAAACCATCAAAAATCTTTCCAGGGAAGGCTTTTAAAAACAATACCACATTAAACATTGGTGATTTGTTTTAAAAGCTGCAATTAAGAGGATTCCACTGTTTCACCAGGCTCTTGTGGCATCCAATTAAGTAATAACATGAGAGAGGAGCTCTTCATTATGGAGGAAAACTTCCACAAGCCAGTGACAGGTGTGCAGGGCTCAAGCTGAGATCAAAATAGTTGACTACAGCATTAATTCCCCCCTTTCCTTTTTCCCAAAGACACTTAAGTTGGCATGCAATTAGTTGAAAAGTAAACCAGACCAAATGACTGCCATATTTCAAGCTTTATTACCTTTTATCATGTTAACATTTACCAATTGAGTTTTAAGGGATTAACACCAGAACAGATGGTTTAAATGCACAATAAGTGAGCTTCAGTGATCAGAAATGGTAATAGCCAAGCTGAATTTACACTTACACTGAGATGTTAGCATTTTTCCCTAAATTGTGTCTATTGTAAATTAAAGTTATTCCTTTTCTATTTTCATGTATATGCTTTGTAAATAACATTAAAAATAAAACCCTCTTCAAGGGCATGCATTTTTTTCTAATTTGCCTGCCTTCCCTCCAAATGTAAAGCAAACTTCTTTTATCCCTTGATGTAATCAATAAAAATTAAAGCCAAACATCCAGCATTTGTTTATTTTGCAAGTTACAGACAATGGTTTTAGCAGCACCTACCAAAAAAGCACATCCCCAAAATCCAAATGGAAAGATAATTAAGCATCCATTTGTTGAAACAGCCCTTTTTAGGGCTACACTTGATTGCCAATGAAAAGAGCTCCTGGAAAGTCAGATCTCCAAATTTGGTGTTGGGAAGCAACTCAGGAAATATGTACACACTTACACAGGATGAGCCATCATGATAAGAAAAACACAAGATTTGGATTCAAGTCCCAGTCTGGCATACACTGTACTCATTCAAGCAATTACGGAGTAAATGTTTTCTATCAGGTACAATATTGAGTGCTAATGATAAAAAGCAAGACACATTACAAATTGTTACTATAAAATGTTACAGGTCCTATAACAGGCATCGACACAGGAGAAGCATGAGGAGAAAATAGTCAATTCTACCTGGAAAAGAGAGCAACAACTTTATAGTGGAAGCAATGTAGGTGGTAGATTTTTAAAAATAAAATAAGGCCATGTTTGCCAAGTTGAGAAGGGAAGAGGACCATTTGAGTAGAAGAAGCAACACAAGTAGAGATTTGGCAGTTTAAGAGCATATAGTAAGTCCCAAGGATTGCAAGTGGTTTGGCAGGGTTGGGCTGAGAAGGAGTCACTGGAGGTGACCCTGGCAGCAGATGGAAGAATGGAGGCTGCTGTCCACACAAGAGCTGCTGAGAGTCTGAGCTAAGGCAACAGCTGTGGGGATGGAGAGAAAGGCATACATTCGAGAAATGTTAAGGTGATAGTATCTATACAACTTAGTGACCAAAGGAATATGAGAAGATAAGGAAATCCCAAATTTCCGGCTTGAGTGACTGAGAAAATGGTGATGTCATTCACTGAGATAAGAAACACAAAGAGAAGAAGGTATGGGGGGAAAGGATAATGAGTTCAGTTTTGAGCCAGACTTGTGACTTTAAACCAGTCACTTGATACCTCAAAATCAGTTCCCCAGTTAGCAAAATGGTTATACCACTTACCTCAAAGAAATTCTCAATGTGGTGAGAATTAAGATAATAAATGAGGAAAAGATTTTATTATTTTTACCCTCTACCTATGACTCTGTGGAAGAAACTGCTAATAGTATCCATTTTCCCTTGCTTCCTTTTAATATAGACACTCTCCTACCACAACCCTCTGCCAAAATAACTGAGCACATGCAACCGAGTTGGAAACTACATTTCCTAATGTTATTTATAACTTGATATGTCTTGTTTCTAAAGATAATGAATGAGATGCTGGGAGAATTGACATACAGCTCACTTTTTTTTTTAAGACAACTGTGTATCCTCTACTCTCTCTTCTCCCTTCTCATGGACTTATTTCAAGGTAGATGTGTTAATAAGCTATCATTGAGAATGCAGATGAGGGCATCACCCCCGGACAACAAGATAGAAGGAGCCTGGATCTCTAGATGATTTCATGGAGCAGAACCTCTGCCCACTGTGGTCATAAGAGACTTACCCCTAAACCGTTTTATAAAAGATAAATGTCCATCTTGTTTGAGCCACTGAATGTCTGGGTCTCTTTCAGCAGCTACCCTGTACTCTAACTACTCACCTTTCAAGCTTGTAAAATCTGTAAGGAAACTGAGCAAGACAAATTTTAGGGCCCTAGAAATCTACTAGACGTTGGCAGTACCTTTTAGATTGGAGAGAAGAACATTCACGAGTATATATGCACATGCACAACTAACAGACATAAAATGAGAATAACAGTTGGATTGATGTGTGCCAAGCAACAAAGCAGGCCCAGGACTGTAGCCAACAAATCAAGGCTGAAAATTCCAATTTTTTATCTCATATGGCTTCCACATTAAAACAACTAATTCTTAAAAGATCCAGTAATATGTAAATTACTACCTGACTCTCAAATTTACAATCTGGAACAATGGAATCAATTATGACATTCTTAGGTGAGGGGTAATTTACCTGAATATAACAATCTCAGACTAAAATAAGAAGAGAAGCTTAGGAATTCTTAAATATTTTGCACTATAATCATACACAAAAATAATGCAGGGCAGGGCACATGGAAAACCAAGTAGCTATGCTATGACATGACTGTATGTGAATGTGATATAACCTAGAAGCTAAATGAAATATAATGGCTTCTTTTCAAGGGTCAGGAAGAAGGCTATTAAGAACTAGACCCTTGGTCGGGGGTGATGGCTCACACTGGTAATCCCAGCACCTTGGGAGGCTGAGGCGGGCAGATCACGAGGTCAGGAGATTGAGCCCAGCCTGGCCAACAGAGTGAAACCCCGTACCTACTAAAAATACAAAAATTAGCTGGGCGTGATGGCGGGCGCCTGTAATTCCAGCTACTCAGGAGGCTGAGGCATGAGAATCGCTTGAATCTGGGAGGCAGAGGTTGCAGTGAGCCAAAATCCAGCCACTGCACGAGCGAAACCCTGTCTCAAAACAACAACAACAACAACAACAACAACAAAAACTGAAAAACTAATTTGCCACTGTCATATCTTATTTATATAAAATACAAAAGAAATCTGACAAGGCAATCAAAAAGAATTCAATACAATTAAGTTCACCTAGACGTCAAAAAAACTGTTTCTTCAGTGTTACAAAATGCTTAAGTGTAATCCCTCTCTTATACGAAGGCTCTGTTACAGACAGTTACCATATACTGGATCAACTATATTTAATGCCATTATATTAGCACTGTTGTAATTCTCAAACATAATCAACTAGTGACTAAGAATGAAGCAATCAGGAGAAAGCATAGGATATAAAAATAAACTAGCAATTTTAGTATCATCACTCTTTAATACTAGACACAGCATCAACTTTTTCAATCATGCATTCCCTCAGCAATCATTATGGAAAACACACTGTTGCCAGCTACTAAAACAGAGATAATACACACAGGAACACACATACACAGCGGTCTTATCCACCTTCAAGTAGCTCTCACAGTCTGTCTGCCACGGAATTTTGCTCCTTGGATTTGAGAAAGAAAGACGCACAGGAAGATTTTTAGTGTTACCTCTTATCTTCAGTTAGCATCAATAAAAGTATCTATTTTACATACGAAAAAGACTGTTGTGTATTCCTAAGAAAATAGATGTTGGCTGGGCACGGTGGCTCATGCCTGTAATCCCAGCACTTTGGGAAGCCAAGGCGGGCAGATCACGAGGTCAGGAGTTCGAGACCAGCCTGGCCAAACCTGGTGAAACTCTGTCTCTACTAAAAATACAAAAATTAGCCAGGCGTGGTGGTGCGCGCCTGTAGTGCCAGCTACTCGGGAGGCTGAGGCAGAAGAATCACTTGAACCTGGGGGGATCGGAGGTTGCAGTGAGCCGGGATCACACCACTGCACTCCAGCCTGGGCAATAGCGTGAGACTCCACCTCAAAAATAAATAAATAAATAAATAAAATAGATGTGAAGCTCTAATCAACAGCTAAAAGTATTACAAAAGGGGAAAAAATATGAGATTTGGAGTCAAGAGACTTGGGACGTGGGGTCCAGATTCTGTTACTCAACAAATGAATGATCTTGTGTAATTAACTCATCTTACTTTTCCTAACCTATAGAATGGATATGAAAAGCATAATTAACTGCTTCACAGAGTTTTAAGGCTCAAATAAGAGAGACAATATCTTTCATATACACCTACATATTCATACAAGCTGTTTCTGAGAAAATATAAGGGTTAAGTATATAGCTCTGAAATCAGATTGCTTGGGTTCTAATCACAGCTGTATCCCTTCATTAGCTGTGAGACTAAGCAAGCTACTTCCTTTCTCCGAGACTCAGTTCTCTCCTCTATAAAATGGGGATAATGAGGATTAAAACAAATACTGCACTTGGCACATGCCTGGCATAAAACACAGTGTTAGCTAGTATCATTATCATTATTCTTAGCTCTGTCCTAAATAAAGTGAGTACAAAGATGAAAAAAAGGTCCTCCACAAAAAGAGCTACCAGTTTAGTACAAGAAACATATTAGTAAAAAGAAAAATTTTAGACTGGACACGGTGACTCACACCTGTAATCCCAACACTTTGGGAGGCCGAGGCTGATGGATCACTTGAGCTCAAGAGTTTGAGACAAGCATGGGCAACATGGCGAAACCCCACCTCTACAAAAAATTAGCTGGGCATGATGGCATGCACCTATGGTCCCAGCTACTCAGGAGGCTCAAGTGTAGAGATCACTTGAGCCTGGGAAGCTGAGGCTGCAATGAATCATGATTATGTCACTGTACTCCAGCCTGGGTGACAGAGTGAGATCCTGTCTCAAAAAAAAAAAAAAAAAGACAAGAAAAGAAAAAAAATATTTAAGTACCATAAAAATACTTTACAAAGAATTATGCAAATATCAGTTGACATTATTATATATAAAGTTAATATGATAAAGTAACTCAGGCTGATTCTGACTGGGGCCTATGGAAACCCATCTCCTTACTTAGTCACTGTATTATGTTCATACTAGCAGACCAAGAACAGAGAAGAAAGATGCCTAAGTATGTTCTTATAGTCAAATAACACAGACTTTGAAACTGTCCTGAACAACAACTATTCTACTCTAATACTTAACACAGAAGGCAATGATCCAGACAACATAATGCAGTTACTTGCAGTGAAGAAAAACTGACATCCCCTTGGAAAAAAATGAATAAAATTAGCGTAGTACCAAAACTCAGAGCCAGAAGTCTCTCATATGGAAAAATCCTTAACTAATACACTGCAGCATTCAGATACATCAATAATTAAACACATTGAAAATTTAGGTTGATGTTCCACTTAGGAAAAATATCATCCACATTACTGAAATGCTGTAAACAGAATCAATTTTCAGGTAAGAGATCATCTGAATAAGTCTCCATAAAATTAAGCATTCTAGCCGCTGGAAGCAGATCCCCCACTTGCCAGCCACCATCTGCACCTTTTTAAATGAAGATACATCAATGTGCTCACCTGAGAGACACCACTGGATTCATACGCCATAATCGCAAGATGCACTTGGAACTTTCCCCTAAAAATGGACACACTTAACTGTTAGAAGGTAGAAAGAGGAATGAAAAAAAATCTATTTTAACTTCTGTACATACTCCTAGAAGGCTTAAAACCAAGATTTCAACTTGAGTGTCATCATGAGGGAAGCTATAGTTGTTACCTCTATCCCTATTCCTCAACAGTTCTCCACACACTACCCTGTGTCCTAAGTTTTTCTAATCAAGGAGCCTCCCACTTCCTTGTTCTAGGGATCAAGACTAGACCAAGATCCAAACCTCAAGTCTAAGCTCTTCTCTAAGTCCTCTGGGGCTGCCTCACAGTAGTACCTCACCCCATTTTCTCACTTCCACTATGCAGTTACATTCACTCAATACTTTATCTTCCCAGAACATCATTCTGGCCTCTTTTCTTCTGCTGTCCCCAAGGACTACCATAATAAAACTCATCAAAATGTCTTTATATAGTTCAAGGGAAATTTTAAATTTCCCTCTTAAAATAGCAGTGAATTCCAGCGGGGCACAGTGGCTTATGCCCGTAATCCCAGCACTTTGGGAGGCCAAGGTAGGAGGTTGGTTGGAAGACAGAAGGCTGGCTGGAGGACAGGAGTTCGAAACCAGTCTGGGCAACATAGAGACCCTGTCTCTACAAAAAATTCAAGAATGAGCCAAGCATGGTGGTACATGCCTATAATCCCAGCTACTCAGGATACTGAGGTGAGAGGATCACTATGTCCAGGAGTTCCAGGCTGCAGTAAGCTATGAGCAGGACTCTGCACTCCAGCCTGGGTGACAGAGCAAGATTCGTCTCAAAAATCCAAGGGGCAGGGGTGGGGGCAGGGCATGGTGTTGTACACCTGTGGTCCCAGCTACTCAGGAGGGATCACTAAGCCCAGGAGGTGGAGGCTACAGTGAGCCATGAGCCCACCACTGTACTCCAGCCTGGGTGACAGAGCAAGACCCTGTCTCAAAAAAAAAAAGGTAGTTAATTCTCTAAGCCCCACTTAATACTAATTATGAATGTCACATAATAGTTACTATCTTGGCTAGCATTTTTCCAATTTAAAAGGCATTTTCACATTCATTATCTCATTTGATCTTCACAACAGGAAAGTCGGCTATTATTATCTCTATCCCAAGTTTCAAACAGAGAAAGTCAGTTGTCCCATGAAACTTAGCTAGTAAACAGCAATGCTGGACCTCCCACCAAGTTTGTATGATCACAAATCCAATGCCCTTTCCACATATGCACTCACTCTCTTGACCAAGAGAGTATAAAAAAATACATCATCTATCTAACTGTCCCTTAAACAAATTACGTAGATGGAACAGCAAGTTCCTGGAGAAAAATAAGCTCTATTAGTTTAACAGTATGACATGAAAATATAACATAATGGCAATTGAAGTTGGCCATCTTTTTTTCTGAGATGGAGTTTCCCTCTTGTTGCCCAAGCTGGAGTGCGATGACACGATCTTGGCTCACTGCAACCTCTGCTTTCCGGGTTCAAGCAATTCTCCTGCCTCAGCCTCCCAAGTAGCTGGGACTACAAGCATGTGCCATTACGTCTGGCTTTTTTTTTTTTTTTTTTTTTTTTTTTTAATTTATTTTATTTTTAGTAGAGACAAGGTTTCACCATTTTGGCCAGGCTAGTCTCGAACTCCTGACCTCCGGTGACCCGCTCACTTCAGCCTCCCAAAGTGCTGGGATTACAGGTGTGAGCCACCGTGCCCATCCGATGTTGGCCATCTTTTAATAATCCTGAGGCCAATGATGAAAGCACCAAATTATCCCCTGATACTCTACTAGCAGTAGCATTACTCAATAAGGGAAACCAACATATTACTAAACCCCTATCATGTTACAGTCATATACTAGACCCCACCACATACATTAACCCTAACATCCCTGTAAAGTGTGTATCATATCTCTATTTTGCAGATGAGCAAAATAAGGCTCATAGAAGAGTAAGGGTTATCCAATGATGGTCAAGAGGTTTATCCAAGATAACCCAATAAATGGCAGTGCCAAGATTTTGAAACCCAAGTCTGAGGCTATTTCCAGTGACTATGCCATGCTTTGGAGCCTTTTAAAGAATTCTTAAAACAGGATTATGCCTAGAAGTCCTTTAATTTTGGTGAGATAATCAAAATACTCCATGTATGTTACTGCTGTAAAACAAGATGAAATGACAGGAAGAACAATCAGATATATACATCCGATGATAGGTACTAATTCACATATAATATTATTTTTGAGCCAACTGCTGTAATATCTAACAGTTTAATTTAAACTTGAATGTATCTTCAGAATGTCTTACCCTGTAATTGAAAACCTAGGATAAGCTTTGAATCTGGTAAACTGTCTGCCACTAATTAATTTAGTTACTAAACGTGTCTTAACTTTTTATATGGGTAACATGGAAACAATACCTACCTATCAGAGTTCTCATTAAGATTTAGAAATGGCGGGGTGTGGTGGCTCACACCTGTAATCCCAGCACTTTGGGAGGCCGAGGCAAGTGGATCACCTGAGGTCAGGAGTTTGAGACCAGCCTAGTCAACGTGGTGAAACCTCGTCTCTACTAAAATGTAAAAATTAGCTGGGCGTAGTGGCAGGAACCTATACTCCCAGCTACTCGGGAGGCTGAGGCAGGAAAATGACAATCACTTGAACCCGGGAGGTGGAGGGTGCAGTGAACCGAGATCGTGCCACTGCACTCCAGCCTGAGCAACAAGAGTCAAACTATGTCAAGAAAAAAAAAATTAGACATAATGTAAGTAAAACACCTATGGCAATGTCTAGCATGTGTAGCTATTATCAGCCTCTGCCCTCTGTGGATATTCCCTGCCAAAACATGCACATGAAAATTTAAAATTCAAACATAGGATATTCCAAATATAATGGGTTGTTTGGTGTCATGGAAAATAAATATTCAGATGAATTAAATTTTCAATTTTCATCCAATATTTTGGTATCAGATAATTCTTTTAATCCCAGATAATCAAAACAAACCTGAGTATTTGCCTTGAATCCCTAAGCAGAGTTTCTTCCCCATTCAGAAGATCTTCTAGTTACCTAGTAACCACCTGCCAGCCCCAAACTGAAAAAAACTGGCTCTGTTCTGGGCTAATTACCCAACCAGCATGAACAATCTAAATCGAAGTGTAGAATAAAGGGAATTGTCAGCCAGAATGTTATCAAAATTATCCACAACAGGAGACCTGAGAATCCAAATACCACCGGGCGGTTATTTCTATGAGAATAAAATCACAATTTATGAACCCTGCAAATTATACCATTATTAAAACAAACATCCCATTGAGGCTACAGCCATCAGATAAATGGTTTTATTGTCCCCATTGTTTCATCTACTGCAGCAAAGAGGTGAAAACTGAATGAGCAGTTACCAGAAGCAGTAATTTCTAGGAAATTACAATGCAGACCTCCATCTTAAAGCTCCCTTTGTGTTGGAGTGTACAGGCTCTGGAAGGGAAGAGGGAAATGGGGAATCAACTGGTTTCTACATGCCCCCCAACTCAAAGATCCTGACAACTTTACAAGCAGAACTCACCAGTTTTCTCCACATTTTCCTATTTCTTTTCTTGCCCAGTAGTTCAATCCTGGGCTCACCCAGGAGGGAAGAATCTGAACTCAGCAAATCTACTTTATTCACTAGGGAACTTTTGGACAATCCTCCATCCCAAATAAACACAGAGAGACAAGAAAATGGCCCCTGGTTTCCCTGGCTCTCACAATACAAAGTATCTCTAGCTAGGCAGAGCGATGAGAATTGATGAGAAAGTACAAAAGCAAAGCATAGGTGCCTCCCATTATTAAAAAAAAAAAAAAAAAAAAAAATTCCTTTGCAATAACTGCTAGCACCACAAAGCTCAAATGACATTTACAGACTTGAATGGGAAACCTGAGACACTACCTAACAGCTAACCTGTGCTGAATTGCATCACAGAATAGAGAAGGCAAAAGTAATCCCTTCAGGAATAGTTTAACGAATCCACAAATCTGCCAATTTTGGAAATGGAAGGAATGAAGCTAGCATCACTGGACATCTGCTATATGCCAACTACTGTACACATATTATTTCTAATCCTCCCAACAACCCTCTGAGGTAGAACAGATATGCCTTATTAACAGGTGAGAATTTAAGGCTCAGAGAAATTAAATAACTTGTCCATGGTCACACGGCTACTTAACTAGGATATGAATTAAAGTTTCTCTGACTTTAAAATGGAAGCACTTTTAACCTTGAGCAAATATTTTAACAAATTATTTGTTGTTATTTATTTTTGCCATTTTATTCTATTAGCAGAGCCCAATTTAAAATACTTACATTAAAAACCTGTAAGATATCAGATTTAAATGCTACCCGATCCTTTTACAAAGTTCTAACACTGTGAGGCAGTCATGGGCGGATGCAGATGAACTATAACCTCATCATACAATTCACTTTCAGAATTCTCCTTTGATCCTCTCAACAAACTTCCGAGGTATGACTCCACCACCACCACTTTACACTGAGAATAGGAACTAAAACCCAGAACTCTGACTACAAACTCATTGCTTATGCAGCTTGATCACAGATCACAATGCCAGACTTAAACATAGGCATAAAGAACTCAAAAATCTGCTGTGGAGATCTTTGCTTATTTTTGAAGAACATCTGTTCATAATTAAGAGCATGTGTAACACTGGGCATGAGGGAGGGAAGGTAGAGCAACAGAAAGTCCCTTAGGGCCTTAAGCTGCCTAAATGTAAATTTTCCTGTTTCAAAAACACTGGAAGCCCATTCATTGGAAGAGAACAGGAGCTCTAAGTGACAGAAATGCATTTTGGCACTCTGAACTCCTAAATGTACTCTAGACCACTAAGTGAAAGCTTGCTGGTAATACTGGCTTCCAGGGATTGAGGGCCTACTATGCATCAGACATTATGCTAGGCTCTTTATATACATTAATCCTAATCTTCTTCGATGGTCCTTTGGGAAGATGGTAGAATCCCTGTTTCACAGATGACTAAACTACAGCTGAGAGGTGAACTGACTGAATCCTGATTGATCTGACCATTGTTTAATCTATAGTGATAGAAAAGCCGATAGGTGGTTGCTTAAATGGGGGGATATGAGGAGAACGAGGAGGGAAAGACTTCAAAAGGGCACCAAGAAACTTGGGAGGTGACGGATATGTTCACCATCTGCTTTGTGGTGATGGTTTCATGGGTGTATATGTATGTCAAAACTTAGCAAGTTGTACATAAAATTTGTATCACTTATTGTATGTCAATTTTACTTCAATGAAGCTGTTTAGGAGAAAATACACTCACACACAAACACACACACACAATTTTCTTTTTACTAACCACTGACTACAACCCCAGAATATCTGCCCTAAAACTGTCTGATCACAGGGAGGCCAGGCCAGAGTTCTTTCCCTAACCAATTTAGTTTCAAGTTTATGTAAACGGTTAGTAAAACATCACTGAACGTTTTAAATACCCAAGAATAACAAATTATTTCCAAGCACTCTACAGCATTTCAGAATACGTTTCCATACAAATGAAATGTTAATTACAAAATGCAGCCTGGTAAAAGAATAAACAGTAAAGTCTTTGGCATCACACAAACCTGGACTGAATCCCATCCTTGCCTCTTACTATGAATCTAATCAGGTTTCTAAATCTGTATTCACCTTCTCATTTATAAAATGAAAGTGATAGTAACAATGCTATCCATCTTAGTCAGTTCAGGCTGCTGTGTATGTAACAGAATACCACAAACATTTATTTTTCACAGGTCTGGAGGCTGGGAAGTCCAAGATCAAGGTACTAGCAGATCTGGTGTCTGGTGACAGTCAGCTTCCTGGTTTGCAGATGGCCCTCTTCTCACTGTATCCTCACACAGTGGAAAGCAGAGAGAGAGAGGAAGTAAGCTCTCTGGTGTCTCTTCTTATACGGGCACTTATAGAGCTCCATCCTAATGACCTAATTACTTCCCAAAAATCCCACCCCAAACATCACACTGAGGATTAGGGTTTCAACATATGAATTTTAGTGGGATACGCTCAGTCCACAGCACTACCATTTTCTGAAATCATACTATGTGCCAAACACTGAACTAAGCACTTTAGTTACTTCCTAACAATTATATAATGTAAATACCATTATGTCTCCATCAAATGGATAGAGAAAATAACTTATAGAAAGATTAAGTAACTATATAATATAAATGCCATAATTATCCACCTAATAGATGGAGAAAATAAGTTATAGAAAGATTAAGTAACTTTGAAGGTCACACAGCAAGTAAGTACAACAGCTGAGATTTAAACTCACCTTACAAAATTATTGAGGAATAACTGGAAGAAGGAGGTAAAATATCATCAGTGTCAGTAAAGCATGAATAACAGAATTCCCCCCACCCACCATTTAGAGCAAGTTTTGCTAAAGAAATCTAGTGTAATTAAATGGAAATTTGTTTAATATTCCATAAATTAACTTTTAACTGATGAAAGCTAGTGGTAAGCAATTTATCCAGTTAATTCCTAATTCACAGTCTACAAAGTAACTATTATTTTTCTCTTTTACTAATGGAGAAAATGAAACTCTGAAATGTTAAATAACCTTCAATGGTGGCACAGATATAAGCTGCATCACTTGGATGCAAGCATAAGTCTTCTGACAAGAAATGAGTCTTTCTAGTTCAGCTTGTTGCTATCCAAGCCACTCAGAAGCAAACTCAATAATTTTTCAGATACCGTTCATTTAGGTACCTTAAGCAGTATCTTGCACAATAGCACAGAATCAAAGTTTCATGGATCTGAACTTTAAAATCTTTGCCCTGATACATGTTTACAGTGTTAGCGCTTCATAAATGACATCTACACACTAATATACTCAATATTTTCCTCACTTATTTCTGGTTTGGGTAAGAAAACTGATGCCACAATCGGTCAAAATATAATTGTCAATGAATAAGTAAAAAACAAAAACCAGAAGAGGTGAGAACGACCCCCAGACCAACCAAAGCCTGAGAGCTCCGCTGCATCCCACACCCAGTGCCTACGTCCCGCCGCCGTTGCTGTCACCGCCACCATGCCCAAGAAAAAGGCTGAAGGGGATGCTAAAGGAGATAAAGCCAAGGTGAAGGATGAACCACAGAGAAGATCCACAAGGTTGTCTGCTAAACCTGCTCCTCCAAAGATAGAGCCCAGGCCTAAAAAGGCCCCTGCAAAGAAGGGAGAGAAGGTACCCGAAGGGAAAAAGGGAAAAGCTGAGGCTGGCCAGGAGCAGGATAACCCTGCAGAAAATGGAGACGCCAAAACAGACCAGGCACAGAAAGCTGAAGGTGCTGGAGATGCCAAGCGAAGTGTGTGCATTTTTAATAACCGTGTACTTCTGGTGACTGTACAGTTTGAAATACTATTTTTAATCAAGTTTTATAAAAATGCAGAATTTTGTTTTACTTTTTTAAGCTATGTTGTTAGCATACAGAACATGTCATTGTTGTTTTGAGAGGAAGGGGCATATGTCACTAATAAAATGTCTCCAACGCTGGATTGATGTGGGGAAAACACCTTTCCCTTCCAGTTTTGAGAGACTTCCTCTTGGCTCCCAAGAGCAGGGATTCCCTGACTTTGACACACATGGCCACTTTGGCACAAAAGCCTTGTGCTATAGAAAACCAAATTTGGTGTTATGCCCTCTTCTCCCTTTCCACCTTTCAGCTAGACTTAACTCCCTTAAACCCAGACATCTGTTGGGACCTGACCCCTAATCATTGGTTATCAGTGTGTCAGGCAATCTGGACTTTCCAGTGATGCCACTGAGATGGCACCTGTCAAAAGGGCAGTGGTTCCGTTTCTAGATTGCGGATCTTCAGGTAAATTCTGTCACTTTCACTTCACTTCCTGAAAGTCAGGGTCAGCTCATGAAAAGTTGTTAAACAACATGTTAAATGTGAAATGTCAACCCTCACTCTAAACTTTCCCTGTTCAGAGCATCAGATGAAGACTTCATTGGGTTTTATAGTGGCTTTCTGATTTTTGGTAGGCCATTAAAGAAGGGAGTTAGAAAGTGGTTGTATACGGTTAACGATTGTCTGCACATGTCCTGCCTGAAATAACATGATTGTTTATGGACAGTATCTTTAATAAAGCTGGATACAGTTTGGCTTGGAAAAAAAACAGAATATAATACTTGTATACCACATTTATGAGCTAAAAAACAGAATACTTGTATACCACATTTATGAGCTTCTTTCAAATGTATTAAATTTCAAAGGTGGATATAGATATGACTGTCCCCACTTTAAACGGGAGAAAACTGAGATTCACAGAGTACTTAAACAACCTGTCCAAGTCAGACAGCTAGTAAGTGGCTGAGATGGGGTTCAAATTCAGTTCTTCTGACTCCATGTCCAGAATTGTCCACACATAAGACCTAGTCTTCTTTCAAAAATAAGCTCAGGTCACTCTTCCTCCAAGAACTCTTCCCTGAAAAAAGTTTTTAATACCCCGTCTCTGCTACTTATTTTATAACATCTATAACACTGAACTGTAACTTGGTCTTTGTTTTTTTTTTTTTTTGAGATGGAGTCTCCCTCTATTGCCCAGGCTGGATTGCAGTGGCGCAATCTCGGCTCACTGCAAACTCCGCCTCCCGGGTTCAAGCGATTATCCTGCCTCAGCCTCCTGAGTAGCTGGGACTACACGCACGCGCCGCCATGCCCAGCTAATTTTTGTATTTTTAGTAGAGACGAGGTTTCACCATGTTGGCCAAGATGGTCTCAAACTCCTGACCTCGTGATCCACCCGCCTCGGCCTCCCAAAGTGCTGGGATTACAGGCATGAGCCACCGCACCCAGCCAACTTATTTGTTTATACCTTATCTCTGTTGCACCTGGGAGCTCCTTGAAGACAGCAACTACACCTTACTCATCTCCGTGTATCATCAAAACCAACCTAACACAGAGGCTGATATCCACGTTGACTAAAATAATGCATAGATGCATAAGTGATTATTTTTGCTTGCTACAAAGACTCTAATCAGCAAAATATTTTGGGGAATCCTAATTAAAATTGCCTGCCAGAAGCTGGGCGCTGTGACATGCCTGTAATCCCAGCACTTTGGGAGGCCAAGGTGGGTGGATCACGAGGTCAGGAGATCGAGACCATCCTGGCTAACACAGTGAAACCCCATCTCTACTAAAAATACAAAAAAAATTAGCCAGGCGTGGTGGCACACGCCTGTAGTCCCAGCTACTCGGGAGGCTGAGGCAGGAGAATGGCATGAACCCGGGAAGTGGAGCTTGCAGTGAGTCGAGATCGCGCCATTGCACTCCAACCTGGGGGAAAAAAAATTGCCTGCCAGAAACTACTAATGGCTTAATAGGGTAATTAAAAACCCACATTTCTTAAAGTCTCAATCTTTCTACCATCAAATAGTTAAGTCAAATCTTATATTTCAGTTGTAAAAATCAAATACACAAGCATTTGATACAATTTGGTTTTGTAGCATTCGTTTTACATTATCTACAAATTAAAACTGACCAAAGGTTAATAAAGAGGAAACTTGGAAGCAGAAAAAAGAACTCTAGACTAAGAGTCAGAAAAGCAATCATAAGGTCCCATCTTCTCCATTTACCAATGTGATCTGCATTCATTCCAGGTGAGATTCCAGGGATCTGTCATAAATCAAGTTCTTTCTGAGTCTCATTGTGTCTACTGTGTACACAGCTCCACTGACCCAGCTATGGGCAAAGAGTAAAGGAAAGCTACATGAGAGTGGGCTGAAGTAGAGTAGAGACAACACAAGGGGCAGGGAACAAGGGGCAACAACAATGATAGAAGACACTCTATTAAAACTCAGCCCAGGCCATGTGCCAGGCTCATGCCTACAGTCCCAGCACCTTGGGAGGCCAAGGCAGGCGGATCATGAGGTCAGGAGATCAAGACCATCCTGGCTAAAAGAATGAAACCCCGTCTCTACTAAAAATACAAAAATTAGCTGGGCAAGGTGGCGCACGCCTGTAATCCTAGCTACTTGGGAGGCTCAGGCAGGAGAAATGCTTGAACCCGGGAGGCAGAGGACGCCGTGAGCCGAGATCGCGCCACTGCACTCCAGCCTGGGTGACAGAGCAAGACTCTGTCTCAAAAGCACAAACAAACAAACAAACAAACAAAAACTCAGCCCAGAGCAACATGGAGTAACTGACTCATTGGGAAATTACAGCTGTTAACAGGCCAGTTTGAAATGATGAATTCACCTGACATGTCTTTACTGATGCCTATTCTGTACAAGGTCCCAAGATGGGCTCTGAGAATAAAAGGATGATCAGATACAACTCCTGTCCACTGCAAGTGGAAGAGAGACCAACAAATAATAAATGGATAACCACAGAGTAACCCAGAGATGGGGTACCCAATCCCAACCTAGGAAATCATGGAAAACCTTCTGGAAAAGGTTATCTCCTAGGCTGAGTCTTAAAGGCTAAGTCAGAGTAGACCAACTAAGAGTAACAAAGAGATATCTAGGCCAAGAGAACAGCACGTGCAAAGACAGTGAGAAAAGAGGCACTGCACATCTGAAGAACTACAGACATGGTACAATGCAAACTTCAGTATGTTTTACTGGAGGTAAAAGGTACAAGCCAGGAGGAGAGACAATAAATGACAATGGTGAGGAAGTTGGGGAGAGGATCTTGAACTACCTCAGATACCATATTGGGAAACCTGGGCCTCATCTCAAAGGTTTTAAGTCAAAAGTTTAACACTAACTCCTATCTAGGAGACAGTGTCCCTACAATGACACTTGGTTGAAGGGCAGGCTTTCAGACGTCCTCATTTTAAAGGGTGTTGGTTTTTCCCTTCAAAATTATACAGCCTGATCAAAATGTAAGTAAACACAAAAAATATTTTTAAAAACACTCCTTTGCTTCTGGGGCAGGAGATTATGGAGAAATACTGTACCTCCTCAATGATGATTGATCTAGTCAGAAAAAATTTAGAAAGGGGTGTTTTTTACATTCACTGACTTTTTTTTTTTGAGACAGTGTCCTTGCTCTGTCACCCAGGCTGCAGTACAGTGGCGCAATCTCGGCTCACTGCAAGCATCGCCTCCGGGTCCACACCATTCTCCCACCTCAGCCTCCTGAATAGCTGGGACTACAGGCGCCCGCCATCACGCCTGGCTCATTTTGATTTTGTATTTTTAGTAGAGACAGGGTTTCACCGTGTTAGCCAGGATGGTCTTGATCTCCTGACCTCATGATCCACCCGCCTCAGCCTCCCAAAGTGCTGGGATTACACACGTGAGCCACCACGCCTAGTCCACTGACATTTTTAATTGAGAAAGAACTATCAACCTCAGTGAACTCTCCAGAACAATCCAATCTGTTTCAACCAAGAACCACAAAGTTTAAAAAGATGATAGAGTCTGAGCACTTTGGAAGACCAAGGCAGCAGAGGATTGCTTGAGGCCAACAGTTCAAGACCAGCCTGGGCAACATAATGAGACTTCATCTCTACCAAAAAAAAAGAATGATGGAGAGTCAAAGTTCATACCACACCTCCACTGGTTCACCAAGAAATCCAGGCAAATAGCCAAAGTTTGATCTCTGTTGCCAAGAAGAGATCAAGTAAGCTACAACCAGAAAATAGGTCCCAAAATACAGAAACCAATAAAGTCAGCGCTTAATTTCTCTAATAAAGGTGTTTTAAAAGACAAAACATTATTCCTTCTTCATATACTGAAAGTCACAGTAAATTCCATACTTCCACTCTAGAAAGATAACATTAATAACAGCTACCATTTATTGAGTAATTAATATTTGCCAAGCACTGTGGTAAGTTATCTATGAATTATCTCATTCAATCCTCACAACTACATAGGAATTATGTACTATTATTACTACACTTCCCTTTTAAAGGTTACAAAAATGAAACACAGAAAAGTATAGTAACATACCCAAGGTCTCATAGCTATTAAGAGAGTAAGCCAGAACAAAGTAGATGCAGTATGTATTTCTAAAGAGATCATTAACAATCTAGGGAAAATTCATCCCATTAAATTTCTTAGACTACTAAATATCCAAATTATTTAAATAGTTTTACATTTATCATCAAGAAGACTGACCCTGGCCAGGCGCAGTGGCTCACGCCTATAACTCCAACACTTTGGGAGGCCAAGGCAGGAAGATCACCTAAGGTCAGGAGTTTGAGATCAGCCTGGACAACATGGTGAAACCCCGTCACTACTAAAAATACAAAAACTACCTGAACATGGTGGTGCACACCTGTAATCCCAGCTACTCAGGAGGTTGAGCCAGGAGAATCACTGGAACCCGGGAGGCAGAGGCTGCAGTGAGCCAAGATCATGCCACTGCACTCCACCCTGGGTGACAAAGTAAGACTCCGTCTCAAAAAAACGAGATTGACCCTTTCCCCATAGCAACAAATGGTGACCAGATCCTAGTGTGCAAAACCACTGCATTACTCTATACTTTGTAGTACCAACATGCACATTAGCTCAGAGTGGGTGAGTTACATCCTGCTCTGTAAAAACTGGTTCACTCACTTAGCACTGGCTCAATCACTCCACAAAAATGTACTAAGCCCCTGCTAGGTTCCAAGTATCAGGGATATACAAATAATCAGCGAGACACTGTCTCTGGAAGGCAGCATGTCACATAGGAAAAAGCACTCATATGTTTTGGAGGCAGAAAAGTCTGGGGATTAAATCCCACCCTCGTCACTTATTGGCTGATGGGCCTGCATAGGCTCAACATCTCTGAGCCTCTGTTTTCTTACACATAAAATAATTATGACCACCACAGCAGGGTGCAATGACATACACCTGTAGTCCCAGCCATGCAGGAGGCTGAGGCAGGATGATCACTTGAGTCCAGGAGTTCAAGACCAGCCTGGGCAATATAGCAAGACCCCATCTCAAAAAAAATAAAAAATCATCATCATCATCTTTTTAAATGTCTAACGCTAAAAAATACGGCCACATACACACAGAAAAATTGTCAGGTTTAAGTAAGATAAGAGGGCCTAGCACAATGTCGGTACACAATGAATGTTAATTTCCCACCCCCAGAACAAAGGTTCCAGGCTATACAGGGGTGTTAACTGGAAGATAAAATAATGTTTAACACTGTGACTTGTCTAGACTACTTCTTTCTCCATTCTCCTCTGTCCAATCACAGTGAAAAACCAAAGTCATTATACAAGATTATTTGCCTGTGGCTACATCTGTACGTTTGTCTTTTTCTACTGTAAATGTACCAGGCTAAGGGTAGGGAGACCTAATACACCATAAAAATCACTCTTACACATAGCTATGGATAGTTCTCTAAAAGCCACTTCACACCTTTCCTTAACCACAAAGTGGAGAAAAGTAAGCACCAAGCCCAATTAATTTTCTAACATCCTGACAAAGTTGTGAAACTGTTCAACTCTAAAGTTTTTTTTATTCTACTAAGGCGAAGAAAAAATTGCATTCACACTGGCTTTCAAAACAGTATTTTTAGTAAAGGTTTGACAACATCAGCCATTCCCCCAATAAGAAATAAGTAAAGCCTAGAAACATAATAATATCAACAAATAAAAATATATCATTTTATACTGAATCAAGGCAGTGACACCAAACTGTAATAGTGTCATTGCATTCTTCATGGACATGTTAAAAAAAAAAAAGAAAAAAAACTAAGTTTCAGTTTCATTAAAGAATGTCCTTGCCAGACGCAATGGCTCACACCTGTAATCCCAGAACTTTGGGAGGCCAAGGTGGGCGGATCACCTGAGGTCAGGAGTTCGAGACCAGCCTGGCCAACATGGCAAAAACCCCGTTTCTACTAAAAATACAAAAATTAGCCGGGCATGGTTTCGGTCGCCTGTAATGCCAGCTACTTGGATGGCTGAGGCAGGAGAATTGCTTGAACCCAGGAGGCGGAGGTTGCAGTGAGCCCAGATCGCACCACTGCACTCCGGCTGGGGTGACAAAGCGAGACTCCGTCTCAAAAAAAAAGGAATCTTCCGAAAGTCGTAAAAACTATTAATTTTACCCAGGCACAGTGGTGCAGAGCTGTAGTCCCAGCTACTGGAGAAGCTGAGGCAGAAGGAGCACTTGATGCCAGGAGTTCAAGACCAGTCTGGGCAACACAGCAAAACTCCACCTCAAAAAAAAAGTATTAATTTTACTAAATCTTAATCCTTAATTATACATCTGTTTCATATTCTATGTGAAGAAAGGGAAAAATGGAATGTACATTTAAAGCATTTTTTTTTTTTGAGATGGAGTCTCGTTCTGTCGCCCAGGCCGGAGGGCAGTGGCGCGATCTCGGATCACTGCAACCTCTGCCTCTCCAGTTCAAGAGATTCTTCTGCCTCAGCCTCCCGAGTAGCTGGGATTACAGGCACATGCCACCACGCCCAGTGAATTTTTGTATTTTTAGTAGAGATGGAGTTTCACCATGTTAGCCAGGCTAGTCTCAATCTCCTGACCTCAGGTGATCCACCCGCCTCGGCCTCCCAAAGTGCTGGGATTACAGACGTGAGCCACCGCACCCAGCCTCACATAAAGCATTTCTGCTGCATATTAAGGTACAAGAATTGTCTCAAAGAAAAGCACTAAAGCACTTGTGCAATTGAGTTGCAAACTGTACAAGCTGCTTTTTTTTTTATAAACACATTTTTACTTGAAAAAACGACTGGCAGAAAAATTATGATTATTCAGACTTGGATGTTTGGCAGACAATTTTTTGAAAATGAACAATGTGAGACTGTCACTTCAACGAAAACAACTGTCAGTATTGGTTGCCAATGATAAAATTTGAGCTTTCAAGTGAAAATTAGAAAAGACTTGTCTGATGAGATGAGTGGTGATATTAACAAATGTGGGTTCTTAAACATTATACAGTTCAGAAGATCTGCACATGGCCAGGTGCAGTGGCCCACATCTGTAATTCCAGCACTTTTGAGAGGCTGGGGCAGGGGTATCACTTGAGCCCAGGAGTTGGAGACCAGCCTGGACAACACAGTGAAATCCTGTCTCTACGAAAAACTACAAAAATTAGCAAGACACGGTGGCCTGCACCTGAAGTCTCAGCTACTCAGGAGGCTGAGGTGGCAGGATTACATGATGATGTGAGCCCAGGAAGTTGAGGCCAAAGTGAGTCGTGAATGCACCACTGCACTCCAGTGTGAAACCCGGTCTCAAAAAAGAAGCTCCACAATAACTCAGTAATATAGACTGAACTGCCTCCCCTCAAAATTCATAAATTGAAGCCCTATTCCTCAATATGATAGTATCTGGAAACAGATCCTTTGGGAGATAATTAGGTTTAGATGATTTATAATTAGGTTTAGATTAGGTCATGAGGGTGGGGCTGCCATGATGAGATTAGTGCCTTTAAAGAGACACCAGAGAGCTTGCCTGTTCACTCGCACTTATTCTTTCTCTCTCTGTCTTCTCCCTCTCCAATCCACCATGTGAGGAAACATGGAGAAGGTGGCCATCTAGATGCCAGTAAGAGAGCCCTAACCAAAAACTAACCAGGCTGGAACACTGATCTTGGACTTCTTTCTAGCCTGCAGCACTGCGAGAAAATACATTTTTGTTGTTTAAACCACCCAGTCTATGGCATTTTGGTACGGCAGCCTGAGCAGACTAAGATATTCAGTGAACCAATATTTTCCAAATGACCAATGCATAATGCTACAAAAATTACGCATGGGTAAAAGATCTAACAAAGCACAAACAGACTAATGGTTTTTCTTGGAGAAATAAGCAAATTAAAAAATAATAAAGAAAAAAACAAACCAATGGATTTTAATGTAACAGAGCATGAAAAGCTCAGTGGTATGGTTCAGACTGTACAAGGCAATGAACCTTAACAAACTACCAATTGTCAAGTTTTGGTGTAACATGGGCGTCCAACCTTTTGGTTTCCCTGGGATACATTGGAAGAAAAATGGACTTGGGCCTCACATAAAATACACCAACACTAACAATAGCTGATAAGCTGAAAAAAAAAAAAAGAAAAGAAAAAAAAGTGTGTATAATTTTCATGATATCCACTACAGATAAGCAAAAAAGTCCTCACATTCAAAGGGCTGGACATGACTGGGGCAGTATCAAAGAGGAATATCCACAATTATATAAAAACATTCCTCCTTTTGGCTGGGCACGGTGGCTCACGCCTGTAATCTCAACACTTTAGGAGGCCAAGGTGGGTGGATCATGAGGTCAGGAGTTCAAGACCAGCCTGGGCAAGATGGTGAAACCCTGTCTCTACTAAAAATACAAAAATTAGCTGGGCGTGGTGGCGCATGCCTGTAGTCCCAGCTATTTGGGAGGCTGAGGCAGGAGAATCACTTGAACCCAGGAGGCAGAGGTTGCAGTGAGTCGAGATCCTGCCATTGCACTCCAGCCTGGGCGACAAGAGCGAAACTCCGTCTAAAAAGAAAAAGAAAATTCCTCCTTTGTGGGACTGGATTTTCTTTTATATTCCATGCAAAACAACAAACTGTAACAGATTGAATGCAGAGGCAGATCCAATAAGATACTAAAGAGATTTTTTTAAATGTAAAATATTATTCTAATTTTTTACGTTTAGAATAATATACTTATTTTCATTAGAATATGCTAACACAGCTGAAAGCAGTGGCTCACGCCTGTAATCCCAGTACTTTGGGAGGCTGAGGCAGGAGAATTGCTTGAGCCTAAGAGTTCGAGACCAGCCTGGCCAACAGAGCAAGATCCTGTCTCTACAAAAAAATTTTAAAATAACCAAGCATAGTGGCACATGCCTGTAGTCCCAGCTACTTAGGAGGCTGAGGATGGAGGATCGCTTCAGCCTAGTAGGTCAAGGCTGCAGTGAGCCATGACTGCGCCACTGCAAGCAAAAGTTCTTTGGAGTTGTCAATAAATATGAATGTGAAGACACCAAAATGTTTGAGAAACTGTTGCTACATAGCAATAAGCAAGAACACACTATACCTACATACAAGAACATAAATGAGTCTCACAAATATATATGAAAAGCCAGTCATACCTATGAAACGTCATAAACAGGCAAAAATAATCTACATTATTAGAAGTTGTTGGTTTCCTTGGAGGAGGAGATAATGTTCCCTTTCTTGATCCGAATGCTGGTTATACATTTTGTGCATTTTTTTCTACGTGTTATACAAACCTCAATTTATTTTTAATTTATATTTTCTATATAAATATACACACATCTGCCTTATGCTCACCTACAGAAGTTTTGTTAACACTGGTCGAGAGTAGAACTGACACATACCCTTTTTTTTTTTTTTTTGAGACGGAGTCTTGCTCTGTCCCCCAGGCTGGAGTGCAGTGGAGCGATCTCGGCTCA